>NC_042617.1:122212201-122520858 GCF_901001135.1 Rhinatrema bivittatum
AGTTCCAGAATCAAATCTGTGATGAATTATATCAGTACTAGACAATAGTAATGTTTCTGTACTATTATGACATCTGAAACCAAATTGATATTGATTCAATATTCAGTTAACTGTTTAAGGACCACTGATTCAATTATTTTAGAAAGAAGTGGGAGCGATATTATTGGGCGCAAATTATTGAAATCAGTACTGTCAGCAGAGGGTTACTTTAATATTGGCAGAACTGAAGCAGTTTTAAGGGAGGACGGAAGACATTCAGAAGAGAGTAAGGAGTTAACAATGTGAGTGATTGGTTCAAATATATTATCTCTGATCAATTTAAAAAATATAATAGAACAGAGATTTAAAGGGCACATGGAGGACTTTATTTTTTTAGATAATTTGAAGAATTCAACATGTGGCAACATCTTCAAAAGTATCCCAATTGAGTCAGATGTCACATCAGATACTTGCTGAGTTGGGTAAGTATAAAGAGGAAAGGAATTAACAAGGTTTGTTATTATGGAGCTAAACTGATTAGCAAAAACATTGCATAGTTCAGAGGCAGAATTATCGATTAGATATTTTTGCATATTGTCTCAACGTTTAGTACGAAATTTTACTGTGTTAAGCAGTGTTTGAGGATTGTTGCCGGAGGCTCTGATACATTTTAATTCAGCTAAGAAAGATTATTATTTAACAGCACTTCTGTATTGCATTAGCTTATCAGTATAAAATTTTTGATTACTGGAGGTTCTATTTTTTCTCCAGACAGTTTCAGCTCCTCACAATGCTTTTTTCATGCTTGATAGGGCGTGGGTGTACCATGAAGCATGAAATTTCCTGTGAACAATAGCCTTTTTCTGTGGAGCTAATTTATCAACAGTACTCAACAATGCTGAGTTCCAAGTGTCAATCATGGTATCAATAGAATCATCAGGGAGGTTGGAGATCAAGGGAAGTAACTGCTCTTTCAAGTTATCCGTCTAAATGGAAAATGAGGGATATTCAGTCACTGATCTGGCTAAATTATAGCTGGATAACTATTTATCCAGCTATAATTTAGCCAGATAAAAAGAGGCATTTCAGGGGCATTCCCAGGAGGGGTTGCAAGATCCACCTAACTTAGACGAACATCAAGTATATCCAGCTAGGTTAGCCAGATAACGTTAGACCTGCTTCCGAGCAGGTCTAAAGTTATCCGGCCATGTATGGCTGGATAACTACTACTTAGCCGGATAAGTAGCACTGTCAACAGAAACCAAAAGCTAAAAAATAAAGGGGCCAGCGGGCCAATCCTGTCCCTCCCTCCAAAAATCTTACAATGGAACTTTCAGGCTCTGTTCTCTTCATCACCCCAATCTTTTAATGACCTAGAGGCCCCCTGTCCCTTTGTTTTTAATTGATATATTAGCCTGCTTCCCTCCCACTCACCTGCAAGGATGCTAATGGCATGGATCACATGGTCAATATTGGGCTCTGGGGTCAGATGTAGTGTGGCCATGGCATGGAATGTTTGTCCTGTGTTACCCAGTGGCAAAAAGGCACAAATGCTGAGAGAAATTGGTAAAAGAATATATGTGAGCTTTATTCCTACATAAGAACTAGCAGTAATATAACTCACATCAAACACTTCCCAAAATATTATAGGCAATGAAATCAGCAATGTAGTAACAAAGCATTCAGATTATATCTTAGTCTAGCAAATAACTCAGCATGTAAATATGGTAGCATATGAAAGAGCATAGATATATAGTACAAGACCATATAAGAGAATGGTCTAAAAGAATATCTACAGTAGGTACTTCCCTGAGTGATGACTCCGCCTTTTCATCCTCTGCAATATCTTCAAAGAAGAGTCTCTGTGGAGGAGATGCAGGGCACCAGGCACTGTGGTCGTCTCAGGCAGGTATTAGTTTAGTTGCTCACTCAGTGCAAAGTACTACTGCCAAACCTCCCTCTTACATACCCTTAATTGTGGATCTAATACTGGGCTACCATCCAATTATGGGATGACAGCAAAGTCTGGACTAGCAGTCTAGGGCTCTCTGACTTCGTGAACACAGTTTAGTTCCTTCTGTTCTTGCCATCACATTATGTGGAGTCCATAAGTTGTATGTTAGATATCAAGCACACATGTGTGCCTCATCTCTCCCTGAAACAGACAGGTACTTCCTCATTCTTGAGCGGTCTGTACTTACTTTAATTACTTCTTCTTTTGGGGTACTGCAACATCTTCTCAATGTCTCCTCTAAATGTAAGACAAAATATTTCTTTGTTGTTAAAAATTTGAAAGACAAGTATTTAAAGCATGATCTCAGAATAGTTTCTGTCTTTTAACCGAACATATTATAAGACAGTATATTTTAAGCTACAGAAAGTCTCTTCCGGCCTATCTGGGCATGCGTTCAAGTATAAATGGGTAGTTCCTCTTTCCTGGGGCATCAGCAGTTCTAGGCAAAAATCCAGTTCTGGGCAATCAGCCAGGGATGTCTGACTTCTCCAATCTAGATGGTCTACTTCCTTATCTATAAAAGCAGATGGATTTCAGTGAGACTTGTTATTTCCTGGACAATCCAAGACTTTCTGGTTCTAATGCCTACGTGTTTATTCTTAAATCTGAGATAGTAGCAGAGATGTCCTTTCCGTCAGGGGAAAGTGCTTCTATTATATCCTAATATCACAAATGTAGTTTCTGGGTTTTTTTATATATACTTTTATTTATTCAAATTTATAATATAAACACAAGACAAACTTGTTACCGAAATTCTGGGCCCAAAACAGATTTAACAAATTGTGAAATATAAGCAACCAAAGAAAAAAAAAAGGAGACCATCTATTTCTTATAGCCCATTTTCAATGGAAAAAAGCAGAGGAGGCAAGATGAAAAGGAGCAAGTCTTAAAAAGAAAAAGGAAAATATAGAAGACAGGCATCTAACTAATGGGTAGTTTAACAATAAACTACCCATTAGGTAGAAGTGGGCACTGCAGCTTTACAAAGATCAAGAAAAAAACTGAGTTGAGATGGTTCAAAATATATATATCTAGCATTATTCAATCTCCAAAATACATTTACACAGATATCGAACAAAATAAATTGTGCACCAAGGGCCTGAGCCTCTTGAGACTTAACTAAAAATTTTCACCTATCATCTTATGTTGTTCTAGAAACATCTGGATAAATCCACAATTTTTTGTCCATGAAACAGTAAAAATCATTGGAAAAAAACATCTTCATAACCATATTATGGTCCTTAGAAAATTGAAAGTAACCAAAAGAGTACCTCTATTAATTACCAACGCATCATCAGAATTTTCCAGGAAATCAGATTCGGGCCAATTGCGAACTCATGCATATTCCCAGGGGCCAATTCAATTGAAATCCCTTTTTACTTCAGAGGAAAAAAGTTTGCTTTGGCAATAGGTAGAATTGCCACAGATAGAATTTTTAAGATCTCCGGCATATACTTTTTGAATTGTTCTGTCAGGGAAATATAATCCATGCATAAAGGTGAACCAGTAGATGTAGTGTACTTGGATTTTCAGAAGGCGTTTGACAAAGTTCCTCATGAGAGGCTTCTAGGAAAAGTAAAAAGTCATGGGATAGGTGGCGATGTCCTTTTGTGGATTACAAACTGGCTAAAAAAAAAACTGGCTAAAAGATACACTACAGATGTTACAGAACTCAGCAGCCAGGATTTTGACGAATACAAAAAAGAGGGATCACATCACACCCATCCTTTACAACCTCCACTGGCTCCCTATCAAATACAGAATCCTTTACAAAGTGTTAACCATCATGCACAAAAACCTACACAACCTTGCCCCAATTGATCTCACTTTCCAGGTTCAAGCTAAAACATCTCTAAGAAAAAGGGCCTTTTCTATCGCAGGTCCCACTCATTGGAACAATCTACCTCCAGACCTCTGACAGGACCCATGCACAATCTCCTTTAAGAAAAAACTAAAAACTTGGTTATTCAAGCTTGCGTTTCCTGAACCCGCTTTTTAGCTTAAAGCTTTCTCTCCATCTTTTTGCAACACATCCCTGTTCATTTCTTTCAATAATATAGTTTGTTTTGTTTTCAATTTCTCTCTCATTTCTGCTCTTTCTTACTCAGGTTCCCTTTGAAGAGACCCTCAGACACTCTTTGACTTTTCCTTTTATTTTTATTTATTTTATTCCTTCGCTATTCACCACTTCTTTTTCTGCACATCTTCTTATTTCCTCTTTTCTTATTGATCCAAGTACAAGCACACTTTGGGGTAGATTTTCAGAGCCCTGCTCGCCTAAATCCGCCCAAAACCGGGCGGATTTAGGCGAGCAGGGCCCTGCCCTCCGGGAAGCCTATTTTACATAGGCCTCCCTGGCGCGCGCAGAGCCCCGGGACTCGCGTAAGTCCCGGGGTTCTCGGAGGGGGGCGTGTCGGGGGCGTGTCGGGGGGCGGGCCCGGTCGTCGCGGCGTTCCGGGGGCGTGTCGGCAGCGTTTTGGGGGCGGGTACGGGGCGTGGCTACGGCCCGGGGGCGTGGCCGCGCCCTCCGTACCCGCCCCCAGGTCGCGGCCCGGCGCGCAGCAGGCCCGCTGGCGCGCGGGGATTTACGTCTCCCTCCGGGAGGCGTAAATCCCCCGACAAAGGTAAGGGGGGGGTGTAGACAGGGCCGGGCGGGTGGGTTAGGTAGGGGAAGGGAGGGGAAGGTGAGGGGAGGGCAAAGGAAAGTTCCCTCCAAGGCCGCTCCGATTTCGGAGCGGCCTTGGAGGGAACGGGGGGAGGCAGCGCGGCTCGGCGCGCGCAGGCTATACAAAATCGATAGCCTTGCGCGCGCCGATCCAGGATTTTAGTGGATACGCGCGGCTCCGCGCGTATCTACTAAAATCCAGCGTACTTTTGCTTGAGTCTGATGCGCAAGCAAAAGTAGGCTGATCGCGCTTCTTTTAAAATCTACCCCTTTATTTGGATCGATCATTTGTTGACATTTATTACTTGTATCCTTTATTACTATGTAATTCAATTTGGTTTTTGTTTACCTTGATTACTATGTAATTTCAAATTGTTTAAATGGTTATTCTTTTCTCTGACTTTGTTACTTAAGGTTTCATAGATGTTCATGGTTCCATGTAATGCCTATAGGCAAGTTTTTTGTTCATTGTAAACCGGTTTGATTTGCATCTAATGTAGGAAGATCGGTATATAAAAACTAAAAATAAATAAATAAATAAAAGGAAACAGAGTAGGATTAAATGGACAATTTTCTCAGTGGAAGGGAGTGGGCAATGGAGTGCCTTGGATCTGTACTGGGACCCTTACTTTTCAATATATTTATAAATGATCTGGAAAGAAATACGACGAGTGAGGTAATCAAATTTGTAGATGATACAAAATTGTTCAGAGTAGTTAAATCACAAGCAGATTGTGATAAATTGCAGGAAGACCTTCTGAGACTGGAAAATTGGGCATCCAAATGGCAGATGAAATTTAATGTGGATAAGTGCAAGGTGATGCATATAGGGAAAACTAACCCATGCAATAATTACACAATGTTAGGTTCCATATTAGGAGCTACCACCCAAGAAAGAGATTTTGGCGACATAGTGGATAACACATTGAAATCGTCGGTTCAGTGTGCTGCGGCAGTCAAAAAAGCAAACAGAATGTTGGGAATTATTAGAAAGGGACTGGTGAATAAAACAGAAAATGTCATAATGCTTCTGTATCACTCCATGGTGATACCGCACCTTGAATACTGTGTACAATTCTGGTCGCCGCATCTCAAAAAAGATATAGTTGCGATGGAGAAGGTACAGAGGAGGGCGACCAAAATGATAAAGGGAATGGAACAACTCCCCTATGAGGAAAGACTAAAGAGGTTAGGACTTTTCACCTTGGAGAAGAGATGGCTGAGGGGGGATATGATAGAGGTGTTTAAAATCATGAGAGGTCTAGAATGGGTAGATGTGAATTGGTTATTCACTCTTTCAGATAATAGAAAGACTAGGGGGCACTCCATGAAGTTAGCATGGGGCACATTTAAAACTAATCGGAGAAAGTTCTTTTTCACTCAACGCACAATTAAACTCTGGAATTTGTTGCCAGAGGATGTGGTTAGTGCAGTTAGTATAGCTGTGTTTAAAAAAGGATTGGCTAAGTTCTTCTTGGAGAAGTCCATTACCTGCTATTAAGTTCACTTAGAAAATAGACACTGCTATTACTAGCAACGGTAACATGGACTAGATTAGTTTTTAGGTACTTGCCAGGTTCTTATGGCCTGGATTGGCCACTGTTGTAAACAGGATGCTGGGCTTGATGGACCCTTGGTCTGACCCAGTATGTCATGTTCTTATGTCCTTATGAATGAAAATTAAGTACTCTAAGATTTACATATCTAACAGAATTCTCCAAATGTTCTCTCTTCTTTGCTTGTATTAAGCCTCCTTGCACTAAACTCCACTGAATATTCTGAACTTCTGTGACCCGTGAGGGTAGAGAGAGGAAAAAAATGTCTCTTCTTTTGGCTGGGTCTTCTCAAGGGAAACAAGGGACTGAATTCACCCAGGCGGTCTCCCAGGGATAGAGAGGGAAGACAGAGTCTTGCAAGCAATAAGATGGAATACAATTGCATAAAAAAATTTAGGTGTGCAGTTTTATTTGCAGAATTAACAGATTTGCATTAGAAATGTCAGTACCAACATTGAACACTATTCTCTTTTGCCAGTGTAGGTAACATTAAACCTAACTAAGAAAAGAACCATTTTTTTCAACTAAATGAAGTACTAGTCAGATAAGTATTTGTTACTGAAAGTTTACTTTCTAAAAGTAATTGCTTGAGTACTATTCCTTTAAAGAATATGAGTCTTTGTGTGAATGTTTTGTCTTTCAGGTGCTGTGGATTACAGCTACTTTCCTGAGTAAATGGTATTAGAACTGCTTGTTCTCCTGTTTGTCTGTGTTTTTCTTATCTTTTCCTTTTTTCTATATGCTCTCTCTCCCTTTTTCTTTACTTGGGAGTCTTGAATCACTCTGTATGTAATTTTCTCTTTCCTTGCTTATTACACCTGACTTACTGTGTGCTGTTTCCTTAAAATCTCTCTTTCTTATTTGATGTATTCCTGCTTTGGTATGTCTCGGTTTTTCCTCAGGTAGTCTAGTTAGAGTGTTTATTTCATGACGTGTACACTTAGCTAGGTCCACTGATCTCCCACTGGTCTTTGGAGATGTTGGCTAGCATGGCTGGCAGAATGCTGATAGTGGGCGTAGCTGGAATAGCTGAAGGGAATTTTTCTACTGGGTCTGTATGGGGAGCGTAGTCTTCTGGCTTGTTTGTCAACCTATCTAGGCTTTAAATAAAAAAAATAGTATCTTTCTGACTTCACTGCCACTGATTATCTTCTGAAGGTGTGCTAAGTTTTGAGTTCCCTTTTCCTGTGTTCTTGTAGCCTTGTTGGACTGGGCTAGCTTAGGGGTAGATTTAAAAAAAAAACAAAAAACAAACAAAAACGCTCAGGCGGCCATGTGTATGCGGATCCAATTAAGGAATGACTGGGAGGGAACTTTCCTATCCCCCTAACTACCCTTCCTACCTTTATCCCTCTCCTCCCCGACCCCTAACACTTACCTACCTATCCTAATTTTTTTTGTTTTATAACTTACCTGCTCCTTTGGAGCAGATGTAAGTTATGGGTGCCAGCCAGCTGCTGGCACGTGCTTCCCTGGGACAGGGCCTAATGGCTGCTGTCCTGGCCGACTCCTGCTCCATCCAGACCACGCTCCCCTTTGAGGGCCGGCACTTCTACACGTACCGGGGGATATGCGCGTGGCTAGTGCGCTCAGCATGCCCATGCCCAGCCACACGCGTATCCCATGGTTTTAGTGTGCACAGCACTTTGAAAATTTGGGTGTTAGTGAATAAAAAAAATAAATAATAATTTCAGTTCCTTATTCTGGCTAAGACACAGGAATTCTTTCCAGTGTGGTAAGATATAGTCTCACACTCTCTCTCCCTTCTCATACACACATTTGTCCCAGTTCCTGTTCCCAGGGCCAGTTATTTACTGTATAATGGATATTAATCAGTTTTCCAATCAGGAATTTTAGGTCTGCACAAACATTGTTGTAGTGATCTTTCAATTAATGCTATGTACCTGCACTGTATTGAAATTACCCAGGATAAGATGTGTTTTCTCTAAGAAAAATATTCTTGCCCCTTTTACTGCTAATGCTGTGTTGCTCTCCTTTAGAACCTTGATCCTCTTCTCTCTTCAGTTCTTACAGATGGACACAAATAGAAGCTAAATACTTGAGTCAGATATCTGCTTCTGATGATTCAGAGTTAATTCAGAATTATACTTTCTAGCATAATACAGCACCAGAAATTGAAGCAGACTGTCCTTTATTTCACTCTCTTTACTTAAACAAAGAATCTATCTATAAGAGGACAGGATATATCTTCCATTACCTCTTTGAATTGTTCTTGCTTTCTTTGCAGTTGAAGAGATCAGTATACATCTGAACATCAACATAAAAGTAAAGGGGTTGCAGTCACGTCACAATTTTTTCCCACAGTTTCACTCAGCTTGTATGTCTTTCTATTAAAGGCTGATAAATTAGCACACATTATACCACTGTTATTAACATTCGGGCCGATTCAGTAAAATGCGCGGGAGAGCGACAACTCCGAGGCGAGCGCTCACTCTCCCGACACGCGCCCAGACCACTCTCCTGGGCACGCGATTCTCTATGCAAATGAGGGCCCGCGGTAAAAAGGAGGCGCTAGGGACACTAGCGCGTCCCTAGCGCCTCCTTATTGGCGGAAGCGGCGGCTGTCAGCGGGTTTGACAGCCGATGCTTAATTTTACCGGCATCGGTTGTCAAACCTGCTGACAGCGATGGGTTTGGAAAACGGACGCCGGCAAAATTGAGGTCTGTTTTCCAACCCGTGGGCCGCGGGCAGATTTTTTCTTTTGTTTTATTTTTGGGGCCTCCGACTTAATATCGCTATGATATTAAGTTGGAGGATGTACAGAAAAGCCTTTGGCAGGTGTTAATTTCTGAGAGTAAAATGTATCGTGCAGGACTAACTAATAGGCTCATCAACATGCATTTGCATGATGAGGGCGCTATTAGTTTCGGGGGGTTAGACGCACGTACAGTAAGGGGTAATAGCACATGGAAAACCCGTGTCCAAACGGGGGCTAACAGTGTGCTCGGCCTGAGCACACTGTACTGAATCAGCCTGATTAAAAGTTAACTGACTTATCCTAGCCCTTACCCAGAATTCTCTGGACTTTCACTATGATACCACATGTATATACACTCATGCAGTATTCATGTACTCTGAAAATGTGTGCCTTCCTCGCTGTATTTTTCTAAACACTTTTGAACAGGCTCTGAAAAGCTTCTGCTCTGTGTCCCTGTCAACTGTCACTCTGCCAGAATTCTCACTGTAACCGTTAGGAGAGAATGCTTCTACTGTCACTGACATCAGCTTAAATAGTTCTCCAGGATACTTTAGGGAAATGTTTTAATATATTGTTTCTGTCCAGCCTACTCACTGCTCTCTCATAATGTTTTGGAGAACACCTGCCACTATGTGTATAATTTTGCAGTTTTGTGATGCCTTAGGACATTCATGCCATAGTTGGTGCTGCTTTTGCTGCTCTTTTGGTATTTTCATTGCCTAACTCATACAACTATTGTTGGTACCCTTTGCCCCTCTGATGATGCCTTGGGATTTTGATGCTTCTGTGCTGTTTGCCATAACCCACACTCTACGCTTTGGGGCTTTTGATGACTTTGTGCTGTTTGCAATACCCTGCATTCTACACCTTAAAGGTTTTAATGCCTCCATGCTGTACAACACATTTTACCTCTTTGGGTTTTGATGCCTCTCCACACTTTAAGCCTTGAGGGTTTTGATGCCTCTGTGCTGTTTATGATACCCTGCGAAATGCCTGAGTGTTTTGATACCACTGTGATGTTTGCATAGAATACAATCTACATCTTGGTGGTTTTGATGCCTCTGTGCTATTTATGATACCCCACGTTATGACTGTGGGTTTTGATACCACTGTGATGTTTGCCATACAACATATCTATCTCTGGGGGTTTTGATAACCTCCATGTTTGAGATACCCTCCATTCTATGCCTTGGCTGTTTTGATACCAATCTGTCTTTCTGTCTTTTTGTCTTACTCTGTAAACTGCAATCTTGCCTTCTAATCTGTATCTACTATTAGCTTCTGAGACAGATTATAGTGAGCACTAGCCTGATCCTTGTCTGTTTTTTCTCTGAATATAAGAAGATAAGAATTGCCATACTGAGTCAGACCAAGGGCCCATCAAGCCAAGTATACTGTTTCCAACAGTGTCCAATCCAAGTCACAAGTATCTGGCAAGTACCCAAACATTAAATAAATCTCAAGCAACTATTGCTTATTAATTAATAGCAGTTTATGAATTTTTCCTCAAGGAAATTATCCAAACCGTTTTTAAACCCAGTTACACTAGCTGCTGTAACCACATCCTTTGGCAATGAATTCCAGAGCTTAACTATTTGCTGAGTAAAACATAATATTCTTTCATTTGTTTTAAATGAGCTACTTGCTAACTTCATGGAGTGCCCCCTAGTCCTTCTATTTTCTGAGAGAGTAAATAACTGATTTAGAGTAACTTTTTCAAGTCCTTTCATGATTTTGTAGATCTCTATTATATACCCCCTCAGCCATCTCTTCTCCAAACTTAACAGCCCTAACTTCCTTAGCTTTACCTCATAAAGCAGCCGTTCCATGCCCCTTATCATTTTGGTCACCCTTCTCTGCACTTTCTCCATTGCAACTATATCTTTTTTGAGATGCGGCAACCAGAATTGCACACAGTATTCAAGATATGGTCTCACCATGGAGCGATACAGAGGCATTATGACATCCATCGTTTTATTTGCCATTCCCTTCTCAATAATTCCTAACATTTTGTTTGCTTTTTTGATCGCCACAGCACAATGAGCCAACAATTTCAATGTATTATCTACTATGATGCCTAGATTTCTTTCCTGGGTGGTAGCTCCTAATATGGAACCTAACATTGTGTAACTACAGCAATGGTTATTTTTCCCTATATACATCACTTTGCACTTGTCCACATTAAATTTCATCTGCCATTTGGAAGCCCAATCTTCCAGTTTTGCAAGGTCCTCCTGCAATTTATCACAATCTGCTTGAGATTTAACTACGTTGCATAATTTTCTACGATCCGCAAATTTGATCACCTCACTCATTGTACCCCTTTCCAGATCATTTATAAATATATTAAAAAGCATTGGTCCAAATACAGATCCCTGAGGCTCTCCACTGTTTATCTTTCTCCGTTGTGAAAACAGACCATTTAATCCATTCAATCCTACTCTCTGTCTCAGCATTGTGTCAGCACATATACATGGGGGTAGATTTTCAAAGAGTTATGCGCATAGGTTACGTGCATAACTCCCGAAAACCTACCCCAAATCCCCTCCCTGCATGTGCCGAGCCTATTTTGCATAGGATCGGCGGCGTGTGCAAGCCCCGGGATGCGTGTAAGTCCCGGGGCTTTCCTGGGGGGGGCGTGTCTGGGCATGTCAGGGGGTGTGTCATGGCTGCCCGTCATCCGGGGGCGTTCTGGGGGCATGCCTGCGGGCATAGTTTTGGCCCGGGGGCATGGCCGTGGCCTCCGGACCAGCCCCCCGGACCGGAACCTGGTGAGCCAGCAGCCGGCCCGCACGCGCAAGTTACGCTTGCCTCGAGCAGGCGTAACTTTGGGAATAAAGGTGGGGGGCTGTAGATAGAGCTGGGGGGGTGGGTTAGGTAGGGGAAGGGATTGGAAAGTGGGGGGAGGCGGAAGGAAAGTTCCCTCCGAGGCCGCTCCAATTTCGGAGCGGCCTCGGAGGGAACGGGCAGTGCGCGCAGGGCTCTTCGCTTGCAAGGTGCACAAATGTGCATCCCCTTGTGCGCGCTGACCCCAAATTTTTATAAGATACGCATGGCTACGCGCGTATCTTATAAAATCTGGCATACTTTTGTTGGCACCTGGTGTGCAAACAAAAGTACGCACTCGTGCTTTTTTATAAAATGTTTCCCATAGTGTATGTGAGACATTTTTGCACACACTGTGAGAGTTACTGGATATAGTACTATACAACTGTAGTACACTACAAGGGGGGCTGCTGCTGCAAGCCATTCTTGGTACCTTTGGGTGGTTTTGCCTCTGCTCCAACAGTCTTCAAGATTCTTTCCAAATAGCCTTCTCTTATGGTACTTGATGACTCTTGGTCTTGTCATGGCAGTCCAAGGCTTTGAACACTTCTTGCACCGCTCATGGACCCCTGGGCTCTTCATGTCACTTCTGATACCACTTTGCCCCTCTTAGTGCCTTTGGCTTTTGATACCTTTCTTCTTCCTGCCTCAGCCATTGCTGTATATCTTAGAGCCTTGCTACCAGTTCTTAAAGCATTGCTCTGTACCTATCATTTTCAATTTTAACCACCAGTGCCACTGCTGCTGCTGTTCCAAGCCATTCTTGGTACTTATGGGTGGTTTCGCCTCTGCTCTGGTTGTCTTCAAGGTTCTTTCCAAATTCTCTTCCCTGATGGTTCTTGCTGACTCTTTATCTTGCTCTGGAAATCCAATGATTTACACAGACTTAACCCAATTACTTTTAGTAGTTTCACGCCCTCTTGGACTTTTTCTTTAAAAGCTTTTCCCTTACAGTTCTTATGGCTTTAGTCTTGTCTGGTATTTAGCCTTTGATGGATTATACCAAAGCAAAAGGCAGGGGCAACAGAAGTGCATTACTCCAAATCAGGAGTGTGCTTCTGTATTAGTACTGCTTCTCAGATAATGGAGGTAGTATTTCAAAAAATTGATTCAGAAGAATTATTGTGTTCTGGGGTTTCATGCCACTGTTTTTGCCTTTTGCTTCTCTTTTGGAGTCTTGGGGTGTTCTGGACATTCTTGCTACTACTTTGCTTCTCTCCTGGTGCATTGAAGAACTCCTGCTACTGCTGGTAGTGTTTTGCCCCAATATAGTTCCTTGGGCTATTCATGCCACTTTTGGTGCTATGTTGATAAAATCTTGAGGCACTGGAGTGCCCTTCACCCATCTGATGATGTATACCTACATGTTTCATTAGAAATTAATAGAAAATTCCAATTTGGAAGCCCAAAAAAGGCTGCATTCATAATGAATGAATAAATTGCATGCACAAAATGAAACAAACAAAATGAATGACTGACCTTTGAGATGAATAAGCACACCAAAGCAAAATTTTTGCCTCTGGACATAGGTTGCTAATCTTTTTCCATCTTTTATGGATGGTAGCTGTGATATCCATGGCAGTGTGGCCTGAAAATCTTGGCAGAATGAATGAGCCTGTTGTGTCCATCAGTCGTAGATGGCTATGATTACTCTGCCTTACCTCTTTTCTACCCTTTTCCTCCTCCTTGAGCAAGATGGCTGCCTCCGGTGCTGAGTGCCAAAACCCTCGGCATCTCCAACTCAGCATGGGCGTTCCAGTCCACCATGCTTCTTCCCGTGGCCTCCTAGGGCGCACGTGCGCATGTTGCCTATGCTCAAATACACGTCATGGCGGGAACCTCGGGGGCGTTCCCACCGCATGACATCAATACCTCCGGGTATTTAAGCCTCCACAATTCTAACCACCTTTGAGTTAGCAAGGACTACGGTTCAAGCTTCTCTGACCGCTCTAAGCTGCTCACTTAGACGACTCGCTATTCCTCCAGGGACCTCATTCCTCACGAAGCTCTAGATACCCGCTCCTCGGGGTCTCTCGCTTCCAACTACCCTTCGGGGTTTCTCCTAACTAAGACAACCGCTCCTCGGGGGTCTTTTTCTTTTCTAATTTCAGGATTGGTCTATCAGGTACTCGCTCCTCGAGGGCCTACTGGTCTATGTATCCTGCATCTCGGACCTTCGGTCCCACCATCTTCATCACCAGGAAGACACCTGCACTACGCTCCTGTGTGTACCTCTATGATCTGGTGCTCCAACTCCACCCACCAGGCTTGGCGTTGCCCGCACCACGGGTTGCTAGCTATCTAGGACATCTGGGTGAGACTTCTACAACAGAGACTGTTGAACGTATAGGCACCTTGCAGACAACAGTGCCTTACCTTCCTGCATCTATCTACATCAGTACAATAAAGCTTTCCATCTCCAGTGTCTGCTCTCTGAGATCAGCCTATCGCTGTGGTTCCCCATGGGGCCCCTCCCTGTGGGAGGAGTGATCTCCACAGCGACCAAGGGTCCACAATGCCCCAAACACAACAGAGCCTATTGGTTTATGTCTGTTGGTACCTACTATGTTACTACACAGAGTATGTTTATTATTTTCTGTTAGGACATGTTGTGTGTGTGTGTGTGTATGTGTGTGTGTGTGTGTATGTGTGTGTATATGTGTGTGTGTATACACACACACATCCTAAATGAAAATAAATCCTTAGTCAATCTCCTGGATTACATTTTCTCACTGTGAGAAAACTGGAACACCAACCTCAGTGATATCACATACAGTATATGTATCTACACACACACACACACACACATGTATATTTATGATTAGTATACACTAATTACTATAGTTGTCGGTGGCTGTACTCAGAATTTCAACAGAATTGTAATGATTTCCAACAGGAAAATAAATGCCAAAATCTAACTAGGAATGGATAACTCTTACTGCAGACATACTGTGAAAATTATATGTGTAAGGCTGACTTCCAACAAGAATCTCTTGAACAATGTCTCCCCAGTTTCTGCCTGAGAGGCTGCTTACCCACCCACCCACCCACTGAGTGAGCGGCACACAAAAACAGCAGCTGAGCTCCTTTCTACATTTTTTCTTCCCTGCGCCTCTCCCATTATATCACACAATAAAATGGAAATGGAAATCTATAATAAATATTTTAGAGGTATGTCTGAATTTAAATGTTCAGAGCTAATGTAGCTCATGAATTGGCACTGTGCTGCAAGCTTCTCTGTTTTAGTCCTGTTCCAGTCTATCTGCTTATTCTAATTATTTCATCAGCTGGGAGAAGATTTGGAATGAAGTTAGGCTACTTTGCCCATCTTTAGGTGCCATCTGAGGGAGACATTTGTACAGGAGTTATCTTCATAAGATTGTTTAGAAGGTTCATGCAAACGTTGGGGCAGCATCTGTCCTATCTAAATTTTAAAAGCTAAAGGAAGTAATTGCATTTCTCAATAAAGAATTTAGATGGTACAGGAGGAAAAGACGGCTATTCCATTCACCACCCCCAAAGCAACACCTCCAGAGACCTGGTAGCTCCAGCTACAATAAGCCCCTTCCTCCCCTGGAAGGACTACAAAAAAACCAAAACAATGTACCTCTTTCTTCCGGGTCCTCCTTGAAAGAGGCAAGGGACCACCTTCATGCACTACAGAGATCTAACCAACTTGCTACAGTATCCCAGAATCAAGATTCTCCACTAGTGGGCATCACAGCTGCTAGGCCCAAGGGGATCAATTCTCTCAGTCTCTCAACAAAAAGACCACACTCCAAAAGTGCTAGAGATGTGCATAGTTTGAAATGAGGAGGTAAAGCATTACAAATAAGACCCTATGTGTTTCCTATGTGGATCCATGAAACAAATGGAGGGGTATCACAAAGGAAACAAAATTATTTGTCCCATGGAGAGGCTTCTGTTTTTGCATTATTGCACTGTATACAGAGTCTGGCTTGTGCTTTCCAGTTCAGTTTTTGTCTGCATATTTCTATTTATACTTTATGATCTCTTTATTCTGTGTTTGGTGAGAGGCTGTCAGTGTTCTGCATGTTATGTATTTATTTATTTATAACATTTATAATCCACTGAAAGCACATACATAATATTTATTACAGGCAATTTGAGACCTTAACACAACAAATATTAAAATATCCTTAAAATAAATTTAAAACCTCAAATAATCACCATTAGATAGGTCCTAGAAGAGAACAAATACTATTTTCAAGAAGAATCAACATGCTACAAATTTATAAAAACCTCATTAAACAAATGACTTTGCAGCAAGTTCCTAAAATTAGGGAGATCCTGTGTTAATTTTAGAGAATCAGGAAGCGCACATTCCAGAGGCGCATGTGTGACTGAGGTGAAGTATTTTGCTAGCATGGAGCTTCTGTGTAGGGATCTATAACCGCCTGACTTTTTCTGGTTTTCCATTAGGAGGTACATTGGTGTTTTAGGGCCTGGTGTAATATTTACAATGTTACTTTTTAATAGGTAGGGATGTTGCTGTTTGAATAATGGCAAATAGTGCTGTTTTGATATGGGAGGTTTACTATATTGTAATTGTAATTTGTTTACTAAAATCTTTCTGAGGGCCAAACCCATGCCCAACACATGTTATAATATGGTTCAAAGGGTCTTTTTTTATGTTTTTGCAGTGTTTTCTGATTGGTACCACAGCAATGCATCTAAATATAATATGCATGTTGAAAGAAATATCTTTATCTCAGAAGACTACACTGAATGTCCTTTTTCATGTAAAATGTTATTATAATAGTGAATAGTTCACAGTTGGATATCATAATTTTGAGTTCTAGACTTTATTTTGTATGTACGTGGAGGAAGGGATCGATGGATGGATGGATAGATAGATAAATAGATGGATAGATGGGTGTTGCAGGTGTATTTCGGAGATCTTGTCACAGTGTCTGGTGAGTGTATCATCTCTGATTTTTGGAGGTTATTTCAATGATTGGCTGCTCCCTTAGTTCCCTTCTGAACAACACCTGTGAATGGGAATATGATAGAGGTCTACAAAATTATGAAAGGACTCGGTTATTTACTCTCTCATATAATAGAAGGACCAGGGAGCACTCCATGAAGTTAGCAAGTATCTCATTTAAAACAAACTGGAGAAAATTTTTTTTCACTCAATGCATAGTTAAGATCTGGAATTCATTGCCAGAGGATGTGGTTATGGAGGTTAGTGTAGCTGGGTTTAAAAAAGGTTTGGATAAGTTCCTAGAAGAGAAGTCCATAAACTGCTATTAATCAATAAGGAATAATAGCTTGGGATCTATTTAATGTTTAGGTACTTCCCAGGTACTTGTGACTTGGATTGGCCACTGTTGGAAGCAGGATAATGGTCTTGATGGACCCTTGGTCTGACCCAGTATGGCATATCTTATGTTCTTATGAAGGCACAAGTAGGGGTGGAGGCACAAGGCTGTAAGGTTCATCTAGGGCACCAGCCCATCATATTTACTGAAGATAAACATGGGAAATTTTCAGTAACACAAAAAAACATGAAAAACGATTTGTAAAGATTTAACAATTCACAAACACAAAAAATAGTCTCTCAGGCTACTTGAACAAAGTTGCAGGAAAGCTAGGTCTTTCATTTGTTCTCAGTAGGCTTATTTATCCTTTAGAGATGTGGTTGGAAACTAGACAGTCCTCTTTTCTCCCTTTGAACAATCTAAATACCTCACTGGGGCATTCTGTCTGCTAGACAAGCATTCCTCCTTATCCCAAGCACTAGGAACAAGTGCCTTCCAGAGCACTGCTGGTAACTATGTCCTTCCTGGATTCCACTCCAGCTAACTGACAGAGCAACCTATTTTCCCATGGAAGATGAAATGAGAAATGCCCTTCTTCTTCCAGGAGCATGGAGAGCCAACATGGGAACATAGAAGAGTTGGTAGAAAAGGACCTAATGGCCCATCCAGTCTGCCCAGCAAGCTCCCATAGTTATCAGTTTTCCATACTTATCAGTTACTCAGACTGCCAAGGTCAGGGCTTTTGTTAGTTTCTGTTTGAATCCAATTTCCTTTCACTCTCTGCCATTGAAGCACATAATAATGTTGGTGTTGCATCGGATATTTAGTAGCAGGCTTTTGGTTAAGGGTAGAAACAGCCACACCAGCAAGTTATCCCATGCCTCTTACTACATTCCCCTCCCCCTTGCCTTTAGGATCCACAGTGTTTATCCCATGCTCTTTTGAAATATTTCACTGTATTTGTCTTCACCACCTCCTTCGGAAGGGAATTCCAGGCATCCACCACCTTCTCCATGAAGAAATATTTCCTGACATTAGTTCTGAGTCATCCTCCCTGGAGTTTCATTTCGTGACCCCAAGTTCTATTGGTTTCTTCCTAGTGGAAAAGGTTTGTTGTTGATTGTGCATCATTAAAACCTTTCAAGTATCTGAAGGTCTGTATCATATCTCCCCTGCTCCTCCTCTCCTCCAGGGTGTACATATTTAACTTCTTCAACCTCTCCTCATAAGCTATGACTTAGAGACACGCCCCCCCCCCCCCCCCCCCCAACCACCATTTTGGTCACCCTTCTCTGGACAGCCTCCATCCTGTCTCTGTCCCTTTTGAGATTCAGTCTTCAGAAATGAACACAGTACTCCAGGTGAAACCTCACCAAGGCCCTGTACAAGGGGATTAATTATCCTTTTTCTTACTAGATATTCCTCTCTCTATGCAGCCCAGCATTCGCCTTGTCACATTGCTTCACCATCTTTAGATTGCTAGACACTATACCCCAAGGTCTCTCTCCTGTTCCCTGCACATCAGCCCTTCACGCCCCATTGCATCCAGTTCTTTCAGATTACCACATCCCAGATGCATGACTCTACACTTCTTGGCATTAAATCCCAGTTGCCATATCTTCGATCACTTTTCAAGCTTCCTTAAATCACGCCTCATTCTCTCCACTCCTTCCTTCATGTCCACTCTGTTGCAGATCTTAATATCATCTAGAAATAGACAAACTTTACCTTCTATCCCTTCCGCAATGTTGCTCACAAAGATGTTGAACAGAACCTGCCCCATCACCGATCCCTGCGGCACTTCACTTAACACTGTTCTCTCTTCAGAGTAGGTTCCATTTACCATCACCTGCTGTCTTCTATCCGTCAACCAGTTTGTAATCCATGCCACCACCTTGGCGCTCACTCCCAAGCTTCTCATTTTGTTCATGAGTCTTCTATGCCACACCGTATCAAAGGCTTTACTAAAATCCAAGTAAATCACATCGAGCACTTTTCCCTGATCCTGCTGCCTTTCCCTCTTTCCTCAGGGCAATGTCTCCCCCCCCTCAGTGACTCACAGAATCACCTATATAGATGTTAGATAGTAACTCAGCCTATTGGATCAGGGCAATCAATTACGAACAACTCCACTCCCATATAACCTTCCATTTCTGACATTTTCCACACTTTATCCTATACTGATACCTAGTCAGCCTTACACCAACAACAGATCTTCTTCTTCATTATTGTTTTCAGTACAGTGATTCTTTTTTGTATAAATGTCTGGTTGCCTTCTGCTTCTCCCACTGCTCTGACACCCACTACAGGTCCAAGGGACGAGAAGAGTGGGGAGTGAGGCTGTCGTCTGTTTAAACTTTGCACTGAGTAGTGAACAATGTGGTGGGGGAATATTCATGAATTAATTTTAAGAAAATATTTGGCTTCTATTTAAAGTGTGCCTCATTACTTTGTTTTCCTTTTCTTTGCTCTTCCAGGCTAGATGATTGCATACGCCGGGGCCCCTGTTTCTTCTGTCTGAGGTTGTTTTGATGCTGTATTTTTCCTTTTATGTTATGTTTGGTGAGTATTTAGCATTCATTGCATATTTATGCAGGTCCAATGTAAACAGCTGAAAAGGAAAAGTACAAATAAGGGCGGGATGAGGCCGGGGGGGGGGGGGGGAGAGGGAGGGAGGGAGGTGGGGAAAGACTGATTGTGTGAGGTCTCAGGCAGCTGTTTCAGGGAACAGAGGATTAGAATATACCAAAACACCTGGAGTTTCTTGTGCTTAAGATATTGAATATTTCTCTCTCGCTCCCCCCCCCCCCACAAATAAAAATATGTTACATGAAATATTGCAATACATAGCCAACTGTGAAAACTCGGGGGGAAACTTAAAGAAACAGCTAGAAATGTGCTAAAAGATATAAACCCAATGAGATATAATTATAAACAGAAAAGGAACAAGAAATAGAAACAAGAAAAAGAATATTAAATGCTTTCATTCTATTGCACCAAGATTATGGCTAGAGTTAGGCATCCCAGCATGACTATGACAAAGAGGCCCAGTTATTTAGGCTGCAGAATACCATTGACCATAGACATCCAAGAAGGAGAAGGTAAGATGTGTCTGATGCTGTTTAAACATGCCCTGCCGGAGCTCCATGTCTTGCATCTGCCCTGCCGTCTGTTCCTTCTCCTGACCTTCATGGAGACAGCTCAGAGACGTGCAAGGATAAGCTGCATACTTAGCTTCCATGTTGGATCCAGTTGTTGTGTGGGAGGCATAGCAACAGGACTGGCTCTTCCCTCCTTAAAGTCTCTTTGCGTTCTGAGGAGCGATACTCCCACTCTTGCCAGCAGAGGAGGATTTTGGGGCATCTCCCTCTGGTGCATGTTCAGCGATACATGCCTTCTCCATTGCACAGTGGAACCTGAGCTGGGAGTAGCATTGTAGCCCAAATACAGGAGCAGGAAACAGCTGGGGATTTAGATCAAGAGATGGAGACTTTGAGGCTGCAGTAAGCAGTTGGTTTCTCTGAAGGCTTAAGCCCTGTGAGGACTGTAAAGTTAACTTCTGTGAAATTTTCCCCTTCAACTGCCCCAGTGGCACCCCAGCCTGTGACCCTGCAGGAGATCTAGGTGATGCTGGCACCTATAATATCGAACATTAAGGATCATAATGATCATTTACAGGGCTGGGAGGAGAAAAATCCTAACCCTGCAAGAGACAAAAGGGAGCTCCCATAAAGCATACCCTTAATTTATGAAACGAGATCAAGATTTCAAAGAACTGTGCCGCAAAATATAATCTATGATTTCTTAATATTCCTCTGTCTTCTCTAGTTTCACCTCAAGATATGTTTCAGTTAAATATTTTTTAAATTTCTTCATAAAGCTATATTAGTACGATGTCTTGCTCTAGTGAGTGAGATCGCTTGCAGCAGTATACTGTCTCAATGTTAAGCTAAATATATGTAATCCCGCCTTTTCATGGGGGCTATGTTCCCAGTCTCGGGGTGCTTGGTATTCCCAACACCGAGGAGGGGAAACAGTTCTCCAGGGCCGAGAGCTGGAGGCAGGGTTTCCTGCAGGGCCAGTGCCTGGCCGAGAATACTCTATCCAAATGAAACACTCTCCGGTCTCTAACTGTGCTCCAAAGAAAAGATAGTTTAATTCAGAGTCTTCAGCATTAAAAATAGTGACAGTCAAGTAGATGCAGGTAGAAGTACAACTTAAATGAAATCACAGTTCAAAGAGAGCTTTAGTCCTGTCTTCACATGGTGACTCCCCTTATAAAGATGGTTTCTTGGTGTAGCAACACAAGGTCTCCAGTAACTTTGTTAGTTCTCCCTCCTTTGCTCCATGTTGCAAAACCAGGCTAGTATTTTCTTCCACTCCTCCACCAGATAGATGGTTACTCACTGGAACTTCTGTTCAGCTACAGGAAAAACCCATCAGAAATGTCTTCAAGATTCCCCAAGCTGAAGGCAGGTACTCTCTGGCTCAGTGTAGGGTCCTAATCCAGCAGAGTCCTTACCCTAGTAAGTCCAGGTGTAACTTGTGGCTTCAGAGCAGTCTCTCTCCCTTTTTCCTTAGGCATCCATGGATTTAAGTGGAAAATCCCCAGCCTCACTCCTGGCTGCTCCCTTCTGGGATCCCTCGAGAGGATCTCAGCTCCAACCAGTTTCTTCCAGTGAAATCTCAAACAGCCTCTGACTCAGAAGAACCAGGGCTTTTTATTATGTCCCCTCATTACCAGGCCCTTGAGGGGATGCACCCCCCTTGTCTGTCAGAGAGGTGAGTGACACCCCTTGATACAGAGCATGACCCAGGGCTCTGGAAGATTCTCTCTCTTACTTCCAACTGCTCCCCTGCCTCCATGCACATCCTGTGCACTCCCAGCAGATGTTTACTTGGAGATCAAAAGATTTTTAGCACACAGGCCTCCCTACAAAAGGAAACCTTTCCTTCACCTGCACTCCCGCTAACATATTCAGCTGCTATACACCTCTCTGTGGCATAGGGGCCTAACACAGATTGTGCTCTCCTCTGTCAAAATAACTTCCAGCACCAACAGCTAAATTCTTGGGAGACCAGGTTTATCCCAAATCCACAGGCCTGACTTCCTCAGCTCAAACCAGCAAAAATTCTCATTTCATAGATCTGAGAAAAAAAGAAAAATAAGCAAGGTAGTTTTCTCAGTTTAAAAAAAAAAAAAAAAAAAAAGAATAGATCATAGTGGAAATGCATAGTGCAAATAAAATAGCTTTTTATAAACCAATAAATACTCAGTCTTCAAGTCTGCCTCACTCATGCAGGCCTGGATTCCTCAACATAAGCAAGAGAGATTCACAGCTCATAGCTTGTAAAATTAAAGTAACTTTCTCAGCACAAAGTCTCAGCCCCAAGTTGGGGTTGTGTGTTTGCCACCGCCCACCTGTGACTGAGCTTCTGTAATTATCCAGATGGATAGCAAGCTCAGCCACAACCACCCTGCAAACAGTTAGTTACTTATATGAGTTCTTCAGTTTGTGTTCTACCTGTCTTTTCCCCGGGAAATCTTCTTATCTTACTCCCTCTTCACATGCTTTCATCTGTTCCATGGGTTTCTCCGAGGCATTCCTCTCAAATTCTAGGTCTGATTGCTCCTTTGGGTCTGTGCCTACAGGAAGGAATTCCATTTCCTTCATGCATTCACCCCTCCTTATCTGTCACTCCTGTCTCCATGGGAACTTGTTGGGCCACTCTCCCACTACCTTGAAGGGTTTTACCTCTACCTCCCCCTTGTATATATATATTCCATTCTTGTTCAGCCTGCAACTCCTTTCTCCTTGTCCTAGGGTGACCTGTTTTCATGGAAGTGGTTTTCCTTTTCCGGTTTGGAGGCTGATGCTTCCTTTTTTACCCACTTATAATTCATGTTCTTACGAAGTCTAGGTAGTGCTTCACCACAACTGCCTATGAGAAAACTTTTCCACCTGCCCAATCTTAGAAGAAAGGATAATGTATGTGGGCATATCCAGGACAGCTTAGTCTCAGTAGACATTGTAGATCTTTCTGCTGCCCTGGAACAGTCACAAGAGAAATCTGTTTTAAGAACTACTTTACTGACTGTGTTCGATTTAGAACCTAACAGGGATCATTGCTGATAATACATTCAAATCTTCTGCTCGGTGTTGTGGTAATGACGGACGAGGATGTGGACCCTTTCTCGAGGAGGAGTTGGCCCTACCTGAGAGGGCGAACCCCCACAGGTCCCTACCATACGGTGGCGAGGCCGAGCTGACGCAGGGGCCGGCTGGAGCTTCATCAATACCAGCCCCGTTCCCCGTGGGTTGAGCCTTTGGGTGCGTACGGCCGGCTGGTCTTAGGTGGGCCCCTGCGAAGACGGTGGATTCACAGCCGGAAGAGTTGTCCAAAGTCAGTCCAGGATCAGAAGCCAGAGAGTCTCCGATAGCCAATCCAAGGTCAGAAGCCAGAGAATCGCCGATAGCCAGTCCGAGTTCAAAGCCAGAGGAATTACTGTAAGTCAGTCCGAGGTCAGAAGCCAGAGAGTCGCCAATAGCCAGTCCGAGGTCTAAGCCAGAAGATCCGTCCGTCGGGACCAAGGATGGGAACTGGTGCAGGAACAGGACTCGGAAGGCAGGAACAGGGCTCAAGACACTCACGCAGCTCAGAAGACTCCACAAGTGAAGCAGATTTGTTGCCAAGTCGTCTGTCCTGGGTTGCTGCAGGGAATTTAAAGGAAGGAGGCCCGACGTGAACAGGAAGGGCCGGCAATGTCTCCCTGCCGCGGGCCCTTTAAATTCATGTGGAGGATGCACACGCCTGCTTAGGGGGCAGAGCCAAGATGGCCGACGGCTCGGCTCGGGAGGAGGATGCTGTGGCCCCGGCAGCACGGGAGGAGAGCAGGCCTTGCTGAGGCTCGGGACCGGCGACGGAGCGATGAAGAGTGGAGCCTGTAGGCATAACAGGTGTGTAGCAGCAGCCAAGAAAACAAATAGAATGCTAGGGATTATTAGGAAAGGAATGGAGAATAAAACAGAGAATATCTTAATGCCTGTGAATCGCTCCATGGTGCGACCTCATCTTGACTATTGTGTGCAGTTCTGGTCACTACATCTCAAAAAAGATATAGCAGAATTAGAAAAGGTACAGAAGGGCAACCAAGATGAGAAAGGAGATGGATCATTTCCCTATGAGGAAAGGCTAAAGAGGTTAGGACTTTTCAGCCTGGAGAAGAGACGGCTGAGGGGAGATATGATAGAGGTCAATAATATGAGTGGAGTGGAACAAGTAAGGTTAATCAGTTGTTTTACTCTTTCAGTGAGTAATGACTGGGGCGTGACAAAGAAGTTACTAGGTGATACATTTAAAACTAATAAGACAATATTGTTTTACTCAACAGATAATTAAGCTCTGGAATTCATTGCAGATGATATGGTGAAAGCTATTAGTGTAGTTGTGTTTAAAAAAGGTTTGGAAAAATTCATAAACTATTATTATGGTGGAGTTGCAGAAATCCACGTTTAAACAACATGGAATCTATCTACCCATTGGGATCCTGCCAGGTACTTGTGACCTGGCTTGGCCACTGTGGAAACAGGATACTGGACTTGATGGACCTTTGGTCTGACCCAGTATGATAAATCTTATGTACTTATATGTACTTATGGAGCCAAGTGTCTTTTTTCCATAATAAGTACACATTGTTCTGTAATCAGAAAGTTAATTTTTCCTGATATTTGTCAGTCTACTCAGTCTAAACATAAGGCTTCCTTGGCGATAAGATCTAGCGTTCTCCGAGTGGATGCAGATTTCTTTCTCAAGTTCCTAGAAAAGAGTACTGTTAAATTCCAGGGAGCATGTTTTTGTCTTGTGCTTCTTCATAGTTAGATACATTTCTAATGGATAATTCAGTAGGTTCTGCTTAAAACCTTTGCTATAATAATGACACATTTTCACATTATTTGTATGGGGTTAACTCCTACAAGTTAAAATGGGATCTTGTTATTTCTTTGAATCAGTAGTAGTGATTTTTTTTTTTTTTTAACATAGGCTTGGCATCTGCCTCTGGTTCAACCCTGTGGTGTTAATGCTATCTTTATATAACCCCAATTCAGGGCATTTGCTGAATTCTGATAAGGCCATAAAAAATTCTAGGGCTAATTCCCAATTAAATTGCTGCCAGTCCTTTTGCCCCAGGAA
Organism: Rhinatrema bivittatum; assembly: GCF_901001135.1. NCBI lineage: Eukaryota > Metazoa > Chordata > Amphibia > Gymnophiona > Rhinatrematidae > Rhinatrema > Rhinatrema bivittatum. The sequence continues at coordinate 122,237,440 of NC_042617.1, forward strand.
GTGGCATCTTGATCTCTAGGGGGAAGGCGTGTGGGTGGAATCCCTTCCCTGTGTGTAACTAGTGGTACTTCAGGGCAGGTACACTGACAAAAGAAAGGCTGGACTCACTAGTGTGGTGTTCCAAATTAAAAGTTTACTGTGGTTTAGTTCAAATTAATCAAGTCGCATGAACAAAGTGGTTTCCAGTTACATCCAGGTTTAAGCTGTTTTCTTGAGGTACAGGTTTGATGTCTCTCTATTTCTGACTCTGTGGAAGTGTGTCCCTCAGTGCTGGGTCCCAAAAGTGGCTTACCTTCCAGGGAGTGGAAAGATGTGTTCTGGGGGGGGCTAGGGTATCCTAAGTGTGGAGAGATTCCCTTTTCCTCCCTTTTCCACAGTACCTGAGGTCCCAGATGCATTCTGGGTCTTCAAACCCTGTCAGTGTCCTGTGTCCCAGGTGAAGACTCCTTTAGGGGTGTCCAGATGTCATGACTCCTCTTGCTTTCTCTCTTTCGATCAGAAGTAGTAGACCTCCCTGGAGGAAAGGCCTCTCAGTGGAAAGACAGTTCTTAAATCTTCCCAGCCTTAAGGTAAGGAAGTGTGGCTTTAAAATATCCTTCCCAAAACCAAGGTAGAAAAAAACAAAATGTGAAAAAATGCTCCTCGTCTTGTCTCTGCAGCCTTCAGGTCACTGCAGCCCCACTTCTTGATCTGGGTGAAAATGTTTGCAGGACCCTCCAGGCCTTCCAGAGCAGGAGAAACATCCTAGGACAGGCACAGGTCTTAAAAAACAAAAAGCACACCAAATTCCTCTCCTCTTCCAAGACTTTCCTTCCAGACCTGTGAAGGACCTGGTAAGGGCAGTGGCATTCCCAGGCTTCAGGCTTGGAGCCCAAAATAGGGAGAACACAAAAACCACTTCTGACTCTCTCAACTGCAATTCAGAACTGACACACGACTCCTCCTACTCCCCCTCCCTTATTCCCCCAGGTGCTCACCATTTCAGCAAGCCTCAGAGGAGGTACTGTTATGAATGGTACGCCCCTCTCCTACACTTTCTAACCTCAAGATAGGACTAGAGCTATCTAGTGCAGACCTATAGGGGCTTTACAATCATTTTCATGTTCCACCTTTACCTAAAGGTAGGCCCAAGGCAAATTACATAAATTAATAAGGCATTGTGTACATAAGTAATAGGTATATACAGATATGAGTTACATAGAAAATAAGAGGTCCATCCATATTCTGTGCCACTTAGCCGGCTAAGGGGGTCATTTTCCAAAGGTATTGCAGGCGAAAAGTCCCTTTTCGCCTGCGATACCTAGATCGGGGCGGGTTCTTGGCGGCATCCGCAATGGAAGGGGAGGAGTTGGGGTGGACACCACGAAGACATCGCTGAGAGCGAAAAGGTAAGGAGCCTTATCGCCGTCAATTTCACAGCCAATAGCACCACCTTTCACGGTGGCGCTATTGGTTTGCAAAAGCCGGCAGCGATCGCAACGCGGTAGTGCGATCGCTACCGGCTTTCGCAGGCCCACCCCCCGCTTTGCCCCCCAACCCCTGTTACCGTTGGATTTTCTAAATTCTGAGAACTTAGAAAATTCAGGCCTAAGTTTTGATTTATCCAGCTAAGTGGAAGCAGCTGAATATCTGCCCGGGATCAACGGCTGCCACTTAGCCGATTAACTATTTATCCGGTGAAATAGCAAGCTAAACATTTGGTGGGGTGGGGGCATAACTGGGTGGAGTTGTGTTAGTCAGATAGGTTATCTGGCTAACTCCAACATTCAGAATTAGCCGGCTGAATTAGTCAGCTAACTCTGGTCACGCTGCAGATCTGAACTAAAGTAATCCAGCTAACTTAGCCACTGACTATCCCGGCAAAGTTAGCTAGATAGGTTTATCCAGTTAACTAGCTCTGCCAGATGGCGACTGAATACAGACATCCAAATAGATAAGAAGTGGGATACATTAGGTAGGAGTAAGGAATGAGGTGCATTGGATGTAAATTGCATATATTTATTTGCATATACTATTTTATTTTATATATTTATTTATTAGGTTTATATACCATTATTCTATTAGTCAATCACAATGGTTTACAACAAAATAAATAATAAAAGAATCAATCAATAAAATTATTAAAAAACATGTAAAATAATAGTAAAATAATAAAAGTTTAAAAGAAAAGAAAATACAATTTTAAAATAATTATAATAATTAAAATAGGAAAAGAAGTGTTATGATTCCCGCCCCCGGAGTTTCCCCCGTGAGCAGTCCTCCTACCTTGCACTACCTTCTTCCATGCGGCTGAGGCCGCCGATTTCCACGGCATGGAGCCGCCCCTTGGGGCCTTGCCTGCGTGGCCGGGTGGCCGCAAATGTCGCCAGCATCTTGCTGCTTTCGCGCGGCCTGAAGCCCACACTGCCGACCACCTATGCGGCCGGAGCCGCCGACATCAAAGCCGCGTTACACCGCAGCTGGAGCCTGCCTCTTGTTCCTCGCGACAGGGAGCCGCAAGTCTTCAGCCTTGTCTTCAGCGGCATGGAGCCGCCACCGCTGGAGCCTGTCCAGCGGCCTGGGGCCGCCCTCGAATGATTCCTTGCAGCAGGGATGCCGCCATCAGGCTCTCCCTGCTCCTGCCTGCATCTCTGCAGCAGCATGGTCGCTCTCCAAGGTCCTGCCCTCCTCCTAAGGGGCAGTCCCGCGTCTTCTTCCCCTTCTTAAAGGGGCAGCATACGTGGGGTCCTCCTGGCCCCACTGGAAGTCAGCTCCACCCGGTTTCCTGTCTCAGCTCTATAAAAGGGCTTCTCCAACACTTCTGCCTTGCCTTGCATTGGAGTTCTTCGCTCCTGGAAGTCTCGTCTTCGTTCTTCGTTGGAGCTCCATAGCTTGTTTTACTTCCTGAGTCTTCGTTGCTTTCTGTGGTTTCCTGTTCCGAGGTTCCTAGTCCAGGCTTCCTGATGTTCCAGGCTTCCTGATGTTCCACTTCCTGATGTTCCAAGGTTTCGCTCCTCCTTCGCTTGTTTCGAGTCCTCTTGACCCTCCAGCTCCTTTGGTTCTCCAGATGACACCTTGTTGGGGTAAATCCGTCTCGTCAGTTCCTATTTTCGTCATTGGAATTTAGTCTCAGCTGGATTTCCATCCTGCGCTTGTTCCACTCTCTGCGTGGTCCGTGGCCAGCCTCTCTGGGTTGTGTGGGGCGCGCAGTGGGACAGGTGGTCCGTGACCAGCCCATGGGGTCTGCCCGTGTGTAGGGTGCCCTGAAAGACAGTGCCACTGTCTGAACCTTCCCAGCTTCTCGTCTCATCGAGAGTATTCCAAGTTCCTCGTCTCGTCTAGAGTCTTCCAAGCTCCTTGTCCACATCCAGAGTCTTCTTGTCCACGTCTTGAGTCTTCTGTGTCACAAGGCCTCCATCTGCCCTCATCCTCAGTCCGGCCTGCTGCTTCTTGCTGATACTCAGCAGCAGGTCCAAAAGGGCTGGGAAAGGTCAGAGGACTGTTCACTAACCAAGATAGCGTTATTGGCTTCCAGAAGCATGCAGATCCGGCAGAGGGTTAGACTTTGTCTTCACCCATGCTGGGACACACCTTGCCAACCCTCGATGCTGCCTTGGATTCGTCTGGGGTCGTGCTGAGGCCAAAGGGCACTCAATCCCCTCAAGTTGGGATCACTCTCCTAGTGTTCCCTAATATAAAAGAATGCAAGGCCTCCCAAGGTCCAAATATAACAGAATGCAAGGCCTCCCAAGGCCCAAACATTACAAGAAGAAAATAAAACAAGCAGAATGTCTTCTCCTATTTTGAGAGCTTGATGCTAACAGTGAAAGCTATTTGTATTTTTAGTACATTTTTCCTCCCTTATTATAAGTTTTCTATCTACTGTTTAGATATTATTTCACATTAACAAGTACGTTTTAAAAGGTTCATGCGTATGCCCATAAACGTGCGTATTGGACACATGAGCAAAAATATGCTCAGTTGTATATTGTGCGTGCAACATTTAAAATTTCCCTACCACGCATATGTGTTGGAACCTTATGTGAGAGAGAAAGGGCCAATCTGACACTCTCTATATATCCCACTGTAAGGGGGGCACTTTCAATTCAGCTTGGGTTTTGGGAGTGGGGTGGTATTACAAGGGTCTAAAGACCCTTCTGCCCCAGGCGGACCAATTGTAACACTGCCACCCCCCAAAACCCCCCTCAGTTGAAAGTGCCCCCTATACAGTGGGATATATAGAGAGTGTCAAATAGGCCCTTAAAAAGAGTCTCTCTCTCTCTCCCAAGACTTGTGCCTCATCTACCCACCCCTTTTCTGCCTCCTTATTCTTTAGGCAAACACAAGTATGTATGCGCGCACTCCTTAAAATTTGCGTTGCTTACGCGCAGCTCACATATGTGTGTATGGGCTGGTTTTGTGCGAGCAACATTTAAAAAATCTACCTGTACGTGTTTACTCTTGACCATAACTGTAAGATTTTAAACATAATAAAAATGAAAAAAGAAAATTAAATATATAGCCAGGAAAAGCAGGGAGGAGGAGGAGGTGGTAAATAGGCCACGCTAATTCTGGCAAAACAGGTAAGACATTTAAAATGTAATTCCTTTCTGTCGAGAACTATATGTGGGAGGCTTGACATGTTTCTTTGCTAATGACAACCTTAATTTCGAGATGAAGCTGAAGCAATGCCATACCCAAAGAGAGACTGAGATTGTAAAACCTGAAACAAAAGGATAGCACTTTGTAATTTATAGCATATTTTATGATACGTATCTTCTCCTGACACAGACAGATCATCTCATCTCTGTCGAAACTTGTTCAAATTGGGAATCTACAATTTCGACTGGGACTCTGACTGATGTTTAGATATTTTTGTGCATTAGTAGCAAATGTTTTTGGAAGGTGATGATTAAAAGCTTGATATTTCCTTGGCTGACCAGGCAGAAAGATCTAGAGGTGATATCAGGATATCAAAACACATGTGCTGTTCACTAAAGCACTTTGTTGAATGTAGTTCAGAAGTTCATTTTCATTACTGGAAGTGTAGTCCTCTGAATTACATTTTTCAAAAAGTAGTTAGAAGATACCCCCTGAAACTGCACCACCATGAACCTGAGAGCTCAGCTACAAGAAGCACCTCCCTTGTTTGGAAGGGGCTGCAACAAAACCAATTATATTTTCTTTAATATTTTTTACAGTAAATATTTTTTCTATAAACCTTTCCTTTTCTTAGTGGTATATGTATGCATGTGCACACTTAATATGCACACAATGGTGGGAAGACTCCGAGTGGCGCCTCCTGATGATGTCAGCCTCCTGGCAAATATATACTCAGGCCCCACAGTAGTTCCTTGCTCTGCAACAGGTCTCCTTATATGCCTTGCTCTTCAGTGCCTGTTGCCTTGTTCCTATGTTCCTGCTTATTCTATGTTCCAGTGTTCCTGCATTCCAGTCAACCTTTGTCTCCAGCTTTTGTCTCCTGCCTTGTTCCTGAGTCCCGCCTTGCCTGGTCCTGTTCCTATCTTTACTATTCCTCAGCCTTGTATTGTACTGTCTTGTCTTGTCTTTCTCTCCCTCTGCCTGACTTCCTGGATTCTGACCTCAGCTCTGGACTTTGACCATTCTAGACTGCTGCCTGCCTGACCTCCAGCCTGCCTATTGGTACTCATTTTCTGCTGCCTGCCCTAACCTCTGCCCAGCTTTTGTTCTCTTGTTCTTGCCACCATTCTAGGGACCCACTTAAGACCTGCCAGCCTCCAGAACCCAAGGGCTGAACTTGTGGGGAAGGCGGCTCATATAGGTGAAGCTCAGTCAGTCCTGCCACAGGGCTCATCTGCTAGCTGACGGGGAGGGCCTAGCAGATTCACCCACTAGGCTGTGCCAATCAACCCCCAGCACCAAGGGTCTACCATCATCTGATCCTTTGCTGGCGTTACAGTGTGAGCATGATTGAAGGGTATGAATATGGTTGCAAACATTTCATACTGATATAGGTGGTTTATGTATGTGAGAGAAAATTTGCAGATGAGCACATGTACCCCCTCATTTATCAAAATATGAGAGAGAGAGAGAGCGGGAGAGAGAGAGGCCATAATACCCTGACCCTAGATAGGTATTTATATCTCTATGGGATGCCCACCTAGTAACTCGAGGTGAGGTTTAGGTATTAGTGTAGGCGGTTAGGGGCCACTTTGACATTCAATGTGAGATGTAGGAACAGAACAGTGCTATCTTGTGAACATTTGATGACCCTCGGAGAGAGGAAACTCACCCAAAGATGAGATTTGTGCAATGTTCTCTCAACCTAGCTTGATGTTACCAGGTAGAGAGTCCATCAAGCTAGGTTGAGAGAACATTGCACAAATCTCATCTTTGGGTGAGTTTCCTCACTCCGAGGGTCATCAAATGTTCACAAGAGAGCACTGTTCTGTTCCTACATCTCACATTGAATGTCAAAGTGGCCCCTAACCCCCTACACTAATACCTAAACCTCACCTCGAGTTACTAGGTGGGCCTCCCATAGAGCTATAAATACCTATCTATGGTCAGGGCATTATGGCCTCTCTCTCTCTCCCTCCAGTGATTGCAATTTGCAGTAACTTAGCTCTTCACATAGGTATTGTTGCAATAAAATCCCTATTACCATAAAACTTGCCCCTTTTCCCATCACATGCAACATTTACCACACTTTGATAAATCTAGGCTGTCTGTGTAGTAGCTGTGATCATTTAAAAAGATGAGCACCATGATCTCCTTTGGAGAAAGTAGTACTCTCTCTTTAATAGCAGCAAAAATGGTTGCTAAATGAAAACTGTTGAGTCAAAAGATGCATGTCCAGTCCCAAATGCAGGATTTGTTCAGGATTATTTGTATATCTCTCTGTAATAATTATAATAAAAACCTAAGTTGATTTTTTTAGGGATTGGATCTCAGGTGTTTCAGGATTTATGATAGAGGACAGTGAGAGGAGAGCAATGGATTGGTCTGTCAGATCCCAGATCTGGAGGACTCTGGAAGAACAGGTGCAAAGATATGTCTGGAATGTTTTCTTCATCTACGAAGCCTTTGAAAAATGACCTAGAGCCAAAACATTTTACAAACAAGTAATGTAATCACGGCCAAAACTGATTATTATGCCATAATTTAAATTTAGAAACTTAAATGCAAAATCAATAAATCTTTATTACAAAAAAATGTAACCACAATTACATAAATCACCATATCTTAGAATAAAATATAGTAAAATATACCTCACATTCACAGATATCACACAACCATATCACACATTCATACCCACAAATGGTCCTAACATCCACAAGTCATTCACTCAAAAATGTTTTAAATATCATTATTCCCAACATGTTTCATTTGTTAAAGCTGCTTCGGGGGAAACAATTACAGTTCTTAAATAACATATTAATTTAGCAAAAATCTGTGAAGATAGAAAATTAAATTTCATTCATCAACTAAATTACAAAACAGGTGAATACAATTTCAAAATCTTCAAAAGACCATAACCATTTATAAAACTTGTGATTTATTTCAAATATGAGTACAACTCATATCTCTTTTTTTGATATGATGGTAAGGGTTGATAAAGGAACCCTTCTTACAGAATTGTTTAGGAAACTGATGGATTGCATTAGCCTATCACACTTTAAGAGTTGTTACCCTAGATTCATCAGAGAAAAATATACTGGTAGGGCAATTTTTTTGTGTACAGAGGATTTGTTCTTCTATTGATGATTATAAGAAGCATGCTGGGGTGTTATGTGAGTGTTTTATGCAACGAGGATATCCTCAGAAAGTGGTTCAACATGCGTATAAGAGAGCCCGCTTTATTAATCAGGATTTATTTTTTACTCCATGGCAATCTCACGATTCCCATCTCTTGTATATGTTTTGTCATACTCTAGCCAAATTGATGGAGTGAGTGAGTCCTTTTAAAGGACTTTCAAGGATTGGAGCAAATATCTACTTTCACTTTTACACGTCTTCAAAATATTCGTGATATATTGGTACATTATAAGTTGGGTATGCCATGGACAAATGTTTCTGCGTTATCTGCTGGCCACCATTGCTCGGTTTGTGGCCTTTCTTTGTCTATTACCTTTTTTATTCATCATATTACTGCTAAGATTTTTTTTAAGATCATCCACCTCCTGTAATACTAATTGTGCTGTTTATGCTATCTGATGTCTTTGTGGCTTATTGTTCATAGTTAAAACAATGAGGAAGATCAGGATTTAGAAGAGGACTCCTGGATTGGACGAGATGAGACAAGACTCTCGAAGACATGGAGATTTGGACAAGACGATACTCTTGAAGACTTGGACAAGATGATACTCTTGGAGACTTGGACAAGAGGATACTCTTGAAGATTGGACATGGAAGAGTGCTGTCCCTCAGGGCGCCCTACACAGCCCAGCGTGGACTGGTCACGGACCACCCTGTCCCGCTGCATGCCCTACACAACCCGAAAGGCTGGTCGTGGACCAAGCAGAGAGCGGGATGTACACAGGACGGAGAAGAGGGTCTGGGCAGCACTTGAGAGAGGTCCAGCCGGAGAGACTACCAGTCGCCAGAAGACGAACACCGGGGACGCCGGAAGCTCCTGGAAGCCGACTTAGAACGAGCCCGGGGGACAACAAGGACTGCTGGCGGATTCCTCTGGAGCGAGATAATGAGGAAAAGAAGAAGGTACGCAAGGGGGGAAGCCTCAAGCGCAGGTCATCTGGACATCTGGACACCTGGACTTCTGGATCTCAGAACGAGAAGACAACTGGACATCAGGGTCTCTGGACATTTGGATGGACGGACATCAGGTGAAGGATGTCTGGACATCTAGATTTCTTGAACCAGAGAACATCTGGACATCTGGACATGTAGGTACGGATGAGGAACCCCGAGGCTTACAGGAAGGGAAGCCAAGGGCTGGAACATACCACGAGGATGATCTGATGAGAAATGAAACCTGGAGCATCGAATGAAGACATCAGAAACAAGAAGACATGGAACATGAAGTCTTCCGATGGACCAAGTTGGAAGCGGTGGAACTCCATGGATGAAGGAGAAGCTCCATGGAGGGTGTAACTCCAAGGGTGGATTATGGAGCAGACGTAACTCCATCCGAAGGCCCTGTGGAACTGAAGCAGGGCCTTTATATAGGGCAGGACCAGGAAGAGCCCTGAAGAAATCATCTGGAGGGTACAGGAGTGCTTCCTGTCTCTGGCCCTTTAAGAAGAGGAGCCGCGCAGCCAGCCCCTAGAGGGTGCCCTGAAGGTAGACAGGAGGAGCCAAGGCCTGCAGCGGCATCCTGCTGCATGGTGGAGGAAGAAGCAGGCTGGAAGTGGCTCCTGCCACTGAAGAGAAGCTGAGCTGGGGCAGGGTCCAGCCCCGAAGAAGAGGAGATGGAGGCGGCGGCTCCCTGCCACGAAGAAGGACTCTAGTGGCGGCACTCAGGCCGCGGAAGAGGAGGGAATCCTGGCGGGGACTTCCCCGCTGAAGAGTCTGCGGCACGGCTCCAGCCGCATGGGAAGGCACAGCAGCAACAGCAGCAAGGCCGCGAAGATGCAGGGAGGCGTGGCTGAACGGCGGTCGGGGCCACGAGAGAGAGCAGCAAAATCGGGCTGGCAGAGGAGGAAAGGTGAGGGCCTGCCGTAGGATGGGGTCCGTGGGCAGGATCGTAATAAACCTCTGATGCAGTAACATCGATTGAGATTATCTACAGTATATCTACAAGTTTATAGCTATGGAGACACAGAGAATTTGATTTTCACTTTTACAATTTGGGGACACTCCCATACTAATATTGAAATATGTGACACTTGATATTTTTGTTTGATACTTTGAATATTTTGTAAATGGTTATGGTCTTTTGAAGATTTTGACATTGTTTTATAATCCATGTGATAAATGAAATGTAATTTTCTAGCTTCACATATATTTGCTAAATTGATGTTATTTAAGAATTGTAATTGTTTCCCCTGAAGAAGCTTTAACAAGTGAAACATGTTGGGAATAATGATGTTTTAAAAATTTTTGAGTGAATGATTTATGGATATTAGGTCCTTTGTGGATATGAATGTGTTATGGTGGCTGTGTGATATCTGTGAATTTGAGTTGTGTTTTATTATATTTTATTGTTAATATATGGTGAGTTATGTAATTCATGGGTACATTATTTTGTAATAAAGATGTATTGATTTTGGATTTAAGTTTCTTTATATGTCATTTATATTAAGGGATTGTTTTGTTGATATATTATTTTCTGCCTTATTATATTTATCTATAATTTAAAATAGCCATTGAAATGTAAGTTATGATTACCTATGTTAGAAGATCACAGAAAACCTGCAGCACATCAAATTATTCTGAGACAGAGAAATGTTTTTCATGCTGAATGGTTAGCACAGAATCTCGTTATGACACTATATTGTAATTTTGTTAAAACTGATTTAGCTAATAAGGAACAGCAATTGAAAAATGCTTTTATTCTGCATTAGGGTAGAGAGAGGGAGATGGACATAATGGAGCCTATGTACTCAGAACTGCTGCCAGGTGATCAGATGGGGTGGGGGTTGGGAGTGTCGTTCCCCTCCCCTCTAATTTTGCACCTGGCCTGGGGGTAGGGGGTGGATTTCCCTCTCTGATGATGTGGCTAGCCAGCTGGTCCCTCCCCAATGACAGAAGCCTGCTTCTGCTACTGAAGTGACGGGGGGCAGCACGGTAGAGCGGTACCCATTTTGCCTGCCTCTTCCAATAGCCCTGTATTTACTAAGCATTTTACCTATAGACACAAAATGGAAAACCTTCTGGAGGGTCTGGACCAATGTGTTTGCAATGTGATGTGTTGGGAAGATGCCAAAAGTACATGTTCCTACTGTATCAATACCAAGAATGCCATTCCAGGCCACCTTCAGTAGTGCCCGTGAATGCGCCCTGGCTATAAAGCAAATCTTTGTGAGCATGTTTGGTGTAGAATGTGAGTGGGCACATCTTACAATCATTGTACAGTCAGAAGGACGTTTGTTCAAGTGAAGAGAAGAGACTTTCTGTCTATCTTTCCAGGTCTTTTTCAAAACGATCTTCAGCTTGTTCAGATTCCACTCTCGTTCATTTCTATGCATAATGCATGATAAAGGAACAAAGTGGTGAACATCTGTATATACAGAATATTACATTTGTATACAGCTGGGCAGGACTATAATATTCCCATTTGTAGCAATACTCATTAAACAGCACTGGCAGAAACTGAGAATATGGGTTTAGTGTGGCTAGGAAATATTCCCTTATGTAAATCCTGACACACCGTGATAAAGGGAAGACAGAGTTACAATGCTATCCCACAGATATAACACTTTCTGGGAGGTACTGGACCCCCCTGAACATTTAGAATAAATTAGCTCAGATTGGAAAGCATATGCTAGTAGTCTAATAGTTCAAAACCACAGACGGTAACTTCCAAACCGGTGCGCAGGCGCACATCGATGAGCATACATCGGCGCGCATCCAAAGGTGCTGCGATTTTAGAACAGTCGCACGCGTATGTGCACATGTTGTAAAATAGCTTGGCTGCATGCACCGGTGCCTCAGATTTTAAGTGGATGCGTGCCTGTGCGTGCAAATGCCGGTTCTGTCATGTAAATCAGGGGATTTTAAAAGGGGTACGCGCCTATGCTATTCCCACTTTTACCAGTTTGTCCCCAGTTCAACCAGTTAAGAGATAGGTACTCCAAACCCTCTAGTTTAATAGCCTTTACTCCCCCCTCCCTCCCCCAGTTATCCCCAACCCTTAAAACCCTGCAAATCTGTCTATTTTCGATATTTTTTAGCTTACATGTCATCCAAAGTAGAAATAAAGTTACATGGCAGGGGGCCTCAGTGCGCACTGGATTGCATATTCACGTGCATATCTCGGCTTCATGGCCCCAAATGTCCATGCCCTACCCAGACCATGCTCATGCCCGAGCCCCTTTTGGAAACTTTTGAGATGTGCATGCTGCGGGAGAGATGTGCATATCTGGGCGGCTTTTAAAATCCGTTTTGTGTGCATATTCACTCATCCCCCTAATTAGTGTGAGCGCCGAGCTTTTAAAACCCACCTTACAGCTTGCAAATAAAGTGCATTGTGCTGTGCTTTCTCTAGCAAAGAGCCATTAGCTCCTAACAAGATGTCAGTCCTTGGATATACCCCTCTTCCAAGCAATAGTCCAATTCATAAGCATGTGTCTGAGTCTGGTGTGGGACTGCTGAAAGGACCTTTTGTACTATGAAAGGTTGAAAGTGGATCAAAACTGAGCAGCAAAAAGTTCACCATGCATCAGCCCCAGAGGAAAAATGTGCAGGGTGGTTTTTGTTCACTTACATGATTTTTTTTTTTTCAGTGTATAATTTTTAAAGCAGTTTGAAACTTCTGCTTTAGTCCCATAGGAGCAAAATTAGACTTCTTCACAAATGTTTTATCCAGTGCACCTTGTTTCGAACAGCTGAGGCAACTGCTGCAGAGCTGGCTATTTCCTGCAAAACTGTGGGAAGCCAGCAATCCTGCCAGTGCTGCCTTCCCCTGGATTGCCAGACGCTCTCTCCCATATCCCCACTGGGCTACTGGATTCTTACCTTCCCCCTCTTAACACTGCACACTCTCACATAATCTCTGTTGCACTCTCTTTTACCATATCCATTCTGCCCCAGTCTCTTTCAACATCGACCTCACTATCACTGCATACCCTCTCAGCAACTCTCGCCACTGACTGCTGTCCTCCTGTCTCTCTTCAGAGTAGGTTACATTTACCATCACACGCTGTCTTCTATCCCTAAACCATTTTGTAATCCAGGTCAACACCTTAGCACGCACTCCCAAGTTTCTCATTTTATTCGCAAGCCTCTTATGAGGGACTGTCTGAAAAGCTTGTCTGAAATCCAAGTAGATCACATCGAGTGCTCTTCCTCGATCCAGTTCCTTAGTCACCAAATCAAAAAAGTCAGTCAGATTTGTCTGACAGGACCTTCCCCTGGTGAATTCATGCTGCCTCGGGTCCAGCAATTCTTCTGACTGTAGATAGTTCACTATTCTTTCCTTCAGCAGCGTCTCCATTCCTTTTCCCACTACCGAGGTGAGGCTAACCGGCCTGTAGTTTCCAGCCTCCTCTCTGCTCCCACTCTTGTGAAGCGGGACCACCACCGCTCTTCTCCAACCTCATCAGGTTCCCATGACTTTGTCCACTTTCAGTTTTCCTACCTCTTCCCATACATTCTCTTCTGTAAACTGAGTTTTGTCAACTCCACCCCCCTCCATTTTCTTGTTAACTAGCAACGGTCCTTCTCCAGGGTTTTCTTTAGTGAACACCGAACTGAAGTATTTGTTTAATATTTCTGCCATTTCTTCGTCTTTCTCCACACATTGTTCCTTTTCACCTTTCAATTTCACTATAGTACTTCGGACCTTTCTCCTTTCTCTGATGTATCTGAAAAATGTTTTGTCACCTCTCTTTACCTCTTTGGCAATCCTTTCTTCTGCTTGACTTTTTGCTTTCTTGTTCACTTTCTTCATCTCCCTCAGTTTCATCAGATATTCTTCCTTGCAAACCAATTAGGAAAATGTTATATTAATGATATAGCTAACTCATTGGTGTGCAAATTAGAGGTGGTGATCTATTTAATCTATTGTATCCCTAACATTCTCTGAGACTGCTTCTGAATTGCCCTTGCTGATAATTGCACTCTCCTGGAATATCAATTTTCTCTTTTAGCTGCCGGTGTTAAGCGTTTTGTTTTTTTATAGTCTATAACAGAAGGCATCTGGGAATGTGTCAGAGTGCAGCACAATTAAGTGGCTGCATGGCCATGGATGCCTTCAACTTGAATGCAGGGAAGACATGGGACAGCACTAATTTGCTTCCTTGAAATTAAGCATAGCCTGACACTGTGGCGAAGAGAAGCATGTGATCTTCCCTTTGCCCCAGGGCACTACAGTAGTGAAGAGGGGCGAGAGATGTGCAGGGCAGATGAAGAGGATCCACTGGCAGTCATTATGCCCAATTTATGATCTAGGGTTGAGGATGGGATTCTTTCTTCTACCACCCCATCCTCCCTGTTACCACTGCTTCTGCAGGTCAGTGGGCTTAGCTCATCCTGCAGTGTCCGCTTTGTTCCCACCCATAACTTTCTGTTGCTGCTGGAACCAGGGGATTCTTCCCAGCTCTCATGGCCTCCTCCAGCTGATGCTGCTGGAGCTCAAGGATTGTCTCTCCCTCCTTACCCTGCAGCCTCTTTCTGCCCCTATCAATACTTTAAAGGGTGCTGGGAAATGCATCCTTCTCTCCCTGTGGCCTTCTCCTGCTTTTCCTGAGGTGAGGTTCCTGCTCTTCCTCCTCCACACATCACTGCGGGAATCAGCAGCCTTGTGCTGTGTCCTAGCTGACCTGTTGGGGTGAGAGGTGGGGAAAGGCGAGAAGAACCCACATGATAGAAATATGGAGGGGGAGAAAGTTGAGGAGAGACAGCAGGTGTATGGAGAGGAAAAACAAAGCACGAGGAAAGGAGAGAGGAGAGACTGACAGGAAAAAGAGAGAAAAGCAAGCACAGATTTGAAAGGGATAAAAAAGTGCAAGGGAGAGAGAGAGGAGGAGACAGTATAGGAAGATGGGTAATGGGATGCGGCATGCAAGAGAAAAGGAGGTAGAACAAGGCAGGATGGAGTAGTGGTGAGGGCGAAGAGACACAATCCCTGCATAGGTTGGCTGCAGCTGCTTTACATTTTAGCTACTAGGGATGTGCATTTGTTTGAAAGAAAATAGAAAGTTTTAATTAAATTTCCTGTTTTGTTTCAGTTTGTTCGCTTGTTTTCTTTCATTCATTTATTGGGGCCGATGCAATAAACTGCGCCCAGCCTAGTGCACGGATTTATGCACGGTCGGACAAGCATTTTGAATGTGCTAGACTAGCGCCGGATGCAGTAAGGAGATTAGTGCATCCAAAACTCACACCCTAACAAACACGAACCCGATAGTGCTCGTCAAATGTAAATTGCATGTAGATAAGGACATTGGCTATTATCCCCAATGCAGTAAAGCACTGGGTGCCCAACGCACACTTTTTAAGAACATAAGAACATAAGAAATTGCCATGCTGGGTCAGACCAAGGGTCCATTAAGCCCAGCATCCTGTTTCCAACCGAGGCCAAACCAGGCCACAAGAACCTGGCAAGTACCCAAACACCAAGAAGATCCCATGCTACTGATGCAATTAATAGCAGTGTCTATTCCCTAAGTATAATTGATTAATAGTCATTAATGGACTTCTCCTCCAAGAACTTATCCAAACCTTTTTTGAACCCAGCTACACTAACTGCACTAACCACATCCTCTGGCAACAAATTCCAGAGCTTTATTGTGCGTTGAGTGAGAAAGAATTTTCTCCGATTAGTCTTAAATGTGCTACTTGCTAACTTCATGGAATGCCCCCTAGTCCTTCTATTATTCGAAAGTGTAAATAACCGAGTCACATCTACTCGTTCAAGACCTCTCATGATCTTAAAAACTTCTATTAACGTGGCAAATTTAACTCCAGCCTCGGAGGTGGAGTAAAGTCAGCTTGCTGTTAAGGGCTCATGAAAAACATTCAAAAATAGATTCTCTGTGTTGTGATAGGTGCATCCTCCCCCTCAGTATCATTGTGACACTTTAATTTACTGATTTTGGTGGAGAAAAATAATTGTATATTTTCACTTTATTAAAAAAAACAACCCACTTTTCTTCTTGCTACACAATTTGGATGTCCATAAAAGGGGCGCTTAATATTTTGCTGAGGTTGCTGAAGTGACTTATAGCAAAAGAAGCAGGATCAAAACAAATGTTTGTACTGAGCAGCCGCTGCAATTGGACACCCAATGCAATAAACTATGGTCGCTCAATTCTCCGTTGGCGTGCAGTGTTTATCGCTGCCTCTCATTTAAATATTGCATCCAGCGCCCAGGGGATGTGGCTGTGCGCACGTTAGAAAAACAGTCGTTCGATATGAGCGCCTGTTTTTAGCACACGTCTTATTGCATCAGCCCCATTTTGTTTTAAAATGCCATGACTGGCATTGGAAAGTCCCTCTCAGGCCTCTCTCCTCCAATCTCCCCCAGCCCTCCTGAATCCTCTTACCATATTTTAATTGTTAATTTCTTCCTGTCAGATCCAGACCTAGGCCAACGCCGTTTTGTAAGGAAGATATTAACGGTGGCGCCAACCTCGGTCTGCCGGTGCCATTTGTAAGTGTACTTCCAGTGGGGCAGGATCAACCGAGGAGACAGAGGGGAGAGAGGTTAAAGTGGATTTAGTGGAGTGGTGTAGTTGCCAATGTGAGGGGGCGGGGTGGAGTGGAAATGGGGAGGAGAATGGTGGGTGTACTGTTTAACTTCCTCAGAGTTAGGGACTCTGCTCCCAACTCTGGACCGAAAATTTTTTTAAACAACTGTAATCTCGACCTTATGTTCTGTGTCATTATAACATGCTGGTTCTCTTTTCATTCTTTTCTGGATCCAGAGGTTGAGCCGAGGTGCCTATAGTCTTATCCAGCACATTTAGGGTTAATCTTGCAAAGTTCAGACAATTTTCTGGTTGGGATGCAATCAGTAACCTGATTCAATCCAGTGAGAGATGAGGCAACACAGAAATGGTTCTCATCTCATCAGGAGTGTTCTGACGGTTGTGGGTAGAAATTGTGTTTTTTTTTAAATGTAGCTGTTATGATTGGCGATCCATGGGCTACCCCTACGGATTGCCACTATCACTTACAGCTTTGGCCCCGCCACACCATGCCATGCTGCCAACCTCACACATGGCGAATGCAGCTCTCAGGCGCAGCAAGAAGCCACTGGGCCTTTACGCAGCAGGACGCTGCTGACTCCAGCACTTCACACGGCTTCCTAGGCGCATGCGTATGTCACACTACAGTATTTAAAGGGACAGTGGCGGGAAAGCCCCGCGGCCCCTAGAAATGAAGTCAGCACCTAGGGCCTATAAAAAGCAACAGGTTCAGCCACTTGATGTAATGCATGTTGCTCCAGCATTTTGTCTTCATTCTTGCTTGTCTTCAGTTCCAGCCATGTGTTCAGTTCCAGCTCTGTCGTCAGTTCTTCAGTCCAGCCTTATCTTCAGTACTTCCGTCTAGCCTGTCTTCTCTCTTCATCTGCTTGTCTCCAGTCGTGTTCCTGCTATGCTTGCCCTGACCTTCCTGCCCTGCATATCTGTTCCTTGTCTTCTCCCTCAGACAGATACCTGGAATTGACCTTGGCCTAATCTCTGGCACGGTTTTCTGCTGCCCACCTCTGACCCCTGCCTGTTCTCGGATACACCTGACTGCTAACTGCCTCTGACCATTGCCCGGACCTTGGACCCATCTGACTTGTGCCTGCCTTCAGCAGAGACCCCACCTAAGATCTGCCAGTCCCGGCACCCAAAGGCTCAACCCGAGGGAAACGAGGCCTGGTATAGGCAAAGCTCCCGCTGGGTTTCTGCTTCATCCGGGTCCATCTGCTGATGGTGGGAACATGCAAAGCTCCTCCCTGTAGGTTGTGCCAATGCTGCCTTGGGCCAAGGGTCCACAGATACAACAGTAGCAAAGAAAAAAATCCCAATGAGGGGACACAAGGAGACAGAGAGAAATGAGAAACAGCAGCTGTTTTCCGAGTGACTGGTGGAGTGAGGAGAAAAGATTATTCAGATGACTGACTCTCGTGTGAAGTGTAGAATTAACAAGTGATTCTGTGCTTCCCCAAGAAATGAACTGCAGCAAATCCCTGATGTTTCTAAGAACTCACAGAGAGGCATATTTTCCTGGAAAGAAGGGTGGACATTACCTGTACTCTGTTGTTTGTATTCCTGTTAAGAACAGGACTGGTTGAGGAAGTCAGAGAAGAAACAATGTCTTCAACCCCAGAAAACTGACTGTAAAAACCCAGAAACCAGTGATTTAGGAGCCTATTTAATAAGCTGTGCTTATGCAGTTGTGTATGTAAAGTGCATTAGCACAGGAAAAATGGAAATAATGCATGGAACATGTAAGACCTGTGCATTATTTACTGACCCCGAAACCCAGCTCAATGCGGGTATGCCTAATGAGCTGTTTTTTGCATGTAAATGCATGCAAAGCAGCTTATTGCTATGCAAATGAGGGGCACAATGCGCAATCTTTGTACACTGCACAACTCCTGGAAAGTTAGTTACACCTCAAGAGGTGTAACTAACTTTCCCCCCAGAGCACTGCTAGACTAACGCATCTAGTGATGCTCCTGGGTGGGATTTAAATGGGCCACAAGGCTCCATTCTCATTGTGCAAATATTCCTGGGGTATAGTGGCCTTCCCCATGTCTTCCTGTGCCTTAATTAGGGCCCTTAATGTGCTCTGCCTCTTTATAACGCAAAGTTCCCCCCAATCACTGGACCTCCTCCCCCAGACTTATGAGGAAATAACTGCTGGTCTAGAGGGGTCAAGAGAAATCCCAAGTCATTTTTCAAAATAGTGTTGGCTGACTCCAAGTGCTCCTTTGTCCCACACAGGCAACAGGGGTGGAATAAATCACAGTGGATTTCTCTTTTATGGCCCCGGTGGGGATGCAGACAAGTGGTGGGGGCCACTGGACCCCTAGAGACTTTTGCACAAAAGAGAATGGAGGCGTTCATTGCAGCCCCTTTAAAAATGGTGGCCTTGGGATGGAGGCCACCATTGCATGGTACTCAGTTTCCTCAGTTTAGTAAATCCCATGAAGTACTTACCTAACTGTAAACAGTGTTTTTAGAGCTGTTTTACTGTAGCTTGTTAAACAAGGCCCTAAGGGGGTCATTTTCTATCGCTTATCACATGCGAAAAATAGCTTGCCCGGGGGAGAGTCGGGGTGGCGAGGGGAGGAGTCGGGGCGGCGAGGAGGCGGACGTTGCGATATCTTCGCTGGCGGCGATAAGGTAAGCAACGTTATCGTCACCAGTAGCGGGCCCAATAGCGCCACCTTTCATGGTGGCGCTATTGGATGCGAAAGCCGGCAGCGAAAACACCGCGGTGGTGCGAAGGCTGCCGGCTTTCGCAGGCTCGCGCCCCCCGTTTTCGCTGGATTCACCATTCTGCGTTAGAATGGTGAATCCAGGCCTTAGTTAGCTAGAAAGAAAAATCTAAAGGCATACTTAATAACTAGAAGTTTACCAGGAGCAAAAACAGAGCACTTAATATACTTTTTTTTCCTGGAACTTATTCTAAACTTTTACTGGGGTTCTCTTGATTTATTTTATTTAAATTTCTAAACTGACTCTTTTGCTTAAACCAAGGACTTGTGACATATTTTAGTTTCTGTTGTGCTGTATATATGTAACATATACATGTTTCATGTTTAATTGAACTCATTTCAGTAAAGTTGTGTTGAACTGCACCCTGGCTATTTTCTTACATTTGTTGTGAAGGGAGGGGAGGAACAGAAAAAACCTAAGGGAAAGCAAGACATTGCATTTTGTAATGATACTTCTCTGCTCCTATAAAATCTCATTATTGCTAAAGATATATTAAAAAGTAGCAGGAACACAGGGCCTGGGAATCTTAGATTATTCCCCTCCCCTTATCAATAAGCACCTGTATGTTACCATTGATCTAGAAATAACATTAAAACATTTATTTCCTGTGGTGATACCCTCTCCATAACCAGTTTAACTACCATGGGAAGGTGGGGTGGAGGAGAGAGTTAACATAAGATTTAGGGATCTCCCACTACTTGCAAACAACTCTTCTTCTCAGGTCCTTCACCTCTCTACGGTGATTTCACAGAACTTGTATGAAATGAACAGCATTGAATTGGGTACCACCACATAAATGTGAAGTGTCATTTAAAGGAGCTTATGCTCTCTGAATGCTAAACATGCCCTTAAAGGGCCAACAAATATAAAGTAAATAACCTAATTATGGTATCTACCCCAACCCTTGACTGCTACTCTGTCCCCAGCTAGAAGACACCTCTCCCCAGTGATCTGTTGGACATCTCTTTAGTTTCTAGCACAGGATTTCTCACACCTTTGCTAGTGACTCCTCAGCCAGTGTGGTCTTTGGGCTATCCACGATGAATGTGCACAAGATAAATTGGCATATACTGGATCTCCGATGGAGGCACATTTTATTTTGTGCACATTCCTTGTGGACATTCTGAAAATATAACTGATTGTTCAGTCACCAGGACAAGTTTGGACAGCCAATGCTCCAGCACCTCCTCCACCTCACTGCAAGTCTTCCCCTTCCCAGCTAGGCCACTGCACAATGAAATGCCAGCATTTACTATACTCACAGTCAGCTATGAGAACAAAGTTATTGTTAATACTGTAAGACTTTGTTTAGCTGTTGGCTGGGGGGAGGATAGAGCCTTACCATTAGGCAGTGTTTAGGGAGGGGAAGTACTCTTATTCCACTTTGTATACAAGGACAGGCTTATTCTTAATTGCCAAAACAATTATTAAAAATAGCAAATTGAAAAGCATTGATTTTTTTTGAAGAATGAGATGGAGATAAGAAAAAAAGTTTCTGGAACAAAGTCCCTGAACTGTATTATAAATAAACCGAGGCCTTCTTTGAATATACAGCTGAACTGAGTGAAAAGCCAGTGGTTTCTGTGCTATATCAAAGAGAAAGGCATGAGCTGCTGCAGATTTAGCTGAGGCTCACTCACTGTGAAGTTAGAACTCCTAGAATGCACTGCTTCCCACCCTTACCCAATGAAAGCAAAAATTACAAATCTGTTTTCATGGATACATTAATTTTATTCATTACTTACTTATTTGTTTTAGATTTAAATCTGTTTGTTGAAATTCAAGATATAATAATCAGACTATTTTACAAACCCCAAATCTTGGAATAGACAATAGAAGTTAAATTGCAAAGCTAACAGTGGCAAAGAGTTTGGCTTCTGCTACTCCTTGCCACCTACATACAAATAGCCGAGATCCAAGACTTATTTATTTTAATATTCCATTTTCCCATAAATTATGCTTAAGGTGGCTCATGAATAAATCGACATAAAATTACAATGAAGTCCATATTCAGCATGTTTGTCTGGCTAAGATTGACATACAATTAAATCACAACACAAACTGCCCAATAAGCTGGAAACCAGAAGTAGCAATACAAACAAAAAACAAGGTGTCCAGAACAATCATGTGATTCATATACGCCACATCTATAATGAATATGTTAAAAAAATTTTATATATGTTGGACTGCTGCCGTATGGATCTGCTAATCAGTCAGACCCAAATTCGGCGAAGTCACATTAATTTATTTGATTTATAGTCTTTTTATCATTTTACGAAAAGTATTGCCTTGGGGAATGAAGAGCCACACCGGGCTTTAATCACTTAGCTTAAGCGGTAAAAATATAGTCACAAAAATAATGGCTGTACTTAGCTTTAACGGCAGAAATATAGTCCCGACGTGATCACGTTTCGGACCCAATGGGTCCTGCTTCAGGGGTCGGTGTATAAATCCTCCAAAGTAGATGTGCAATATTAATCCCACGCGGCAAGTAAAATGGCGTTTTCAGTCAAGTAATTCATTGGCGATCCGCATTCGGACCTGCTAATGCAAATGGCGGCGATGCAGGGTACTCCCTTGGTACAACATTGTATGGCAGAACATGAGTTTGTGGATTTAAAGTGGTCAACCATTGAAAAGGTATACCCTGGTATACGTGGGGGAGACATCCAACAACGTCTTAACTTACGTGAACAATATTGGATTTTTACCTTACAAACAGTTGATCCGGGGGGACTGAATGAAAAGATCAACTGGTATACTTTTACCTAGTGGATCTCATTCGAAATTATGGATGTTGTTCAGTTGTGTATGTGGTTACATTCTTGCTCCACTTTTCAGCTCTGGAAAAATAGCACATTTCTCCATGGGTCAGAATCAATATGGTGTTGATCTTCAGATTTCTATCCATGTGTTTCCGTGTCTATGATTTATGAATATAATGGTCTTTGTACCAGCGCCTATAGACTTTGTTCATGGTTGACGCGCTATACGTTGAATGATTTTTCGATACTAGTTTACCTGTCAAAAGCTTTTCTGCTGCCCGCTTGAGGATTTGATTGACATCTGCTTTTACGTCATATCCGGTGGATATGTTTAAATACCCTGCATCGCCGCCATTTGCATTAGCAGGTCCGAATGCGGATCGCCAATGAATTACTTGACTGAAACCGCCGTTTTACTTGCCGCGTGGGATTAATATTGCACATCTACTTTGGAGGATTTATACATCGACCCCTGAAGCAGGACCCATTGGGTCCGAAACGTGATCACGTCGGGACTATATTTCTGCCGTTAAAGCTAAGTACAGCCATTATTTTTGTGACTATATTTTTACCGCTTAAGCTAAGTGATTAAAGCCCAGTGTGGCTCTTCATTCCCCAAGGCAATACTTTTCGTAAAATGATAAAAAGACTATAAATCAAATAAATTAATGTGACTTCGCCGAATTTGGGTCTGACTGATTAGCAGATCCATACGGCAGCAGTCCAACATATATAAAAATTTCTTAACATATTCATTATAGATGTGGCGTATATGAATCACATGATTGTTCTGGACACCTTGTTTTTTGTTAAGATTGACATACACCAGGATTTTAAAATCCTGCATTTTGGACCACTCCTGACATAACAGCATAAGTTTTCAACCGGCTGAAAACTTATCCTATTACGTAAGAGCCTTACAGGGTGGGGCAGAATTATCTGGCTAAATTAGCCAGATAACACTAATTTTCAGTGTTATCCAGGTGGAGCGCACTGTTAGTCCGCGTTTGGCCGCGCGTTTTCGCCGCGCTACTTTTACCCCCTATACAGTAAGGGGTAATAGCGCATCGAAAATGCACGGCCAACCCCCCCCCCCCCCCGAAACTAACAGCGCCCACAACATGCAAATGCATATTGATGGCCCTATTAGTTATTCCCGCGCGATACAGAAAGTAAAATGTGCAGCCAAGACGCACATTTTAATTTCTGCTGCCACCGGGAAAGTATACAGAAAAGCAGTTTTTTCTGCTTAATATCATAGCAATATTAAGTCGGAGGCCCCAAAAATTAAAAATTAAAAAAAGTAAAATGTGCCTGCGGTCCGCAGGTCGGAAGACGGTTGCTCAATTATGCCGGCATCCGTTTTCCAAACCCTTGGCTATCAGCGGGCTTGAGAACCAACGCTGGAAAAATTGAGCGTCGGCTGTCAAACCCGCTGACAGCCGCCGCTTCTGACAAAAAGGAGGCGCCAGGGACGCGCTAGTGTCCCTAGCGCCTCTTTTTACCGTGAGCCCTCATTTAAATACTTGGTCGCGCGCCCAGGAGAATGGCCTGGGCGCACGTTGGGAGAGAGGGCGCTTGCCTCGGAGCGCCGGCTCTCCCGCAGGATTTACTGTATCGGCCTGATACCTGGATAACTTTCGGACAGCCAAAGAGCAGTCCAAAAGTTTCCAGATAAACTTGTCTGATTAACTTAACCAGGAAGCAGCTAAATATGAACATCGATCTATATAGTGAAAACCTGCAAATACAATACAATACAAACACTAGCTGGCAAAATAGCACACAAACATATGGTCTGTGCCTATCAAACACATTCAGCTTGGTCTGATAGAAGATACCACTATTATTTAACTTGATATCAAACCCAAAACAACATAGTGGTAATATGCAATGATTCCATAATGTTTACACTTTTTCTTAAGACATGAGACTTGCCTCAGTGACAGGCCTGACAATGTTTTCCCTGTCAAAGGTTTTCACTGTCCCTTGTAAATAAAGTGGTTCAGTTTCCAAAGGGCATTGTCTTTAGGGATATTTTCTTTCTTTTGAGCTCCTGATCTTTTCTGCATATACTTCTTGCTGAATGCATTCAACTGTGCATTATTTATGTAGAGATGCTCACAAAGGCCACTGTTTTTATACACTATCAGGTTTCACAATATAAATGCAACATGCCATCGCTTGTATGAATATTGTCCACTTTGAAAAATCTGTTGCTCTCTTACACGTAGAATCTTCTGTTTTGGTTGTATATGTCCTAATAAAAATACTAGGTTATTTCAAATGTTAATGATGTGTCATATGTTTTTTTACAACAACCCTCATTCGGGAGCTTAATGTATCCACTGAATTGTGTTACATTCTATTCACTTAGAAATAGTATGGGATGGTATAACCCATTATAAAGTGAAATGCTCACCACCGAATATATC
The DNA here is from genome assembly GCF_901001135.1 of Rhinatrema bivittatum. Lineage (NCBI taxonomy): Eukaryota > Metazoa > Chordata > Amphibia > Gymnophiona > Rhinatrematidae > Rhinatrema > Rhinatrema bivittatum. The sequence goes on from NC_042617.1 coordinate 122,261,665, forward strand.
TAATCATCGGGTTTGTTGTTATGAATCGGCATCAGCAATATGTGTACCCAATTGATCCAATATTTTGTTTTTTGGGGGTTTTTTTATTTTTTTTAAAGTTATTTTCTTAATATTTTCTTCCTTTGCTGGTACACATGCTCCTTTAAATGATATTCATTCTATGTACACCGTCATTCACATCTACTATGTATTTTAACCACATTCCAAGGTTTGTCCATAGAAATGAAAAGTACTTATCATGAAATGAAGCGGCAGCGGCAATGAACTTCTGTGCCCTGCTGTGAAGACCCGACTTTTTACTGCAGATTAAACTGCTTACAACGCCCGACACTGCGCGTGTTTCGTGAGACCTTCGTCAGGGGCGCGGGCTTCAACATTACTGAAATGCAAAACATAATGAATTGAGCAACATTGCTATTGTGTTTTACATAAAGTTATTTATTGAAACAAGACATATGTTTTGTTCCTTGGACTGAACTCCTTTCAGCATTCCTGCATATTTCAAAATGGAGCCGCCAAACAAACCAAACAGGGGGTATTTAAATATCATTTAAATGAGCATGTGTACCAGCAAAGGAAGGAAATATTAAGAAAATAACTTAAAAAAAAAATTTAAAAACCCCAAAAAAACAAAATATTGGATCGATTGGGTACACATATTGCTGATGCCAATTCATAACAACAAACCCGATGATTATATATATTCTGTGGTGAGCATTTCACTTTATAATGGGTTATACCATCCCATACTATTTCTAAGTGAATAGAATATAACACAATTCAGTGGATACATTAAGCTCCCGAAATAGGGTTGTTTTAAAAAAAACATATGACACATCATTAACATTTGAAATAACGTAGTATTTTTATTAGGATTGTGATTGTATTACTACGGTTAATATCCAGTTATTTAAAATATATTGGTTGTATATGTGGCACAGTACAAAGATCAATATTGGTCTTTGTAGTGTGCCACTCCTTTGTTCTTTTACTGTTCACTGTGGTCACTTGCCTGTGTGTTTTGCTCTTTGTTGTATATGTAACAAGTCCTACTTTATTCTCAGTGTAAAACCTGACTGTGTCCAGTTGAATGTCCATTTCATTTTACAACCACTCTATTTCTCCTGTCAAAACCATGCCACATGGTTGCCATATTAACTATACCTCACATATCTGTTACCTTTAAGTAAACCACTGCGGTTGTTGCTTTTACTGAGGCACCTGAAAAGATACATGTTGACTGCAGTACATGGGATCTGGAGTTTATTCCTGTTTTTTATCTGGGGTAATGGAGTCTCCCACTTTCATGTCTCTGAAGAAAATTTTCTTAATAATGACTTTCCTTGTATGGTTACTGGATCCTATGGGCTATTTGCTGTTTACAAGATGCCACATCAGATATATGTTGACACTTGGAATGTGCACCTATCTTTTTTTAGACCCCAGGCTAGCGTTAAGCTATCTTATATTGATGGCACGCGAACTGTAAGCTCTAAGTCCTTCAGATCTTTTGTGGGGTCCTCTGAAATGAATACTTCCATTATTTTGGCACTGTTGGCAGGTATTTTATAGATCCTCAGGTTAGTAATGGCTAACATCTCTTATGTTCTTTTTAGCAGGCCAATATCTTCTTCCTCTGTAGGCATAGACGTAAGCATAGGCATAGGCCATGCTCCTTTTATCCTTCCTCCACTATCCTTCTGATTCCACAGATAGCCACTGCAGATAACAGTTGTTACCCAAAACATGTGTAATTCCTGGGCTGAGGTCCTCAGTTAAGGCTTGAAAGGCACTCCTTATTTTCATGGATTTACTATGTTCACACCTCCTATACCTTCCATAATTGATAGTATAAAAAAGCAATAAATACATCTCTTTCCAGGGTTCTCTGTCAGGTGGGGAGGGGAGGGAAATTTTTCTCCAAGCCCTTGAGCATTGCTATTACAGACTTTAATATTCATAGGGGTAGATTTTCAGACCGCGCGAATAGGCGTACTTTTGCTGGCGCATCAGGCGCAAGCAAAAGTATGCGGGATTTTAGTAGATACGCGCGTAGCCGCTAAAATCCTGGATCGGCGCGCGCAAGGCTATCGATTCTGTATAGCCAGCGCGCGCTGAGCCGCGCAGCCTACCCCCGTTCCCTCCGAGGCCACTCCGAAATCGGAGCGGCCTCGGAGGGAATCCTCTAACGCCCTCCCCTCACCTTCCCCTCCCTTCCTCTACCTAACCCACCCACCCGGTCCTGTCTAAACCCCCTCCTTACCTTTGTCGGGGGATTTACGCCTCCCGGAGGGAGGCGTAAATCCCCGCGCGCCAGCGGGCCGCTAGCGCGCCGGGACGCGACCTGGGGGCAGGTCCGGAGGGCGCGGCCACGCCCCCGGGCCCGCCCCCAAACGCTGCCGACACGCCCCCTAAACGCCGCGCAGCTCGGGCCCGCCCCCCGACATGCCCCCCTCGCCAAACCCCGGGACTTACACGAGTCCCGGGGTCTGCGCATGCCGGTAGGCCTATTGAACATAGGCGCACCGGCGCGCAGGGCCCTGCTCTCCTAAATCCGCCCGGATTTGGGCGGATTCAGGCGAGCAGGGCTCTTAAAATCCGCCCCATAGTGAACAGCACACTGGACTCAACATGAGGTTCCAACATAACTTTACTGATAATTGATTTTAAATTGCAGTGAATGACAATTTACAAGTCCTTGTTCAATACAGTCCATCTTTTTTTTATAATAAATCTGCAACTCTGTATTGATCATTTATTTTGGTCTTTCATTCCTTATCTCATCTAAATTTCAAGGGCAGTTTGGAGCTTCCGTCCAAAATGGTGGATTTGATACTTGAATTGGCCTAGTTGACATAATTTAAAGTCATCTCTCATATTTTAATCCAGATGACATGATTAAGGGGGTCATTTTCCAAGCGGATTGCACGCGAAAAGTCCCTTATTGCGTGCGATACCAAGATTGGGACGGAGTCGGGGGGCAGCGTCAGCCCCTGAAGAGGAGGAGTCGGGGCAGCACCGGGGCTGACGCCGCGAAAACTTCGCCGCCAGTGAAAGGTAAGCTGCGTTTTCGCTGCCAGTTTTGCGCTGAATAACTATACCTTTTATGGTGCAGTTATTTGGTGCGACGCCAGCAGCGATCGCAGGACTGCACCCCGCTTCGCCCCCCCCCCCGCTCCCCGTTACCGTGGGATTCAAGAGCCCGGTGGTATTAGTAAATCCAGCCCTTAGTTTCTTACATCTTATCCAACATCCTCCCAGAATATCCTGATGATATGGGAGCAGTTAACACCAGCTGCGTGCCAGAGTTTATTTATTTATTTTACTTATTTAGCATTTGTTTATATACCGAGGTACAGCTGACAATGCCTTCACTCCGGTTTACATTACAACGAACCAGTTACATTTGAATTCATAACATTAAAACAGAGATTGAAACAGAACATTAACTTAATAAAAGTTAATAAGTACATTGAACATTAGATAAGAATGTATGCAACGCTTGAGGTTGACGGTTGAAGCCGTTAATGAGAAGGAAGGTTTCTGCAAGTCGGGGCGAGTGTCAGAAGGATTGCTGGAATAAAAAGGAGCGAGAGGTGGATATGAAAAGGATTTATGCTCTGTTATCAATGGGTGCACAGTCATTGTAAGACTGTGAGAGTAGCCATTCTTTAAGTTCTTTTTTAAAAGATTTAAGATTTTCTTGTGAATTGAGGTGTAGAGGTAATGAGTTCCATAATTTTGGACCGACTATAGAGATGGCTCTATTTCTGGTGGAGGAAAGTTTGGCTTGTGGTAATGAAGGGACATCCAGTTGAATTTTATATGTAGATCTTGTTGTACGTGATGATTTATGCAGATGTATAATATTGTCCAGGGCAGTGAAGTCTGCTTTGTGAATTGTCTTGTGTAGAATTGTGATGACTTTGTACTCTATTCTTTTTTTAACAGGTAGCCAATGTAAGTTGTGGAGTACTGGGGATATATGGTCGGATTTTCTTTTACCAGTCAGGACTCTGGCAGCTGTATTTTGGAGTAACTGCAGTGGTCTTAAGGTTGCATTGGGAAGGCCAATTAGAAGGGAGTTGCAGTAGTCTATACTGGAGAAGATGAGGGTTTGAAGAACGGTTCTGAAATCCCGGGGGTGAAGCAGCGGTTTTAGGTGTTTGAGTATTTGAATTTTGAAGAAGCCTTCTCTTGTTTTTGTTGCGATGTGTTTTTTAAGATTTAGCTCATTATCTAGCCAGAAACCCAGATCTTTAACGTTGTCTTTGAGTTGGATTTGAATGTTGTCAAATTGGAAGGGAGGAGTGTATGTTATACCAGAGTTCTTCTCACTTCCTTCTCCTCTCCACCTCCCAAGAATGAATGAAGATCCATTTCTTTGGCTTGATCTTTGACGGGTCACTGGACCTATCAGGGTGAGAGACTCCTCTGGAAAACTCCTCTCCTGATGATGGTAACTAAATTCCCTTGGCTAAGGGAATTTATTAGCAAACAAAAATAAAATCAGGTCTTCAACATGCATGCAAAAGAAGAAAGGGTGGATAAGAACTTCCTTTGACATAAATTCCAAAAGAAAGGAAATAATATTCCCTAAAAATAGGAAGGAAGCACCCCTTCTACCTTTTTAACCCAGACCTTACACCATAAGGCCCAAGGATTTTCTTTCCCCAAAATAAGAGGAACAAAACAAAAGCATGAACTGCTTCTTAAAATATCCACCTGAATATCCACATCCTAAGATGATGTCTCTGGTTTATATAGAACCAGGACATTACCAATACATGGGGGGATGCTGTTAATCAACTTGGTCTACTTCTCCTCTACCCTACATAGAGGTGTAATGACCCCTCTGGGCACATGACCATTAAGTCATCGTTACTTCTTGTTCAGCCAGTATAGTAAAGAGTTAGTAATTAGGCACCATTCATAAGCTCCCTTTAAGGGCGCTGAGATGGCCGTCCCCTGGGTAAGGTAATAAAAGCAGCTCTCTTCTGTGACCTGCGGGGCAGTTTAGTTTGGTTTCAAGGTTTGGAGGAGTTGTGCAGATTTTTTCCCTCTGTCTGTTTTTTTTTTGTGGTCTGCCTGGGATTTGAGCTCCATCCTGCCTGTGATCTTTTTGTCAAGTCGGAGGCTCCACTTCTGTATCCCTCTCCTTAGGTGCAGGGTGGTTTGAACCAGGTTGCTTTGGAGTTTTTGCATTTTTTGTTTTGTAAGAAGACTGTGAGGCCCCAGGGTGTTTGCTTGTGGAGAAGTCTTGGGGAAAGCTCTTCTTGGGGGGGGGGGGGGGGGCCTGGGTAGGGAAGACCTGACCCACTATGACCTCTTCAGGGAGCAGAGAAATGGTGGTGACCAACAACAGTGTTCTTTTGGATCTAATCTGGGGAAGAGAGACTTTCTGTTGGACGCCCAAGAGGAAGAGTTTGCCCCTCCCCTGCCCCCGTTCCTGCCTGGAGGTAGAAACATGGACAGCTGAGTACTCCATGAGAATCGCTTCCATCTGGGGATCTGAGCAAGGAAAAGGAGAGTAAGAGGAACATCTAGCTGTGAATAACATCATCATTATTCACAGCTTGAGGACCCCCTAATCAGAGTTCTCTGCCCCTGGGGAGAGAGAAATTTAATCGTCTGTGCATAGTCTGCAAACTACCATTTTTGACCAGATTTGGAGGGGTTTTTTTCCCTGTCCTAATAGCGGACACCCTGACCACCTCTATCCTGCCAGGGGCCAACACTCACTTAGCCAAGCCATGGAGGGTGATTGTTTCCCCATTTCCTTGTATGTGAAACACACGTACGGATAGAGCAAGAGACTGTAACAAAGAAAAGATCATCTGTGGTGCTTGGAACTGTATTTTTTGTGCCATTTATCCATCTGATTACCCATCAGGAAAACATTTTCATTTTGGACACTACACAAGCCTTTAGTGTTTTTATTGGCACCTACAGCATTCACAGAGGGAAACATTCAGTACCCCTCCCCAGGGAAAAGAGTACCCTAGCATCCCTGTCACGCCGGGCTCTGCAGGATATTTTCCGTCTGTCTCCCCCCACCAATAAAGGACTCAGGCCCTGGGAAGGGAATAGACTGTGTGTCAGAGCTGGAGTGAACCAGCCCCAGAGACTAACAAATTCTTTAATTGTTACTATAATATTTTGCAGCATATACTCTGCTGGCAGCTGTGTTTTCTATAGATAGATTTGAGCACACTGATCTTACTGTGCACCTGGAAAAAGTGGAATAATGTGATCCAGAGGATTTGGATAGCCTTCTGCTTGCTGAGAACAATTTCTTGGTTCCCCACAACCTCTATTAGCTTGACTTCAGCTAATTTAGTTCATCAGGAAGGATGAATGGCCATCATACTCCTTTCTTGATCTCTTATGGCCCCCACCCCCAGACCTGCTGGTCGCGGTCGGTAAGCTCTGTCACTAGGACTTTGGCTCTTCATCTCCTAGCTGTCACTGGTATGAACCTCACCAGCACCTTCCCCTATACATAGTTTTCTGTAAATGCTCAACTCAGACTCTGCTTCTGTTACAGTATGTCTCACCAAACTAACTTTTTCCAGTTTAATAAGTTTCTGAAGATCTTGTTCATGCAAGCTATCCCCTAGTCTGATCTTTTTTATTTTTCAAATTGACTGACTAGATCTCTTTTTTCCACTTTCCCCCTGTCAGTCTTTTCCTAATTCTTTCTCCAGGGTCACTCTTCTCTTTCTTTTTCTTCTCTCTCCTATCTTCTTTCATTCCTCACATACGCACACACACATACATACACGCAGTGACTCTCATGTTCTCCCCCCCCCCCCTCCCACAAGCTGTCTCTCACATATTTTCCCAAACACACAAGCTCTCACACTCAGATGTTCTCCCATGCACACACTCTCCCATGCACTCTTTCACGGACTTCCACACATATACACACACACATTCACACACAGGCTTTCAGTCTCTTAGGCTCCCATCATACACAAAGGTTTCTACTTACACATGCACACACAGAAAGGCTTCCACTGTCAAAAAGCCTCCCTCTATCACACACGCACACACACATGGCCTCTTCTTAAGATGCTATGGGATGGGATCTGTAGTGGCCATGTTGCAATCCCTCTCCTTCAGCTGCCATAGGATTGTATCCACAGTGGCCCTGCTGCATCAGGCCCTTGCTTTGGGTTGCTATAGGATTGGATCCACGGTGGCCATTTTTCAGGTCTTTTCTTCTCTCAAGCAGCTCTGATTGAGTGGGTCATGGCCCACACAGACCCACCCATAGCAACGCCACTGGTGAGGCCACATGAGGAAGGATTCATGGTCTTACACGCCTGCACCTTAGTGGGAGCAGAGTTGGCAAACAATCCTATCTAAAAACTGGGATAGCAAGCCATTTTTTGGGGGAGGCACTGTCATCCCTTAGTGATGCCTATGCCAGGAACCTTGGCTATATGTTTCTTTCTCCCTTCCCCCCCTCTTTCCTTTCTTGCCTGCCCCCCTCACCCCCTCTCATTGTAATTTTCCTTTCTTCAGTTCAATGTAAACCGGCGTAATGTGTTCTACGAATGCCGGTATATAAAAGTTCATAAATAAATAAATAAATAGATATACTTGTATAGTAGGTTAGACTGAAAGAAGACCAGAGTTACATTAGAGTCCAAACTTCTTTCTGAATGTCTAACAGTTGCATAGCAACCTGAGGGGAAGGTGAAAACAATTCTGGGCATCTGAGGACAATTTAGCCACAATGAAAATAATTCTTTCCCACCCCCAACCTCAAATATAGCAATCAGCTCAGAACTCTTGGATTAGATCTTTGCCCTTGCATGTAACTGGATCATTATGCCCAGCAATACCCTTTTCCTCTAAAAAAAAACCTCTCCAACTTACGTTTCAATTTATTCTGTGTTGGCAAAATATTTAATAATTTCACCTCTTTTTGTGTAAAAAAAACAAAAACCCTTCTTCCTTTGATGGTGGTTACATCTATTACACTTTACATTTCTTGTTTCTTTTGTATCGGTTTTGATAAGATTGCCTGTGAGATCCCTGTAGGGCCCATTGCTATATTTGGTTAATGTAATTAGATCTCTTCTTACACATCTCTTTTTTTAATGTAAATAACCCAAGTGTAGACAATCTTTCAGCATTCATAAGTTTCTGTGCCCTCTTTATTAGCTCTGTGTGCTCTCAATGGCTGAAAGGTAAAGAGGGTTTCATTCTATACCATTTTCAGCATGATTCAATGAAAAAATTAAGTGTCCCTGCTCTCCTACAGTATTCATAAGTTTGGAATGTGGTACTGCTTGAGACAGGGCCTGCCCTGACTTGCTCTTATACTTGGCACAAAGACAACCAACATGTAGCTTGAGGAAGGTGAAATCTAACATTCTTTAGTATTGCTACAAAAATTCCATTCTAAAAAAAAAAAAAAGATTTTCAGTGCCTCAGGAAGCCAAGGAACAGTAAATACAGAAAATGAATCAATAAATAATAATGTGCATATATCAAAGAACACTTGCATTTTTTTTTCTTTTTTTAGTTTTTAGCCTTCTAAAAGTAAGAGGATCAGGCACCCAGCACAGGTTTTCAAAGGTTTTGGCCATGTGACATTTGGAACAGTGTGCAGTTTGATATGCATTAGGAGCAGATTTAAAATCTAATTTTAAAAAGCATTTTTTTCAGTCAACAAGCAATTAAGCTACAGAATTTGTTGCCAGAGAATACGCTCAAGTAGTAATATAGGAGAGTTTAAAAAAAAAATGCTGGGACAAATTTCTGTATGGCAAATCCATTGACAATTTTTTGGTATTTATTATATTGTATTTTGTGTTGCATATTTTGTAACCTACTGCAACAAATATCCAAAGCTGTGGTATATAAAAAACAAATTGAAATTGAAAGGGACTATTTTCATATCATTTTTTCCAAGGAGATGAACTCATACACAGTACTTGACATACATATGTGTTTTTTTAACTAACTCCTATATATGAGATACATGTAACTCCTATATATGAGGATATATATATATGTAACTCCTATATATGAGGATATATATGAGACTCCTATATATGAGATACATGTAACTCCTATATATGAGGATATATATGTAACTCCTATATATGAGGATATATATGAGACTCCTATATATGAGATACATGTAACTCCTATATATGAGGATATATATATATATATGTAACTCCTATATATGAGATACATGTTTTTATCCCAAGCAGGTTTATTAGAACATATTTCATTTTTGGCATTATTCATAATTACTAGTAATTATATTGGCCTGCAGAAAACTGAATTCTGCAGCTTATGGTAGTAGTACATAATGGTAGCTAAAGAACAAAATGGATTATTCTTCTGCCCAGTTGCATTTCATACACTTTTGATAGACCAGGACTTCCCAAAACTGTCCTAGGAACCCCATAGACAGTTGCGTTTTCAGGATAGCCACAATGAATATGTATGAGATAAATTTGCATATACTGAGTCTCCATGATATGCAAATTTATCACATGCCTATTCATTGTGGGTATCCTGAAAATCCAACTGTCTATGGGGTTCCTAGGACAGTTTTGGGAAGCACTGGGGTAGACCCACATATAAATTCCATATGCAACCCAACACCAACTCCTTCCTCTCACATGTCTTTTCCTGATCTATCAAATCTTTTTCTATCATTGCTCTCCTTATCTGCTTGAAGCGTGCTCAAAATATGTTACAGTGATGGCCTCCACCAACTCCACATGCAGGCCATTTCAGATCTTGCCATCTTCAATGTTGATTCTTACAAGACCAATATTGAAGCTAACACCTACTACTTCTTCTGCATCTTACTACCAACGTTTATAATAATCGCCTGTGCAAAATAGGGATCTTTATACCTGTTGTGGTTCCATAGTTTGCTCTGGGACCCATATTTTCCCCACTGAGAACTTCTCCTTACAAATTCTTACTATACAAGTGACTTCCTGACTTCTGCAGTGTTCCTCAATTCCTGGCAATTGGGAGGCATTCCTTTATGTCAGCCAAGACTGAAAGGTTTAAACTTGATCCAGTGATTCAAAATTGAGGCATTTCTTGCCTTTTCCCAGGAAGTTGTAGTATTACACTGTTCTGTGAGTATTTTAAGTTTAAACAATGTTATTGTTCAGGAAGCCAGTGTCGTGATTTAGGATTGGTTCTGCAATACCAACTCCAGTGAGATCTAACCCAGAATTTTTCAGAAATCTCAGTTCTGACTGAGAAGTACCACTGACCAGACAATTGTCAGGACCCAGTCCTGTGGACCGACTGTTACTAGAGCTTCCTTGGCACTTGTTTGTTAAAGTGAATCTTGATTAGGTAGTGTTTCTTGTACAATCCCCATTTCTTAGCCTTGTTGTTTGCTGGTTATAACTTTAACATGTCACTGTATTTCCTTTTTTCAAATAAACTGTTTTGTTAGTCCAGTATCCATGACTGATCAATGATCCTAGCAATTTTTGTATTGAGTCTGTAGATGCTTTTCTAGGAACTGAGTGACTCCTGGGCTTTGTGGGATCTCAGTGTGCCTAGAAACCACCAGGAAATAGCTTGCAGGTGGGCAAGAGAGGACCCAGTTGGTGGGCGGAAGGTTGCCAGTATAGGGGCATATACACAGCTTCAGGTGGACTCTCCAAGTGTCCACAGAGTTAACCTTGAGTGGGTGTTAGGGATAGCACTAAGGCATTACGTGACATCCTCAAAGCAATCAAGGTTATTGAAGCTACCATAGAAAGAAAAAAAAGAAAGAACCCCCCCCCCCTAGAAATAAAATATGGCCTTCCTATGCTCAGCACCATTTGGGTTTTAACTATGCTTGCTCCATGTGGGTCAACCCATTCTTCTTGGATGCTGGATACCGTTGTATCACTGCTGTTTAGAGTTGCAACCACTGGTCCATGCAGGTGACCCCAGTGCTCTCTTGATATTACTGCTATCTCCTCTCCTCCTCTGGACCTTATTCCTTACATTCTTCATCTCTCTTCCATCCCATATCTCTATCCTCCCCTCTTCCCTCTATCTCTGCCTCTTCCATTTTTTAAATGTATTTTATTATTTATATACCATCCTACCAGGTAAAAATCTGTCCAAGACAGTATACACAAATATAAAACCAGATAAAATACAAATTCATGCATACAAAAATCCCCTTATCTCTTTCTTCCACCTCTCATCTTTCTTCTTTGCCCTATGTCCTTCATATCTGTTTACTGCCTTCCTTCTCTCATCTCTCCTCCTCCATCCCTTTGCTCACCTTTCTCCCTACTCCACCCTTCTTTTCCTTATTGCATTTTTCTCCATCCCTTCTTTCTTTTCCTACCTCCCTCTTCCTCACCACCTTTCCCTTCCTCACCACATTCTTTTTCTCTCCCCTCCCATTCCACTGGAATTGTCCTGAGCCAGCAGCTGCACAGAGCACAGGGACTCAGAACATGTGCAGTGGTGCCTGTTCCTGTGCCCGCCCCCCACACCTCCCTCTGCCCACACACTTCTGCTTCCAACAGGAAACAGAAGTGTTGAGAAAGAAATGGGCAATTGGATGCCTAGAGTGCCCTTGGCCTGTGTTACTGTTACCATTCCATACTGTGAGACTGGCAGGACAGAAGAAAGCAGCACAGAGCAGTCAGGCCTACCTTGTATCTGCTGTGCTAAATCTTCTTCATCTGGAGGACGTCTCCCACTCTTGTGAGGAAATGTAGGAGCTAGATACACTATGTGGGAGGACTCCTGCCAACTCCTGCTTACTTGGCAGATTTCGAACTGGAAGTTACTTAAATCTGCAACATTTGGATCATTAGTCCAGTTGAAATCTCAGGGATGCCAAGGGCAGTCCATCCCAACAAGTGAGACTGCAGGTCAAAGAGTTAGATTTTTCAGGTGGTGTATCTTGGGTGTAAATATGGTCTTTCCTGGACCCTTTGTGGGCTGCTCTCTGTATCAGAGGCAGCAGATGGCACTTTCCCTGTCTGGAGACCGTAAACACAGTCAGAACGTAGCTGATGGGGGCTTTGCAGGATGGCCATTGTGCTCCAGCTACCTTTTCGGTCTCTAGTGCAGCAATAAAACTGGGTGAAAGGGAAGAATTCTCCACAGCTAGCCCCCAAGCTTTCTGGCCTCTGGATTCAGGGAGATGGCCCACGGTTTCTGTAGGGTGCTGCTTGCATATAGGGTGGGAGAGGAAAATAGCAGCCTAAATCTTTTCAAGGGACAGGTTCAACTTTATTCTTAGAAAGGAACACCACCCCTTTAAATTGCAGGCCTGGGAGATTAGTCAGCATAGGAGAAGGCTATAGAGGGAGCTGACAAGGCCCAGCCTGGTCCAACGTTTATTTTTAGATCTTCTGGCAAAACCATGGTTCCTTCAGAGTATGGGGGTGAGGGGGAGAAGAGAGCCCCAGCAGAAGGAGTAGTTTCTTAAATCCAGACCAGGCTCTTCTGACACGCCCAGCGCACCCAGGCAATTCTGATAAGCTCACCAATTCAGGGAATATTTCACAGGCCTCCCGCCCAGCTCTCAGTCTCCTCTCTCTGTCTCCATGTGGCTCCAGGCTCTGCTAGGGCCTCCTCTTTCTCTCCACCTGCACTTTCTCTGCGTGCAGCTCCCGGCAGCTCTGAATGTACGAGAGAAGAGGCTCATAGGGTGAGCGTATGAGACCGTTTCTTGTTGTGAAAGACTTAGCATGGCTGAAACTTAGATAAGAACAAATGGTATTACATAGGACTGCAAACGTGGGATCTGAGTGGCTGATTTGAAACTTGAAGAATATTATTGTAATGTATAAGGATTCTAAATGTACCTGGTGATTGGTTATTAATAAAGTAGGACAGAACCATATGATGACAGGCCAATTGTGGAGAGTTGAATTCTGATTGGCAACATTTGAAATACCTGTTACCTTAATAATGTGCTGTGTACTTCAAATTCCAGAGATAGTTAGAACAATGAAAGCCATCCAAAATAATACAGACAGCATCGAATAGAGCTATAACCCTGAAGCAGTGATATGAAACATGGAACTATGTTGGATGTCCTAGTTACATCTGAGAACTGATAAGTATTGCATATATACCCATTGATTTTAATTGAGGTACAAAGTATAAAACAAATATGTTTATTGTAGGAGTACAAAATAGTACCTAAGCTGCCAACTTGAGCTGAGTCTTCAATATGAATGTCCCATACAATTCTGAGTAATAAGTCTGTGGCCATTAGAAGTCTGTTGATAAATAGTGTTTAAGTGGGATTGTATGAATTTCTAATCAGTTCCTATAGTATACAACCTTGACATTGCACCCTGCCCCATTCCCCCTTTGGGGATACAGTCCCCCATCCCCGTAGCCTATGGAATGCATCCTCTCAAGGAGGTGGTTACTTAGGAACAGATTTTACAGTTCTTACCTGCTTTCTTCACAGCCAGTGAGTGGTGGTGAAAACCAACCTCTTATACATTTCAGAAGGAGGTGGGGACAGAGTACAGGGCCCATGCACTAACAGGCCTGCTCTTACATTTACACATGCTGTAATATCCACATGTATCCAACACATTAGGTTAGTGTGGTACTATGGTTTAACATGATTTAAAATTTAGCATGCATAACATGATGATTTTAACACAGGTTAGTAGAGTATCCTGCATTATTTAGTTCCTTTAAAGCTGAGCAATAGTAGACTGTGCTATTGCAGCATTAAACAACATTTAGTTAGAAGGGGGTGGATTGGCTCCAGTTATCTGAACGTGACACTTTTTTTCCTAGTTGTAAAATATAGTTACCATTCGTTCCAGACTAATCTGAGAGCACAAATTCATATTTTCAGACAGGTTACTCATATTTCAAAGTCTGGATGCATTTCAGATGCCAAGAAATTTGCATTTGTCCCAACCAGCACGTTCTTGGCAGAACATCAAGAAACACATTCCAGTCCAGTAAATAATCCTTCTTTTCCTTGGGTTCACTATCATGTTGCCAAGTTGTCTGTAGATATAGCCTTGGGACGGAAGACAGAGGAAATGTGTACAATTTCAAGAGCATGATGGCGCCATAAGTTACATCTCCGATTCTGCATTAGAACAACTCTTGTGGTAGAAAATTACATCTATTTACCTAGCTGCTGTAACAGAAGAGCTAAGAAAATAACCTACTTCATCAATCATAGGAGACAGACATTTTAATTGCCTGGATACTCCTCTTTTTTTTGTTAAATAATCAAGCCTCATTAAAGTTTAATTTGTATTGCTTTCATATCAGCACAATACTAACTTCCTGGCAGCCTTAAATTGAAGTATATAGGACAGCACTTGCCTCAAATAATATTTCTTTTATGCTAAGCTTTGAGAAGTAAATTGCACATACACAATTCTCTTAGAGTGTCATACACTAGGATGTGATCTAGCTTTTGGAGAAAGACTCTGGGACAATTCTGGGCCCAAAGTATCAAGGTACGTTTGTGCGTGTGCGCATGTTGATGTGCGGTTGTGCACACATTTTTGTGCATAAAACTTTATTCCTGATTTAACTAGTTTAGTGCACAAAAAATGTGCACACAAACATGAGAGAATGTGCACACAAATTAGTGCCCCTCCATCAAAATCTCATCTTAATCAAGGCATTGGCTATTACTTCGCAATGCAGGAAGGGTGTGGGCTTAATTCATGTATTCTTATTGCTGGCAATTTAACTCCTGGCCAGAGGGGGAGTAAAGTTCCCGGGCTGAACGTGGAGCTTGTGGTGCAAAGATCAGGGTTTATGCACATAAAACACTACTGGTGCAAACTATGAGATGACTGTAGCAGAGATTAACTCAATTGTTAGCATGGAAGTAAAGAAAATGTGCTCTGAAGTTCAGCACACACTTTTTACTTACATCTTATTAGGTTCAGGCCCTAGTTTTTAAACTTTAGTTACACTGTGGTAGTTGTAGTCTGGCTTCTTCAATTTACGATCAGCATTACAAATTCTACAATGCAATGGCAGAGGACATCACAAAGTAAAGACTGGGTAATTGTTTCCCTTCAAAAGGTTAATTTTACATCCCTGCAAATAAAATGTATGCTGAAATGGCAGCACTACAGGTGGCCCAGGCAGACTGCCTGTTATCAGTTTTTGCTAGTCGGAGGGATCTGATGGGCACATTCAGGGCCCATAAGGAAAACCAGGGAAAACGGACAGAGTAATGGTTAATCATAAAAGATCAGATGTTAACAATAACAATTTCCAATAATACTCAGTTTTAACCAGAATATATCATTCTCTGACATATGTAAAAATATATTTTGCATGGTAAACTACTACCATGTATTTACATTTCTTTGGCAAATTTAGTTTTCCCTTTATCGGCAGTACATATTTTTTTTTTATTGTACTATAGGGTCCCTTTTCTAGCCACTGATTGATTTTGTCTTTCATAATATTCTATTCCCAGAGGCATTCTTGGTTGACAATTGCTGTTTCTCTTTCTTAAAAAGAAAAAAGTCAGATGAACTCCTCCTCAGTTCCATGATGACACGCAGCCCCTTTGCATATGGTACCACATTCACTTTAATAGAATAAGAGCTTCCATACATGGAATATGGGCACAGCAGTAGAGGGGGAGGTATCTGCAATGTGCTGACAATCCATTCTTTTTGTATTGCTGCAACCTGCTTCCCTGAGCTTAATAGAAGCTCTTGTAGGAAGCAGGGAGTTGGCGGCAGTTTTGGCACATGGTTAACCCAATCCCATGATGCAGCCCTGCAGAAAGGACCTGCTTGAAGCTTTCTGACAACTCAGCAGAGTAAAATGCAAAATACAGAAACAAAATATTCCCTAGGGAACAAAACACAGCAAATAAAAAGCTTGGGCTGTCAGCACTCTTTCATGTACTGTCTCTGGCTATTGTTACTACACTGAGTTAGAATATATAAACATAGGAGAGGAAGTCAATAACTGTTACAAGTCTTTTTTTTTTTTTTTAAGAGCTACATGGCTGGTGAACTACTAAGCCTTTCCTGACTGTTAACAGGAACTAATTGATGAGGTTATATCATGCTCAGCATTCAAACTGAGGCCAATTTAAACTCCTAATGTTGGACATTAGTATACAGTAATGCTATAGAGGGTAGACCAAACACAAAGAAGCTGATACATACCTTTCTAGTCAGCATATAGCACCAGTTCAGACAGGATTTGTGTGCTGGAATATGCCCAAACCACTATCCATATTTAATATTTTCTGTTTCATAAAACCCCACTGAGAAAGCAATGCATGCTCATGAAAGGAGTTTACAAATGTATTACCGTACAGAATAATTCCTACGCTGCTGAGCCTAGATCAGCAGATCAGATACATGGTTCAGGATCTAGTTCTGATTTGAGCAACATTTGTAGACAGGTCCATGGTCAAACAGAAAAACCAAGGACAAAGCCCAGTTTGATGAGTCCACTAGTAACATGCTTATCATTGTGCAGCTGCATTCGAGATCATGGTCACTCTCTCTTTTCTTAGGGCTGCCTGGATCTCTTTGTTCTGGAGGTTGACACCGAAGAACTGCTTTCAGGAATTTTCTCTGTTCCATTCTTTCTACATGCTATTTTTCCATTCTTCTTTCTGATAATTGAGGGGGTTTTTTCAGTGGCATAGGGAGGGAGGCAGTAGGGATCAAAGGCATTGGGTACACGCTGGGGGCACATAGGTAAAAGGGGAGAAGAGGGTATTTGAAATGGCTGCTCTATCTGTAACCTTACTACAAGAACGACAGTGGTGGGGGGTGGGGGGCACAACACAAAGTTATAGGTCCCTGGGCACTGGAGACCTTTGCTACAGCACTGGGGGGTTTTTCACAGAATAAATATTCAGTACTTTTCTTATATCCTTATTTTATTTTATTTATTAACTTTTATTTACCGACATTCGTGAAGCACATCATGCCGGTTTACAATGAACTCAAGTGGGAGATACAGTAAAACAAAATAACATTTAAACAATATAATATTACTAACACAAAAACATGATACAAAAAAGAACAAAACTATAAAAACTATAAAACAATGAACCAAGGGAGCAGAGAAACAAGGAAGAAAAGGGGAGGGAGAGGAGGGGGAGGGTAGGCTGGGGGCAGGGCGAGGGGAGAAAAGTGGTGGCAGGATATAAGTTGTGTTTCTCGTCTCATGTTCCAAGGATGGTACCACAGATTCACTGAAATAGATGTAATGGATTTGTCACACATGGTACTTTAGCTCTTGCTAAAGTGTGGTTGTGTTCCTATTAAGAAAATGCCTCACCTCAGTCACAGATGCAGAACACAACTACACACACATGCTCCCTCTGAGAGACCCCTCTGAGAACTCCCTCTGAGAGACCCCTCAAACATCTCCAGCTCTTCTTTCGTTGGGATCTGTTAACAGTTTGGGCCCTCCTCTTCATTTATTTATTTATTTAATCATTTTTGTATACCGGCCTTCCTCACTGGATATCAGGTCGGTTAACAATATAATAACTAAAATTCAATAGGTAAAAATACAACATGATTACACTAGCATCATAAAACAGGTTAAAGGTTAAAACTAGACTAAAAGGTTAAAACTAGACTAAAAAAACAATACACTTATCAACGTCTTAAAAACTTGGCAGCTCAATCATATTATTCCTATCTAAGTAAAATTTCATCCCCTAAATTCAATTGTTCTGGCAAGGATTAATATCTTATTCTGCAGACTCATATTCTGCAGACTCATAATTAGCTACTGGCTTCCAATGTTTCGTTGAATGCCTGTTCAAATAACCATGTCTTAACACATTTTGGCTGCTAGAGGTTGGATCCACCTGCACCCCAATTATTTCTCACACACAATCTAGACAAGCTCCCATTCACATCGCCCCCGATCCCAAGCAGGCTCTGATTCACACACACCCCCCAGGCAGGCTCCCATCCTCAAACACAATCCACCCATCCCAGGCAGTCTCCTACTCACACACCTACTCATTCCATGCAGGCTTTAATTCACACACATACACACCTCCACACCCCCCCCACACACACACACACACACCCATCACAGGCAGCCTCCCATTCTCTCTCTCACACACACACACACACACACACACACACACACACACACAGGCAGCCGGGATCCACGAGTCATTCCTTCTCCCTTGCTGCCACCAACCTATACCTTCTTGTTTGCAGAGAGAAGCCATTTTTTGGCTCCTCCTGATGGCCCCACAGTATTCAATACTTGCTGTGCTAGCACTTAGAACATAAGAACATGCCATACTGTGTCAGACCAAGGGTCCATCAAGCCCAGTATCCCATTTCCAACAGTGGCCAATCCAAGTCACAAGTATCTGGCAAGTTCCCTAACATTAAATAAATCTCAAGATACTATTGCTTATTAATTATTAGTAAATTATTATTTACCATTGCTTATTAATAGTATGGATTTTTCCTCTAGGAAATTATCTAAACCTTTTTTAAACCCAGTTACACTAACTTCTGTAACCACATTCTTTGGCAATGAATTCTAGAGCTTAACTATGCACTGAGTGAAAATGAATTTTCTTTGATTTTTTAATGAGCTACTTGCTAACTTCATGGCATGCCCCCTAGTCCTATTATCTGAGAGAGTAAATAACCAACTTACATTAACCTGTTCAAGTTATTTCATGATTTTGTAGATTTCTATCATATCCCCCCCTCAGTCATCTCTTCTCCAAATTGAACAACCCTAACTTCTTAGACTTTCCTCATAGGGGAACTGTTCCATGCCCCTTATTTTGGTTGTCCTTCTCTGCACTGTCTCCAGTTCAACTATATCTTTTTTGAGATGCGGTGACCAGAACTGCACACAATATTCAAGATGTAGTCTCACCATGGAGCAATATAGAGGCATTATGACATCCATTATTTTATTTGCCATTCTCTTCCTAAACATTCCTAACATTCTGTTTTTTTGATTGCTACAGCACTCTGAGCTGATGAATTCAATGTATTATCTACTATGACACCTAGATCTCTTTCCTGGGTGGTAACTCCTAAGACAGAACCTAACATTGTGTAACTAGAGCAAGGGTTAGTTTTCCCTATATGCATCACTTTGCACTTGTCCACATTAAATTTAATCGGCCATTTGGAATCGTAATCTTCCAGTTTCGCAAGGTCCTCCGCTTCAGATTTAACCACCCTACATAATTTTGTGTCATCTGCAAATTTGATCACCTCACTCATTGTACCCCCTTTCTAGATCATTTATAAATATATTAAAAAGAACCAGTCCAACTACAGATCCCTGAGGCACTCCACTGTTTACCTTTTTCCGCTGTGAAAACAGACCATTTAATAAGGATATGCATTCGTTTTCAACACATTGGCAATCCGCAATGCACAAGTCCCTATTCGTTGTATTCATGGGCTCGCGAAACGCATCGCGATCCCCCACGAATACAACATATCATATTAGTTTCATTCTTTTGGTTCTCAGTGATTTCTTAGCCACCGTTTGAAATAGGAGATGGCAAAAACCAGCCCTTGCTTGTGAGTCATAAGTGACCTCTCACCCTTGTCATAAAGTGGGTCAGACAGGTTGGCAAGGAGACGAGAATGCAACTTATCAGAGCTAAGCAATTTTTGTAATGCAGCCAATTGCTGCTCTCACTCAGTGCTCTGTGACGCTATTCCTGATGACGCATCACTATTTATACGTTAAGCACGCGGCGTGCCATGCACTTTCCTGGTGGGGATGGTCTGGGGAGGTGGTCGCACTCAGAACTAGTCTCAGTATCTCAAATCTGTAGTCAATTGCTAGCTACTTTGATAGAATTTTCCATTGAAAAAGATATTTGTTCGATTTGGCTGCAGTGCTGCCGCCAGCTAGCCATGCTTTTTTTTGACCGCACTTTTTTTTTTTTTTAAATTGATCTGAGATGGTCTCTCTGTCCATGCCATTGAGAGAAGCTGCTAGCAGTGGCATTTTTGTTACGCCCCTGCCTGTGGCTGCTCTGCAGACAGGACCTCACCTCCATCCTGCAGCCCGGACTGCCACCGAACCGCGCTGCCCTTCTCTTCACGGCTGTGTGAGCTGCCAGCTGCCTCTCCTCCCTCCTGCATGGCTGGAGCTGCGGCGCCGATGCCTCATCAAGGGAGCTCCCCTCGCCGGGGAATTCCCCTCTCCTCTTCGCACCGAACGCCGCCACTGGAGTGCTCTTTCGTCGAGGGAATCTCCCCATAGGGATTCCCCTCCTCCGCAGCCCGAGTGCTGCCGCCGAGCCTTCTTCGTGGCAGGGAGCCGCCAACACCATCTCCGGCCTGATTCCTTGCTCCTCAGTGTCGCTGCAGGTCTTGACTCTGCCCCCTGTGCTCCAGAGCTCCCACTAGGGGTTGGCCGCACGGCTCTTCTTTCTATTTAAAGGGACAAAGCAGAAGTTCTTCTTCAGCCCTCCCAGATGACGTATTCGGGGCTCTTCCTACTCCTGCCCTATAAAAAGGCGCTACTTCATTCCTTCAGTGCCTTCAGATGGAGCAACACCCTCCAGGATCAACATCCTCCAGAGCGTTCCACCTCAGAAGTTCCACTGTTCCAACGTGGTTACCTTCAAGCTCCTGTCCAGAAGACTTCGTCTTCAAGTCTTCTCTCTTCGTGATGTTTCCTTCGTGATGACTTCGTCCAACACCCAGGTCTCCCCTGTTGTCTACCTTCCTTGTGGTATGTTCCAGCCCAGGCTTCCTTTCCTCAAGCCTCGGGACTCCTAGTCTATTCTTAGCTGTCTCTGATGCTCCAATGTCTTGATGTCCTGATGTCCAGATGTCTGCCTGTTCTGAGTCCCAGATATCTTTGTGTTCCGATGTCCTCCATCCTGATGTCCGTCCATCTTCTTCTTCTATATAGACCAGCTCCTATGGTAAGCAGAGGCCCATTCCTGCTGTCGTCCATCTCTCAGATGTCAGAAGCTTCCAGTGTCCAGAGGCCATTCCCTCACTACAGATGTCCAGAGCACCTGGCGCCAAGAGGTACTTTCCCTCGCCACAGCTGTCCAGGTAACCTGATGTCAAGTTGGCTTTGTCTGAGGCCCTCTGCATACCTCTCTCTTCACTATATCTCATTATCTTGGAGAACACGTCAGCAGATCTTGGCGTTCCCGGACTCCAATCAGTCTATACTTGATAGATTGGAATCTTTCTGTTGGACTTTGTTGAGTGCTGCCCAACTCCTCTCCGTCTGGTGCACCTCCCACTCCTAGTGTGCTCCGTGACCAGCCGCTGAGTTGTGTAGGGCATGCAGCGGACAAGGTGGTCCGTGACCAGTCCTTGGGCTGTGTAGGGCGCCTTGAGGGATAGCACTCCCTAACTTCAAGAGTGTTCCTCTTCATCGTCTCCAAGAGCACACCTCTCCTTCATCCATGTCCAGGAGTCCTCATCTAGTCCAAGCTCCAGGAGTTATTCTTGTTTGAAGTCTGACTCTTCACTCTTCGGACTAGGAGTCCCAGTTCCATTCTTCATGAGTTCGAACTGTGTCCAAGCTCGCACTTGCTTTCCTATCCTCGGGGGATCTTGGAGCTCCTCTCTGAGTTATCTCGTGGACCAGGGGCTTACACTCACACAGGAGCAAGCGATCACGCCTCTACGCCATTTCCCGGGGCTTTCCCGCACGCATTCACCATGTAATGCGTAGCCACAAGGCGTGTTCGCAACAACCTTTCTGCTTATTTTACCCCTTGGGGTATGTTGCAAGCAGAATTTAGAGGTTGTGGGTGGGAGATATAATAAATTGCTAGCTACTTTGATAGAGTTTTCCATTAAAAAATATATTTGTTCGATGTGGCTGCAGTGCTGCCGCCAGCTAGCCATGCTTTTTTTGACCGAACTTTTATTGATCTGAGACTGTCTCTCTGTCTGTGCCACTGAGAGAAGCTGTTAGCAGTGGCATTTTTCTGCTTATTTTACCCCTTGGGGTAGGTTGCAAGCAGGATTTGGGTGTTGTGGGTGGGGATATATTAAATTGCTAGCTACTTTGATAGAATTTTCCATTGAAAAAGATATTTCTTCGTTTTTGCTGCTGAACCAACCAAGCCATCCTTTTTATTTAACTGCAGTTTTTTTTTATTGAACTCAGCCTGTCTCTTTGTGCTCTTTTAAGCCAAGAAGACAGTGCACTCACTGGGATCAGTGGGGACTGGGCAGTTTTGCAGACTCGCATATATATTATTGGGACAACAGTGCTCTCTGAAGCCAAATCCCCAGTGGGCCTCTTTTGTAATTACAAGGTTGGTGTGTGCATATAGCAGTCCCAGTTTTAGTGTACATCCAGGCACAGCCGTGTGGGCCAGTGGGCACTTTTGCAGACTCACATATATTAGGGCAGGGGTGCTCTCTGAAGCCAAATTCCCAGTGGGCCTCTTTTGGAAATAATTCTTTTAATTGAAATCCCTAGTAGGCAGTGACATTAAATCGATAATGTCAGGGAAAGCTAGACGTGGTCGAGTGATTGGGACTGGCAGAGGAGGCACTTGAAAAGGCACTAGTCCCCCATTAAAGTTAAAGGGGGACCTGTTCCAATCTAAAATCTCTAGAGGGGCAGGCAGTTCCATCTGGAAAAAAATGAAATTTAAAGATGATGCATCGCCACCACCTGTTTCTGACCCTGAAGTTTTGGAGGTGAGGGAAGGGGAGGTTGAGTCATGCCAGACAAAATGGTGACACCCAAAAGCAGCAGTGCAACAGCAGACTCAACTTAGCATTGACAAAGGCAGTGCAGGCACTGTTTGCTTCTGATTCCGATGAAGAATCATCTTGTGTGGGATTCTCATCATCAGAAATGGAAGTAGTAATAGCTGAAGAAGGTTTAGGAGGATTAGTTAGTCCTGTCTTAGCCTCCACTTCAGTGCAGCAGGGGAGAGATGAAACTGATGAGGAGGAAGAGCAGTCAGCGCAGGCACAGAGTGTGACTGATGTCCCTGGCATTGCTTCTCAGGGTGCACCCACTACTTCAGCTCCAGTGCCAGCATCCACCCTGAAGGTTTTAAAGAAGGGATCATGAAAGAAATCTGCAATCTGGAGCCACTTTAAAGTGATGGAGGACCTGAGTTTTGCTCAGAGTAATTACTGTGCCAGGGCTATTAGGAGAGGCAAGCAAATGGGACATCTATCTAATTTTGGCATGATGCATCATATGAAGAGGCAACACCCAACAACAGTACTACTATCTGGGGTTAGTGGCAGTACCAGTCAGGGGACCCCTTTTTCCAGGCAGTGTAAAGTGGTTGAAAAGGAGCAGAGTCACCCCACGCCCTCAGCCCCTTCTAGCAGTCAGGTGGCAAGCCAGAAGTCCCCTGCCATATGTCAGAAACAACAACCCACCATGGAGAAAATGGGGTGATGTGTGTTAACGCTATCCCGGGGTAGGAGGCAGGCAGCCTCAAAAGTTGTAACCAGGAGCATTGGGGAAATAATTGCCCTTGATGACCAGCCCTTGCAGATAGTTGAGAATGTGGGTTTCAAGCATTTGCTGAAGGTCTTAGTTCCAAATTACAAACTCCCCCTCCAGAACCACATTTAGCAGAAAGGTCATCCCCAGCCTGTACAACCAGTGTCACAGTCACATTTATTTTATTTATTTATTTATTTATTTAAATGCTTTTAAAATATACCGACATTCATAGGACATATCATGCCGGTTCACAATCAACATTGTAAAGGAGGAAGAGGAAATTACAAATAACAGGGAGGGGGGAGGTGGAGCAGTGAAGGAAAAAGGAGAGGATGGGGGTCAGGTGACAGTGAGCGCAGAAGTTGCGGGAAGGAGAAAGGTAGTGAAGTGCTAGGGGAGAGAGAAATTGATAGGAACTGTGTTAAAAAAACTGAGAATAAAAAATTAACAAATTTACAAAATCAGCAATTCCCTAGGATGCATCAACGCACATCCAAGCACTGCTAGCTAAGGCAGAGGGGAGTTTGCATTTCACCTGCGATATCTGGACTACCATGAATGTTGCACACTCTTACCTCTCCCTGACAGCACACTGGTGGGACCTGACTGAGGCAGGGGTAGGCAGCAGCTCTATTAGTCAACAAGTATCAGGTTGGAGGTGGGCTTTACTGCACACCCACCTGACAGACGAGGCCCATACCTCAGCCAATATTCTAGCATGCATCAGACAGATGCTGGCAAGCTGGCAGCTACACCAGTGAGACAGGAATCCTCAAGGCAGGGTTCTTTGTCACAGACAATGGTGCAAACATGGTTAGGCGCTTTCAGAACATCTGATGTTTTGCACACACTCTGCACCTGGTAGTGAAATCAGCTCTGAGGTTGGAGTCCAATCACCAAGAGAATGAATACCTGCATACGTTAATATACAAGTGCAGGAACATAGCAGTGCACTTCCACAGAAGTGTGAAGACGGGGCAGGTTCTCCGACAAAAGCAGACTGATTTGGAGATGCCTCACAAGTGTCTCATTCAAGACATTGCCCCCCAGTGGAATTCCACCTTTTGATGCTGCAGAAGTTAGTGGAGCTGCAGACACCCCTTCATGAACTTTCTGGTTCAATGGACATAGGTGTGCATAATCCCCTAGGGCATCATGATTGGTCAGTCATGCATCAGCTGGTAAAATTCCTGCAGTCCTTCAAGGATGTCACAGAGGAGCTGAATTCCAGAAGTGCCACCTTGGCTGACATCATCCCTATTGTTAATTTTCTGGAGTAAAGGTTGGACGGCTTTAAACAGGAAGAGGGAATGACAGCTGAGGTGCTGCATTGTCTGGACATTTTGCAGAAGCAGGTGCAAGAGAGATTAAGGCCTTTAACAGAAGACCACACATACATGCTCGCCCCACTCTGTGATCCCCGTGTGAAAGGGAAACTCACCCTACAGTACAATTGTCTCTCATTTGTGAAGGAACTGCTGTTCCTCAAAAGTCCATGATCAGGAGCGCCATAGGCAGAGACAGATTAGGCATTAAGCAGAGGAGGAAACAGCAGTGGGCACTTCAGCGAGTTGAGTTGTGCTAGCCCAAGCAGGAGCAGCACTCTGTCAGCGACAGCTACTACCTCCTCCTCCTCCACTTCAGTACGCCAAAGGCATGTTGCCCATAAAGAATCATCTGTTCTGCTATGGGCTAGAGAGAAAGCAGCTAGGGATGTGCAGCCAAAATGTTTTTGTTGCATTCATGATACGTATTCATGGGGAGTCAATTCCGTTTCATGCGGAAGTATGGAGAATTCCATAAGTTGTTGATCTGTAAATACATTACTAAGGCAAGTTAAATTAGTGTCCCAGCTAAAATTAAAATTAACTACAACCCCCCACCCTCCTGACCCCCCCAAGACTTACTAAAACTCCCTGGTGGTCCAGCGGGGAGTCAGGAAGCCATCCCTGCACTCATTTGCTGGTTTCATCACTGCGTGTCACAGGGGCTACCAGTGCCATTGGTCAGCCCCTGTCACATGGTCACCGGCACCATCTTGTGCTCTACCATGTGACAGGGGCTGACCAATGGCACCGGTAGCCCCTGTGACATAGTATGGGCAAAGGCTATCGGCGCCATTTTGAGTCCTGGCATCGGACGGCAGGTCACTCCGGGACCCCCGTTGGACCCACAGGGACTTTTGGCCAGCTTGGGGGGGGGGGGCCCTCCTGACCCCCACAAGACTTGCCAAAAGTCCCGCGGGGGTCCGGGAGCGACCTCCTTCACGCCGGCCGTCCGATGCCAATACTCAAAATGGCACCGATCGCCGTTGACCGCTGTTCACAGGGCACCCTCCTCTGCCTTGAAAATTCTCATTTGTATATCTGCTAACTCCACCAGATTTTAAAAGACGAGCGAGAGCGCACTAGACGCCAATGGAAACACCCCACTCTAGGCTTCAGCTCTACCAGCCTGTCTTGCCCCTATCAAAAGCACAGGGACCAGACTATCACTGCTCGCCTGTCTTGCCCTTATCAGCTTTCTGCCACTCTGCCTTGCTGCCATACACCAGATGACTCACTCAACTCCTTGTGTTCTTGCCACTATCATGGTTCCTCAGTGTGTTGGTGCTAGTTGTGATTAGTGGTATTTGGGTGGATCCTTGGACACCTTGGCAGCTGACCATACCCACGGGGGGCAGTCCCATGAGGGCCACGGTGTCAGGCTAGACTCTGGCCACACAAACACAGATTTAAATCTTTTATTATACAACTTTGAGAACCACCAGAGGTGGCAGTAGAGAGTAGTAGATGTGAAGCCTGGCTTGGCGCATCTCCCACAGCATACTGGAACAGCGTATCCGCTGCCCTGCTGTGCTGTAGTGAAAAGAGACTGAGAATTATGAGTACAAGATGGTAAACAGTCAGAGTCCCAGGTAGAATTGTGAGAAGCTCCAGGGTAGGGAGAGCAGGCCCTCGAGGAGCGAGTACCTAACCCCTTAGAGCTGAGACATTCAGTTGTAATGTACTCACTTAGCTATAACAGCAGTTCTACTAGACAAGAGGTCTGGCACTGGAGCAGAGGGCAGGCCCTTGAGGAGCGAGTACCTGGTTCCAGTGAAGCAGTACTGTGGAAAAGATGGTAGTTGTAATCACTGATGGAAACTTTTAGTGAAGTTCTTCCAAGTAGAAGGGTTTGTAGATGGAGCCAGCGACTCAGGGAACATGGGCCCTAGAGGAGAGAATACCGGTTTCCTGATAGCACCTGTAAAAGAAGATGAAGCCCCCAAGGAGTGGGTACCTCGTTAGTAACCCCAAAGGGTGAAGGTTTCCAGAAACGCTGGTGTGACACAGTACCGAAGGTACAGAAAGCGAATCCCATCTGTAGTAATCAGTGTTGCTAACTCAACGAGCTAGCAAAAGTGATAAGCTTAAATATCCGGGAGGCGTGATGTCATCTCAGGGGGATGCCCCTGAGGTTCGCACCACTAGGTACCTTGGAGGATCATGGCGTGAAGCATCACCAAAGCTGGGCCGGGGACACCGGAGAGGACGGCAGACAGACGCCATGGAGGCCAGTAGTCCGAGGTGAGCGGGAGGAGCCGCCAGATGCGTGAGGTAGGCGGGGCAAAGCCACCATAGACCACTAGTCTTTCTGCTTCCTATGTTCCCCCTTCATTGTGCTGTAGGATGTTGATGCCACTTGTCTTGCCACTTTGCCTGTCATGCTGCCTTCGATGGTTCATGCATCTGTTATCTGTGCTCTCTTTTGAAGCTGTGGTGTGTTTTTGACACTCTCGCTGCTGCTTTGCACCTCTGTTAAAGCATTCTTGCCACTCCTGGTACCCCTTTGCCGCTTTAACGTGCCTTAGGCTATTCATGCTACTTTGCCGCCACTTTGCCACAGTCAAGTACCTTGGAGGTCTTTTATCATTATGATGATTGCTCCCCAGAAGTTCCATCAGAATTGATAAGAAAACTCCAATTCTGCAGCCAAAAATAGGCTGCAAATACTTCCCCCATTGACTTTAATGGGAAATCGGAAAACGAATAAAACTAATCAACAGATTGGTTTTCCTCCCTATGAAATGAATGCAACAAATTTGGGTCACGGCAAAATGAAAACCGAATCAAAACTATTTTTTTCCTTCTGCACATCCCTACCATTTAATCCTACTCAGTTTCCTGGTCTTTTAACCAGCTTGCAATCCACAAAAGGACATTGCCTCCTATCCCATGAATTTTTACTTTTCTTAGAAGCCTCTCATGTAGGACTTTGTCAAATACATTCTGAAAATCCAAATACACCACATCTACTGGGTCATCTTTGTCCACATGTTTATTCACCCCTTCAAAAAAGTGTAGGAGATTTGTGAGACAAGACTTCCCGTGAGTAAATCCATGCTGGCTGTGTCCCATTAAACCATTTCTAAGTGTTTTGTGATTTTACTCTAACAGTTTCCACAATTTTTCCCGGCACTGACATCGGGCTTACCGGTCTATAGTTTACCAGTTCACGCCAGGATCCCTTTTTAAATATCAGGGTTACACTAGTCATCTTCCAATTTTCAGATTGGAATGGATGATTTTAATGATAGGGTTCTAAAACAACTAATAAAATGAAATGTCAGACCTGGGATATATCTCAAAGTCTAGGTGACCTACTACGCTTCAGTTTGCCAGTCTGGCTTACCACATTATTCAGGTTCACCATGATTTGGTTCAGTTCATTTGAATCTTCACCCTTGAAAACCATTTCCAGAATGGGTATCTCTCCCCACCATCCTCTTCAGTAAACAGTGAACAAATACTGAGATTACTTACCTGATAATCTCCTTTTCCTTAGTGTAGACAGATGGACTCAGAACAAGTGGGTATAGTGTGCTCGTGCTAGCAGTTGGAGACTGATCTGACGTCATCACGGGTACATATACCCCCACCGGAAGTGTAGCAACTCAGTAATCTTCCTTGCAAAAGCTGTTATGGATGTATGTGTACTGACGATCAATGAATTAGGGAAACAGAATTCCCCTGACCAATTGATAGTAGCTGGAGACCACCAGCGTTTCCAACCGGAAGGTGTCGACACCTGGTAGAGTGGACACTCTTATGTAAGAAAATGACATGGTGTACCTTGGATCGGTGAGACCTGTGTACACCGGCAGCCGGGCGGGATGCTGAGTCCATCTGTCTACACTAAGGAAAAGGAGATTATCAGGTAAGTAATCTCAGCATTTCCTAGCGTGTAGCCAGATGGACTCAGAACAAGTGGGATGTACAAAAGCTTTACTCCCAGACTGGGCGGGAGGCTGCCTGAGGACAGTGTAGGACTGCCCTCGCAAATGCAGTGTCTTCCCTGGCCTGAACATCCAGACCGTAAAATCTGGAGAAGGTATGGAGGGAGGACCATGTCGCCGCCTTACATATCTCTGCGGGCGACAGCATCCTAGATTCTGCCCAAGAGGCCGCCTGTGCTCTGGTGGAGTGAGCCTTGACCTGCAGAGGTGACGACTTCCCGGCCTCTACGTAGGCTGCTCTGACAACTTCCTTAATCCAGCGGGCGATGGTGGGCCGAGAGGCCACTTCCCCTTGCTTCTTCCCGCTGTGGAGGACTAACAGATGGTCCGTCTTACGTACAGGTATCTAGGCAGCAATCTGCCGATGTCAAGATGGCATAGCAAACGCCCTTCTTCTGATTTCTTCAAACCCGCCGTGGTTGGCAAAGATATGGTTTGGTTGAGGTGAAATTGTGAGACTACTTTAGGTAAGAAAGAAGGAACCGTGCGAAGATGGATAGCTTCTGGAGTGATTCGGGATCACGACAGGACAGCGCTTGTAGCTCTGAGATGCGGCGTGCGGAACACACCGCCAGCAAGAAAACCATCTTCAAAGTTAGCAAACGGAGAGACAGGCCCCGAAGGGGTCTGAAGGTGGATCCCGCGAGGAAATCCAAAACTAGGTTGAGGTTCCACAGGGGCACTGGCCACTTCAGTGGCGGACGAATGTGCTTGACTCCTTTCAGGAAACGGGAAACATCTGGGTGCGTGGCAATGGTCTTGCCTTCCCCTCCTGGGACCATAGCAAGACAACGCAGCCACCTGAACCTTGATGGAGCTTAGGGAAAGACCCTTCTGAAGCCCATCTTGCAGGAAATCCAGAACAATAGGAACTGTGGTCGCATGTGGATTGGTGCCATGAATGTCGCACCAGGCTTCAAATACCCTCCAAATCCTTATGTAGGTGAGGGATGTGGAAAATTTGTGAGCTCGGAGGAGTGTATCTATCACCAGCTCAGAGTCACCTCTTTTCCTCAGTCTAGCCCTCTCAATGGCCAGACCGCAAGAGAGAATTGAGCCGGATACTCATGGAGGATGGGACCTTGACGTAGCAGGTCCCGGAGAGGTGGCAGGGGAAGAGGCTCCCCTGCCAGTAGTCTTCTCATGTCCGCGTACCAGGGTCTTCTTGGCCAGTCTGGTGCCACTAGAAGAACTAGGCCTCTGTGCTTCTGAATCTTGTGTATAAGGGCACCCACCAGGGGCCACGGAGGAAAGGCATATAGCAGCATCCCTGGAGGCCATGGCTGAACCAGGGCATCGATCACGTGAGAGAATGGATCCTGCTTGCGGCTGAAGTATCTGGGCACTTGAGCATTGGCCCTGTCCACTAGTAAGTCCATGTCCGGAGTCCTCCACCGATCCACAATCATCTGGAAGGCTGTGGGGGACAGCTGCCATTCTCCCGGATTTAGGTTTTCCCTGCTGAGGAAGTCTGCCGCGGTGTTGTCCCTTCCGGCAGTGTGGACGGCGGAGATGTCCTGGAGATTCGCCTCTGCCCAAGCCATCAGCGGGGCTATCTCTAGGGACACTTGTTGGCTTCTGGTTCCGCCCTGTCAGTTGATGTATGCCACCGTGGTGGCGTTGTCGGACATCACTCTGACTGCTCTGTTCTTCAATCTGTAAGCCAATCGCAGGCAGGCTAATCGGACTGCCCGTGCTTCTAGGCGGTTGATGTTCCACCCCGACTCTTCTTTGTTCCACTGCCCTTGGGCGGTGAGCTCTTCGTAGTGTGCTCCCCATCCGCTCAGGCTGGCATCTGTGGTGAGCAAGGTCCACGTGGGGGAGGACATCTTCGACCCCCTGCTCGTGTGGTCTGACTGCAACCACCACCGTAGCTGGTTCCGCACTCTGGCGGGTAGAGGTAGATGCACGGTGTAGTTCTGGTCACTTGGGCTCCACCGAGAGAGGAGGGAGTGTTGTAACGGTCTCATATGGGCTCTTGCCCACGGTACCACTTCCAGGGTGGATGCCATGAGACCGAGAACCTGCAGGTAATCCCAGGCTATGGGCCGGCTGGCTCCCATCAAGGACCGTAGACTGGTCTGGAGTTTTAACCTTCTTTTGGTGGTTAGGCTGACTTTGTATGCCTGGGTGTCGAACCGGACTCCCAGGTATTCCAGTGATTAGGAAGGCTGTAGGTAACTCTTACTTAGGTTGACTATCCATCCCAGGCTTTCCAGAAGGGCGATCACTCTGTTGGTTGCCCGATGGCTCTCCTCTCGGGATTTTGCTCTGATCAGCTAATCGTCTAGATAGGGATGGACCAGGATTCCTTCCCGTCTGAGCGCCGCTGCCACTGCTACGATCACCTTGGTGAATGTTCACGGCCCCGTGGCTAACCCGAAGGGCAAAGCCCGGAATTGGAGGCATTGTCCCAGAACCTTGAAGCGTAGGTAGCACTGATGATCCTGATGGATCGGGATATGCAGGTAGGCTTCTGACAAATCTAAGGCCGTGAGGAATTCCCCTGGCTGTACTGTGGTCTTGACTGAGTGCAGAGTTTCCATGCGAAAGCGCAGGACCCGTAAGTATTGGTTGACTGACTTGAGGTCCAATACGGGCCGGAAAGTGCCCTCTTTCTTGGGTACCATGAAATAAATGGAATAATGCCCAGAATCCATTTCCCATGCAGGTACTGGGATTATGGCTTTCAAGGATAGGAGTCTCGCCAGGGTAGTTTCCATTGCTGCCTTCTTGTGGATTGGACACGGAGATTCCACAAATCTGTCCGGAGGGATGTGATGGAAATCCAGATAATACCCCCTCTCTGATGATGGCGAGGACCCACTGGTCCAACGTAATCTCGACCCATCTGAGGTAGAAGAGGGTTAACCTGCCCCCTATGGCTTCGACCCCTGGATGGATCGGCTGATTCTCATTGGGGGGTGCGGCCGGGACCCGAACCGGCTCCCCTCTTGCACTGCTTGGTCTGAAAGGACTGGTTCCTGGCCTGAGGACGGGGTGTCTGGTAGCGACCCCTATAGGGAGTGAAGCGTTGGGAGCTTCTACCTCTGGAGGGCCTCGGAAAGGTGCGCTGGTTTCTCTTGGACCTGTCTTCCGGCAGTCGAGGTACTGGAGAGGCACCCCATGTGCTGGCCAGTCTATCTAGGCCGCTGCCGAACAGAAGCGACCCCTTGAACGGCATTCTAGTGAGACGCGTCTTCGAAGGAGCGTCGGCTGACCAGTTCCATATCCAGAGCTGCCTCCTGGCTGCCACTGAGGATGAGACCCCCTTGGCTGTCGTACGGACTAGGTCGGAGGCGGCATCCATAAGGAACGAAAGAGCTGACTCCAGGTCTGCTGCCGGAGCATTGTTCCTGACTTGTGACCACTGTGCAGCAGGTTGCAATTCGCAGCGACAGAGCTGCTACCTCAAAGGTTTGCTTCAGGATGGCGTCCATGCGTCTGTCATGAGCCTCCTTGAGGGCCACCCCCCCCCCTCTACTGGAATGGTAGTGCGCTTGACCACAGCGCTAATCAAGGCGTCCACCTGAGGGCACGCCAACATATCCTTGATTGCCGGATCCAGGGGGTACATGCCCGACAGTGCCCGACCCCCTTTAAAGGATGCCTCCGGTGCATTCCACTCTAAATCGATCAGCTGTTGTGCCGCTTGCAGGAAGGGGAAATGGCGGGCTGTGGGACGAAGACCTTCCAGCAGGGGATTCTGCGTAGATACCCCTTTGGCGCTGGAGCCTGGAATAGCCAACTCCGTCAGGCACTGAGAGACCAGGTCGGAGAGATCCTCTATGGGAAAGAACCTCCTCATAGTACAATATGGCTCTATCCCCGAAGGGAGTTCCCCCTCCTCGGGGGGTTTGGACTCGTCCTCCGAGACATCCAAGTCCGCATGAGTAGGACTGTCCAGAGGCGGGTGCCCAAAATAAGGGCGTGAAGGTCCAGGGGTAGGGTCAGCTGCAGCGGCAGCAGGGCCTGGTCGGGAAGCTGACTGCATCTGTACAAAGGCATGGATCCCCTTAAATAAGTCCACCCAGGAAATGGAAGCGGTTTCTAGCCAGCGGGGTATCAAGTCCCCCGGAAATCCTGGCTGTTCAGGGCGCCCCACTGAGCAGAGGCCGAGAGCTTTCACGCCGGAAGCAGGAGGTGCCGCCTCTGAGGACGCCATGGCATTTAATTGTTCCATCGCGGCTTGCGAATGCAGAGCGCCGGCGCTTATGCCGCTAGAACAGCTCAACAATAATATGCGCTTAATGTACAATATATGCACAATAATATGTGGTCAACAATATGCGCCCAATAATATGCGGTCAGCAATATGCGCTCAATAATAAACAATATGCGCTAAATAATATACAATATGCGGTCAGCAATATGCGCTCAATAATATCCAATATGCGCTCAATAATATGCGGTCAGCAATATGCGCTCAATAATATACAATATGCGCTCAATAATATGCGGCCAGCAATATGCGCTCAATAATATACGGCCAGCAATATGCGGGACCAAACGCTGAGCAATAGAAATGCTGCGTTGTGCGCCCATCCACAGGCGCCTAACATGGGCTCTCAATACCTGAACAAGACAGACAAAATGGCGACCTCCCCGGCGTGCCACATGCAGGCCACGCTGCCAATCCTCGGACCTCGGAGACCAAAAAGTAAGAGATGTACGCCTTACCTGATCCTCGGCGCTTCCCGGCTATAACCCGGGCGGTCTCCGGCTGCGGGGGGAGAGGGGAAATACCTTCACCGCCGCGCTTGAGGAAATGCACCCGCTGCCTCTAAGCCACTGAACTCGCTCGGGGCTAAGTCCACGCCGGGACCGAGGCGCCTCTCAGCCAGGCCCGAGCCCTTCTCGCTCGGGGGCTAGGTCCCTGCCGCGATTCGGCCACCGGACCGAGGCCTAAAACCTCCGAGGGACCACGGAAATCACCTCGGGAAACTCAACTGGGGGAGTGACCCAAGGGTATCACCGCAGGAGTACGGGGCTCGTCATCTGAGAAATTTAGTAAGTAAAAAGTAGAAAATAGAAAGTAGATTTGGAAAACACGCTCAGCGAGCGTGCAGGAGCTCCAAACTGCTTTGGAGACGGAAATTACTGAGTTGCTACACTTCCTGTGGGGGTATATGTACCCGTGCTGACGTCAGATCAGTCTCCAACTGCTAGCACGAGCACACTATACCCACTTGTTCTGAGTCCATCTGGCTACACGCTAGGAAAAAATGTGTTTAATCTTTCTGTGATGGCCTTATCTTAAGTGCCCCTTTAACCCCTGGATCATCTAATGGTCCAACTGAATCCTTGCAGGCTTTCTGCTTCGGATATATTTTAAGAAGTTTATATTACGAATTTTTACCACTATGGCCAACTTCTTTTCAAATTCTTAGCCTATTTTATCTATGTCTTAGATTTAACTAGCCAATGCTTATGCTTTTTTCTGTTTTCTTCTGATGGATTCTTCCAATTTTTGAATGAAGATCTTTTGGCTAAAATAGCCTCTTTCACCTCACTTTTTAGCCATGCTGGCAAGCGTTTGACCTTCCTTCTACCTTTAACGCATGGATTACACCTGAATTGCACTTCTAAGATGTGGGGTTTTTTTTTAATGTCCACACCTGTTGCGCACTAACTTTG
This sequence comes from Rhinatrema bivittatum, assembly GCF_901001135.1. Lineage (NCBI taxonomy): Eukaryota > Metazoa > Chordata > Amphibia > Gymnophiona > Rhinatrematidae > Rhinatrema > Rhinatrema bivittatum. The sequence continues at coordinate 122,296,010 of NC_042617.1, forward strand.
TAGCTGCAACTTTCAGGGTTTTTTTAAAACAATTTTTCTCATTTTATCAAAGTTTCCCTTTTGAAAGTTTAGTGCTTAGATTTATTTAACCGTCCTCTTTCCAGTCATTAATTCCAATTTGATTATAGTATGATCACTATTGCCAAGCGACCCCACCACAGTTAACCTCTCTCACCAAATCCTATACTCCACTGAGAATTAGATCTAAAATTGTTCCTTCTCTCATTGGTTCCTGAACCAATTGGTCCCTGAACCAATTGGTCCATAAAACTGTCATTTATTCCATCCAGGAACTCTCTCTCTCTAGCATGTCCTGATATTTCACTTACCTAGTCAATACTTGGGTAATTGAAATCTTCCATTATTACTGCACTACCAATTTGGTTAGCGTCCCTAATTTCTCTTAGCATTTCACTGTCCGTCTCACCATCTTGGCCAGGTAGATGGTAGTATACTCCTATCACTATACTCTTCCCCAACACACAAGGGATTTCTACTCATGAAGATTTGATTATGCATTTAGTCTCTTGCAGGATCTTTATCCTGTTGGATTCTGTCATCCCAGACAAAGCGCCACCCCACCACCAAGATGCTCCTCCTTGTCATTGCGATATAATTAATTTGTACCCCGCTATAGCACTGTCCCTTTGGTTATCCTCTTTGCACTATGTCACTGAGATGCCAATTAAGTCTATGTCATCATTCACTGCTATGCGCTCTAATTCTCCCATCTTACTTCTTAGTCTTCTGGCACTAGCTTACAAACATCTCAAAGTATATTTTATATTCATATTAACATTATGCTTTTCAGTTGTCAGGGATAAATTGGAATCTTTTAACTTAAGTGAGTTTTTAAATTATAGGCACTTGGACTACTTTTCTTATTGGAACCTCTCTGTTGGGATGCCCTAAACTCAAAGGCTTCATTAATATCCTTTGAAGATAGCTCCCTCAGAACCATGCACTGATGAATGACTGTCAGTTTTCCCCTTTGATTTATTTTATTTATTTATTTTTAATTTTTATATACCGGAATTCCTGTATACAATACAAATCAATCCGGTTTACATGAAACGATAAGTTGCCCTGGTCTGGGAGCTCCGACCGGGGCTTTTTACAAGGAACATTGAACAGTAACAATAAACCATTAAACGTTTTCGTATTTTAAAAACAATTAGCGGGTTAAACATTGCAAATTAACTGAAATTTGATTTAGTTTAAAAGCTGCTCTATCTCCTTTTTAAAGATTAGCACCAGCAGCCTGGTTCCACCCTAGTTAAGGTGGAGTCCATCCCTTTGGAAAAAGACACCCCCCCTTTCCCAAAAGATCCCCCAGTTCCTTACAAAACTCAATCTTTCTTCCTTGCACCATCATTTCACCCACACATTGAATCTCTGGAGTTCTGCCTGCCTCTGGGGACCTGCAAGTGGAACAGGGAGCATGTCAGACAATGCTACCCTGGAGGTTCTGGATTTCAGCTTGCTACCTAAGAGTAATTTTGGCTTCTGGAACCTGCCTCCCACATTTTCCTATATCAATGGTGCCCACATGTACTATGACAGCCAGCTCCTCCCCAGCACTGTCTAAAATCCTATCTAGGTGATGCATTGAGAATATAGGAAGTGATAGCACCATAAATGTTGAATAATGCAGGGCCAGCATATAAGGAGGAGCTGCAGGACAGGCTTAGTCTTCTGCTCTAGCCTCTGGCTGGTGGTAGAATGGAGTCCACTGGCAGCCACATAAACTTCCTGCTTTTTCTGCTGCTGGTTGGATGGGCTCCGCCAACGGCATATGGCCTAATTTTCTTTTCCTGCGGTCAGTGGCATGGGCTCTGCCAGCAGCACAGTCTGTTTTGGTCGCCGGTAGGGGTTGGGAACCCTGTTGACTTTTAGCTAACCAAGCTGGTGACAAGGTAAGGCAGTCACCTAGTGTTTTGGTGGCATTTTTTGCCACTCTAAAATTTTGCTGCCTGAGGCAGCTGCCTCACTATAGAACACTCCTGTCAATATGTCTCCTGCTTGAGAGACACAAAGGATATTCTGCTGTAACATTTTCAAAATGTTATTGATAAAACATCAGTCCTAGTTAGAAAAAAAATGTAATGCATTGGTTGCCAAAGGAAACAATAGTCTTATTTCTTATCATGCCTAGAATGTGTGGAACTGTGGAGCTGTGATATTACAGCATTAGTAATATTGGATCTATCTTTAGAAGAATGACAAAGGGCTAATATGTTTTTTGGCAAAAGTTTGGAACATGCCATTTTTCCATCAACAAACCACTGCCTGGTTTTACTTAGCAGATATAGATACAATGCCCTTCAGTATGGAGCTAAAATGTATTTGCTTGGAAAATAGTGCCCTCTGGTGGAATAATGCTGAAGCATTAAGATTGGACTGCTTTCCAGGTGTATGCCAATGCACTGGTTGAGTAGACACTAGTTTGAGTTTTGCTGATTACCCCTTTGGCTGATTTTTGCTTCAGGATTATTGTTTTGGATCATCTTGCACGTTTGAAGATTTTTCAGAAAGTGTGGGACCCAGTGCCTTTGATTCTGACTGGCAGTGCCAGGGGCCTGGAGATCAATTCCCCCCCCCCCAGTCTGCACCCAGAGCACCCCTGGATGGTCTTCACAGCACAAGACAGGGCCAGCTACATAAAGCTTCCAGAGAGAGCATGACAAATTTCAGATTGATGGCAGAAATTGAAGTTGGGTTGTACATTAGTTCACAGTTTTTTTTGTAGCATCACTGATGGAATATGTGGCAATAGAAAACAAAGCCATTAATAAAGATGCAGTACTTAAATAGTCAGGGAACCAATGTGTGAAATATGAAACAAAAAAACCCAATATTTTTTGCTGCATCAATACCTTGGTCATTGCTTTGTGTATATTATACAGATGTAGAGAAAATTTCTTAATTCACCGAGTATCCCTTGCAAATTATTCACAAGGAAGGCAGGGCACAAATGTGCCTTTTCTAGAAGGCACATTACTGCCATATCCAAAAAAAAAAAAAGAAAAGAAAAATGCTTACTTCAATATAGCAGCTCTTTTCAGTTTTATTATTGTAGTGTGTATATATTTGCTCTTATAATACATAGAACTTATCTGCCATGAAAATTAAACTTGGGATGTCTGAGTAACAAACTCATTGGTTCATTGTGTTCTGTTATTTTTGCTAATTTAAGGATTACTAACATGCAGTTTGCTCAACTGATATGGTGACCTTTCTGTTGTCAGATTCTGTCTCTGAAGCATGCTCCTCTACTGTAGCCAACTGTGCCCGAGGAAAGCTACCATGAGTCAAGGGCTCAGAGGAGCTCATGTAAGCCAGAGAACGTGTCGTCTTTTTTGATATTTCAGCAGGATCTTCTGTAGGTGAAGCTCTCCTCTCAAGGCTAAGAACCTTCTTTGCCTGTTTCTTTTGTGCTATTCCATATAGAATAACTACTATAGTCAACAGTAGTAAAATGGTACACAGAGGCACAACGATCAGAATTTCCAGGTAACTAAACAAAAATCCAGAGCCTGCAAAATAAGAGAGAGGTGGTTAGGCTTAGCTTTTCTAAGACTTCAAGGACTACAATGGTTGTCTCCTCCCAGCTGGAACCCTTCCATATTGTTCTCAACTCAGCAGAATCGCCCCCTGAAGTGCCAATCTGCCATCTCTTAGGGCCCAGGCATATCACCTTCTCAGAAACATTTCTCTGCTGGTGCTCAGATATGCTACTTAGCAATACTATGTATTTTGTTTAAAACTGCTGTCTTCCACCAGAGGGTCACTGTCACAGTGCACAAAGGAGGAGAAAGTAGTGGTTCCAACTGCCAGCAAGAATCTGCACCTCTAGTTATTGAACCTGTAGAGCATACAAGGAGAATGAAAAAAAATGCACTTCCAGTCTCTAAAGCTGCTTTTCCTCTTCTTTTCCCCACGAGGGCCCTCATGCAGTTTGTTTCTAAACAGAAAATGCCATGAGAGAAGGAAGGAGTCAGTACCATGGGGAACAGGAATGCTTACTCTGCTCTCTCTGCTGTGGATCTGCCTACATTGGGACCCAGAGGAGAGGAACCTAGAAATACAAAGAGATGGAGGGAAGGAAGAAAGGAGCAAGAATGATAGGAGCCTTAAAAGAGGGACAGATGGATAAGGAAAAAAAGCCTAAAGAAAGGGAGGAGTGAAAGCTTGAAAAGAGGGAGACAGGGAAGAGGAAAGGAACCTGAAAGGAAGAGAAGGGAAGAGTAGGAAAGGAACCTTGAAAGGGGAAGTTTGATGAATGACAGGTTACAGAAAGGGAAATATGAATGAGCGACTGAAGAAGTTATGATTACTATGCTATGCCATATCAGTCTTTGTAATAGTTAATTTTAATTATATACGTACACAGAAATATACACATACATACATACACACACACATACTAGGAACATGCATTCTTTTGAAAAAATGGGTAAAGCATAATGAATGAACCCATATTTGTTTCATTTATGAACATCCAAAACAAATAGAAGGGTTCCATGAATGAAACAAAGTTTGTCTCATCTGTTTCCACTGAAGTCTGTGGCTCTGCTCTAAGTAAACAAACAGATGCAGGGAACTTAGCAAACAGCTCTGCCTATGTAATCGCACAGCCTCATCAAAGCCAAGAGAAGACAAGTTGACAAAGAGGCTCTCCAGAGAACAAATCATGGTGCAGCATATTTTAAATAGCCTATTATTGCTATCTAGAGCAACTGAGACTGATGTTCTCCCACAATATAGCCTGAATATGTGCAAAAAGCAGTCTATTTCCTTTTCAGCTTTTGGCAGAGAAGGATGTGCTAGCTCTCAGTTTAAAAAAAACCTTTTTTCGATTTGGCACTTGTAAAGGACCACTTCTAATCTTTTCTGTGCTGCAGTGGGCTCACTCACTGTGCCAGAAAGACAGACAGCACACTACTACCAATTTTGATTTTTTTTCTTCACTGGGGAGGATCAAAGTGAGAGAGCATGAAGACTGAGGTTGAGCAGTGTTAGTGATTTTTTTTTTTATCTGTGTCTCTGGCCACCAGTGAGGTGAGCAGTGTTTGCTCAGAGACTGAAGAAAAAGTCTTACCAGACTGCCAGTCTTTTTTTTCTGTTAATATTTAACAGTGTGTATGTGTGTATATGTGTGTGTATGTGTGTGTGTAGTCAATCAGCACTACTGCATACAGCACAGCACACATACATAGTGTGTAACAGACATTTCCTCATATAGTGAGTGGTAATATGAGTGGAGATACAATTACTGTATCAATAAATCAATTCATTTGTAATATCCAAACTCCCAGTAGACCATGCACATCAACAAATTCCATCATGTCAGGAAAAGGAAGAGGATGGAATGTTGGCAGCTTTGGCAAGAACAGCATTAAAAAAAGGCAGTCCTAAACTGAAGAGAGTCTTTTTTAGATCTAGAATGGCAAGAGAAAAGGTAGGAGAGCCATTCAAGACTGGCATTAGCAGGGCAGGGCTAGCAGAAATGCAACATATAAAACCAGTAGCACACTCCTCTTTGGTTACTGCTTCTGAGGCAGTTAAGGCAGTATGTTTACCAACTAATTCTGAGGAAGAATCTTGTTTGGGATTCTCTGAATCAGAAGATATTGAAAAGCTAATAGCCAAAGAGAATTTAGCAAATTTGTCAGTTGTGTCTTAGCCTCCAGTGAGGTGATGGGGGAGAGATGATATAGGCTATGTTTAGATCAGCCCCAGGAAGAGCAGGCAGCACAGATAGTGCACAAGTGATGCCCCTATCATTTTTCCTCATGGTTCACTTTCTATTTAACATTTCTATAGCACTACATGATATATGCAACACTGTATAAACATACAAAAAGACAGTCCTTGCTCAATAGAACTTACAATCTAATAAGACAAATATACAGGACAAGAGACAAAGAAAAGAAAGTAAAAATTAACAAGTATGCTAAATGATAAAATGGATTATTATGATACAGTCTGGAAACCTTATTGGGATTGGCAAACTCAAGCGGTCATGGATGGGAGAGGGGGAGATTCCTCTGGTACATTTGTTTCTTGTAGTTATGAGGCCACCTTGATGTAATATTAATGAACTTTGGTTAGTCTGCTGTTCATATTCATGGATCATCTTCCTGTCCGTAAACAAACATTTTTGTGTACCCAATAAAGAATTAGTATAGACGTGTGCAGTTCTAAATAAAGGTTGTTTTTTTTTTGTTTTTTTTTTTTTTAAAGAAAGTTAGTTAAGACTAAAAGCAGATAATCAGGCAAAAGATTTAAAATCAGTTTAAAAAAGGTGGGGCTTTAAATGGGATTTAAACAAGGCAAGAGGGAGCATGAGACACCAGTTCAGAAAGACTAGTCCAAGCACATGGCACAGCCAGGTGAAAAGCATGAAGTATGGAATTGGCAGTAGAGGAGACAGACACAGATAGGACTTATCTGCTGAGCAGGTGCACGAGGAGTATAGAGAGATAAGAGGAGAGGTAGTGAGATTCTGCAGAGTGAAGGCATTTGTAGGTGAGAAAGAAGAGCTTGAACTTTATGCGGGAGCAGATATGGAGCCAATGCAGTGACTTCAGAAGAGGGGTTATGTGAGCATAGCGACTTTGGCGAAAGATATGTCACGCAGCTGAATTTAGGAAAGATTGCAGTGGAGAGAGATGACTTGCTGGGAGACATGTGAGGAGCAGGTTGCAATAGTCTAAGTAGAAAGATGAGAAAATGGATAAGAGTTCAGGTAGTGTGTTCAGAAAGGAAAGGATGGATTTTGGCAATGTTATAAAGAAAGAAATGTAGAGATTACTTACCTGATAATCTCGTTTTCCTTAGTGTATGCAGATTGACTCAAAACAAGTGGGTATAGTGTGCTCGTGCTAGCAGTTGGAGACGGATCTGACGTCAGCACGGGTACATATACCCCTGCAGGAAGTGCAGCAATTCAGTAATCTTCCTTGCAAAAGCTTTATGGATATATGTGTAACTGACCGATCGATTAAATGAACAGGATTACCCTGACCGATTGATAGTAGCTGGAGACCGCCAGTGTTCTCAACCAGAAGGCGTCGACACCCGGCAGGGTGGATGCCATATATAAGAAAACATGGCTTACCGTGAGTCGGTGAATCCCCATGTATACCGGCAGCCGGGCGGGATGCTGAGTCCATCTGCATACACTAAGGAAAATGAGATTATCAGGTAAGTAATCTCTACATTTCCTAGCGTGTAGCAGATGGACTCAAAACAAGTGGGATGTACAAAAGCTACTCCCGGACTGGGTGGGAGGCTGCCTGAGGTCCGTTCAGGATTGCCCTCGCAAATGCTGTGTCCTCCCTGGCCTGGACGTCCAGACGGTAGAATCTGGAGAATGTATGGAGGGAGGACCACGTCACCGCTTTACATATCTCTGCAGGCGACAGCATCCTAGTTTCTGCCCAAGAGGCTGCTTGTGCTCTGGTAGAGTGAGCCTTGACCCGTAGAGGTGGTGGTTTTCCCACTTCTACGTAGGCTGCCTTGATAACTTCTTTGATCCAGTGGGCGATAGTTGCCTGTGAGGCCGCTTCCCCTTGCTTCTTCCCGCTGTGAAGGACGAACAGGTGGTCCGTCTTTCGTACTGCTTCTGACATTTTCAGGTATCTGGACAGCAGCCTGCCGATATCAAGATAGCGTAGTATTCGACTTTCTTCTGACTTCTTCAAACCTTCCGTGGTAGGCAAGGATATGGTTTGGTTGAGGTGGAAGTGTGAGACTACTTTGGGTAAGAAGGAAGGAACTGTGCGAAGATGGATAGCCTCTGGAGTGATTCTGAGAAACGGATCATGGCAGGACAGCGCTTGTAGCTCTGAGATGCGGCGTGCTGAGCATACGGCCAGCAGGAACACCATCTTCAAGGTTAACAAACAGAGGGACAGGCCTCGAAGGGGTCTGAAGGCGGGTCCCGCTAGAAATTCCAAAACTAGGTTGAGGTTCCACAGGGGCACTGGCCACTTCAGTGGCGGGCGAATGTGTTTGACTCCTTTCAGGAAACGTGAAACGTCTGGGTGTGTGGCGATGCTGTTGCCGTCACTCCGGGGACTGTAGCAGGATAGTGCTGCCACCTGAACCTTGATGGAATTGAGGGACAGACCCTTCTGAAGTCCATCTTGCAGGAAATCCAAAATGATAGGGATCTTAGCGGCATGTGGATTGGTGCCGTGAGTTTCGCACCAGGCTTCAAATACTCTCCAGATCCTTATGTAGGTGAGGGATGTGGAGAACTTGCGCGCTCGGAGGAGTGTATCTATTACCGGCCCTGAGTATCCTCTTTTCTTCAGTCTAGCCCTCTCAATGGCCAGACCATAAGAGAGAATTGAGTTGGATCCTCGTGGAGGATGGGACCTTGCCGCAGCAGGTCCCTGTGTGGAGGCAGGGGTAATGGAGTCCCTGCCAGTAGTCTTCTCATGTCTGCGCACCAGGGTCTTCTTGGCCAGTCCGGGGCCACTAGAAGAACTAGGCCTCTGTGCCGCTGAATCTTGTGTATAATGGCGCCCAGCAGGGGCCATGGAGGAAAGGCATATAGCAGGATCCCCTGAGGCCATGGCTGTAGCAGGGCATCGATCCCCTGGGATAGAGGATCCCGCCTGCAGCTGAAATATCTGGGTACTTGAGCGTTGGACCTGTTTTGAGATGGAATTTGAGGCTGAGATGGAATCTGAATTCTTTTATAAGAGAAATTATGGGCCAGATTTTAAAAACCTTACATGCATGGGGCGGGGGGGGGGGGGGGGGTACGCGCGCCGGGGCCTATTTTAAAAAGAGGCGGGACCAGAGGCCTCAGACACAGCGGTAAAGGCAGGCGCAAAAGGTAAGAAAAGTCAGGGGGGTTAGAATAGGGCTGGGGGGAAGGTTAGGGGACGGGGTGGGAAGGGAACGGGGGAAGGCAGCATGGGCTCAGCGTACGCAAGTTGCACAATTGTGCACCCCCTTGCATGCACATGTTATAAAATTGCGAGTCCATGCCGGCACGCATGTCTTAAAATCTACCCCATATGTATAAGTCTGTCAGTCCCTTTGCCACATTTCCTACCAGCATTAACTCACAAAATGGTGTTATTAGCTCATTTACATAAACAGACACTTTCCTCAGAATTCCAATCACAATATGGAGTCTGATTTTTTTTCTGAGAAAATTATCTTGGGAATCCAAATTTTTTTCTCTTCAAATAGTTTGGAAAGGATTTTGAAGTGGTTTACATTTTTTTTCCATATATTCTCATTAAAGTAAAATACATCATATGCCCGCTCAAAAAAGTTAAAGTCCTTTTCTCCCAAATAAAATATTTAGAGGGTCCCTGTAATCCTCCTATTAATGTTTATGTACTTTTGATCTCAGAGGTTCCTTGGCTTTTGTCCCATTTTGAAACATCTGTCCCCACTTTCATAATCATCTCATTAGGGCTCTCTAAATTTGTTTAACAGCCTTTAAACCATAGGATGAATGTACTGAGACTTCTCTCCCCTCTCACCAATCAAGTCCATCTTGGGCACATTGGGACATTGTGGGCATCTGTTTGAACTGGGAATTTTTTTTTTATACATTCTGAGACCCCAAACCACCTTTGGCTGCCAGGAGAGGTCCCCCCAACATGTCCCCGATGCTTAATTTGTCACAATTTCAACTTTAAAAAGAGTTCTGGGACCCCCCCCCCCTCAAATGAGATCAGGTGAGCCCCACTCAGAGCTTTAAAAATTAGGTGGTAACATCAACAGGGTCCCCCCACCCAGAATCACTATTTTTTATTTAATGTTGCCATTTAGTTTTTATTTTATAAACTTTTGAAGTTTGCTCTGTTTTTGTTGAAACAGGAAGTGCACTTCCAGGTCACAGCCCGGTCTCACAGCATTAGTAGCCTCTCGTGTGCTGCTTCTGCTGAACTAATAACTTTGGGATTTTTTTTTTTTTAGCTGTAATGACGTGGCCATAGTCTCACATCCCCTGTCACTCATTTCTCTGGGACTGGGACACATAGGCTGCTTGTTCTCCTTAGGATGAAGCTTAGATCAGCTGATAGCTGTTTTTGATTTCCAAGACTCAGGGCAGGAAACCCTTACTCTTCCTTTTATCTACAGTGCCCTGCTGCTAGATAATGCTGCTCTTCTCCTGACAATGCCCGTAGCATGAGACAACAGCCAGGTAAATGTATTTTAAATTTGCTTTCTCAGTTTCTTACTTCTTGCTGCTTTTTCATGAGCCTGGGATGGCTCAGCATAACCTCCCTTCACTGAGTGGGCTTTAACAACTCTCAATCTAGCCTGATAAATAACTTTGTCTTTTTTTTATTTCCTTCCTGCTTTTACAGCAGGAAGGAAATAAAAAAGTTAATAAAAAAGTTTTTGATTTCTTGAATTTCTCTAGGGCTGTGAAAGTCTCCCAGGGCACTGGAGCCCTCTAGAACCTTGCAACTCTCCAGAGCCCAGGTCAGTCTTATTTAAAATAAAAAATAAAAATAAATTAAACACCCCCCCCCCCCCTTCTTTAATTTTTAACCCTGACATTACAGGTGGGAAGAGGCAACAGTGAGATATCCCTGAAAGATAAGGGTGCATTGTAGGAGGTGAATAGGGTAGGACAGGCCAGGAAACAGAATGAAGAAATGAATGAGAAGGCTGAAGAACTGTCAGTTGAGCTCCTGGTTTACGTGGAGGATAAGGATGCTGGAGAAATAAAGACTACCTATGGTAAATTTATCACCCAAAGGTAAAACATGATAACTGATATGAAGAAGGCTATACTCCATCTTAAGGAGCCATCTACTGATATCACATTCATAAATTGGATATAATATACAGCAAAAAATTACTGAGACTCTTACCAACAAGAACACAAGGTTAGAAGAGGAGAAAGATAACATCTTCATTGGAGAAAAAAAACATACCGTAGAAGAGAAAATTAAATCATTGTATGTAGAGGTATCACTAGCAGTTGCATATCATAAAGGACTGAGGACACAAAGTAATGAAACAAATCTAAAACAAAGCTAAGATATGCTGCACTAACAGAAATTAAAGAATATGACTAAGATTGTTTAATGTTAGTGCAGCATATCTTAAAATAACAGTAGAAGCACAAAACCTGTGAAGATTATGAAGAACATTGAAAGGAGAGGCACCAAAATAAAACATTTAGGGAAGTCAAAGTGGCCCTATAGGGAATTGGGGAAGTGCATTAGTACCATTAAAACACCATTAACAGAAGAAGCAGAACAATTTTGGAGACATTTGTATAAAATTTGCTTAGTATACAGGGGAGAATAGAAACAGCAAACCTATCGAATGACCTGAAGTTACCAAAACAGAGATGGAAACCAGGTTAAAATGAGCCCCAAATTGGAAATGCCCTGGCCCTGATGGAGTACCCAAATTTCTGCTGGACGGGGGACATAACCCACTGTCTGGACTGATCCTGGTACGTACAGGGAACCAAATTTCAGTTCCACCAAGACCCGACTAACTGCAAAAAGTAATTGATCAGCCTTGAGAATTAACTCCAGAATGGTTATACAGAAAAAAAATACTCCTCCTTGAAAAGGTAGAGTCAACTAACATCCCCAAAATCTATTAACCAATAACTTGTCTACAATCTATAAGCTATTCATTGCAATTGATGCAGATGCAACATATGATTGGTGTGCACGGCCACACAACTTCTCGCGGCTGCACAAAGCTTTTACTCCCCTGCTCAGAAAGACTGTTGAAGCCATGGTTGAACACATCCCATCACAGCCCGACATGAGCAGGAAATCAGTGGGGCCATGGTGGAGCCCATCCCACCACAGCACGAAGATGACCCAAAACTATGGGTGTTCCTCCTTCTTCCTGCCCATGCAGCAGAGAAGAAGAAAAAAAAAAAGATGCTGGAGCTGCGAGGACAAGAAGGAGGAAGAGCATCTGCCCATGTACAGAAAAGAAGCAGTGTCTGTTGCAGGGCTGCCATGGATCCCATCTTGTGGTGGCCCAAGAAGAGGAGGCTCAGACCTTGGAGAGAGACAGAGAGAGAGAGTTGAGAGACAGAGACAGAGTGTGAGATAACATAGTACAAAATGTCATCTTTGAGAGACTTTCCTCACTCCAAATGCTGTAAAAAAAAAAAAAAAATCACCAAGGTGTACTGTGCTGTTCGTATGTCTCACTCTACAAAAGAAACTGGCCCCCTAAACCCTAAGGCACCACCAACATCTCACCTTGACCTATTAGATGGCCCTTTTATAGAAACATAAATAGTTGCACACTGAGGGTCTCCCCAGAGGCTTTATCTCTCTCTCCCCCTCCCCCTACTCCACTCCCCTTTTCAAGCCCAGAAATGGCCAAAATGCAATTCTAAAGCGTTATGGTCATTTTGGGCATATTGCACAGCTTAACACCAGGAAAAAAGGTGTAGGTATTTCCTGCGTTATGCTATCGCACGGTGTGATATTGCCCCTCATTTTCATAAATCCCACCCAAACTCCTCCCTGATTCCACCCCTTCCAAAAATTTGCATTCATGCCGTGCCCTTGTGTTACAGAGTTAACGTGTTATCGCATGCGTTAACCCTATAACACATTTTGATGAATGACCTGGTAAAATATTACTCTAATGCCCCTTGTGAACTTAAGTTTTTTGTTTATCTGAGCTCACTAACTTTGGTCAAGTCACTCTTTGGAGAGCTCAGAAGCACTATAAAGAGGAAACCACTGTCAGGATTAGTACCAGTAACATTCTGGTTTTATGGCAACAGCTCTACCAACAAATCCAAAAAAAAACAGTCCAAGGAATTTAAACATGCACTCTTACCTCTTTCCACTAGAGGGAACTCTAGTATCAGGTAAGTGACCACTAATTCCAAATGTATTTGTAAGGCAGTTCTGGTGGAACTTTATATATATATATCACATTTTCAATAGAAACAGAATGAGTTCACCATGATTATATATGCTTACAACAAAATACCAAAGTAAGCATATTTACTCATGCTCTCTTGTTGGAGTGACAATAAGTGGATAATTATCTGAAATTGAACAGAATTGTATTCATTTCATGAACTCATTCCAGTGTTGCCAATCAAACCATTACATATAACTCCCAGGGAAAGCAACTCACAACATTAAAAAAAACACAAAAAAAACCACAAAACAACAAAAACAAAAAAAAAGAAAAAACTCTTGATGGGACTGCCCCCATAATTGAAGACCCACAAACATGATTGTAGAGGTTTTCAATCCCAGAGCTCATGCCTAACAAGCTGTCTCTGATTTTTCCATATAAACTCAAACTGTGTGGAATAAAAGCAGTAAATTTGTTATGGGCAACTTCCAAATAACCTTCACGAACTAATGGTGCGCTCAGCCTGAGCACACTTTACTGCATTGGCCCGTTACTATCTTCTCCTGTGGTTCCCATGACACAGAACACTACATAGTGGCCATTTTTAAACCAGATGCTGTAACAGCCACTGCTCAGGCATTTTCTTCTTAAAAGCTTTCAGCAAAATACCTTTTATTTTTTCCAGACCCCCATCTCTATCTTTTGCTTTCCAGCTCCCTTGATTTGTTTTTATTTAGGGCACCTATCATTGTCTACCTCCCTTTGAGTACCAAAAGGGAGACAAGTCAGCAGGTCCCGGGTGAGAGGGATGGCTTTATGGAAAAAAGTGCCCTGAGAGAGGCATAAATGCACCCCCCCACCCTCTGTCCAAGGAATACTACATTTTTGGGGGGTACTGGAGAGGGTAGTGTATGCAATATGACTGGTCCAGGAACCCTTCTGCTACTGTGCACCTCGTGTCCATCTCTCCCACCTATTGGGCAGGCAATACTAAGCACAGTTCTCTCTGTTACCTCATATCTACACAATCCTACTTTAGGAAAAGACAAAATGTTTTATCCACAGAACTAGACGTATTTACCAAGCTTAGCAGTGTTAGCATTTAGAAGAAAATAAACAGCACATGTCTAACATCCTTGCTATTAAGCATCAATTTATGCTAAAGAAAGTTGTATCTTTAGTGGCATTGTACGTGCCATAAACCTTAGCCCTCACAAATTACCGCTAGCTAATTTACTAGCCTCACACAACCTCAGGAGTTTAAGAACATAAGAACATGTCATACTGTGTCAGACCAAGGGTCCATCAAGCCCAGCATCCTGTTTCCAACAGAGGCCAAACCAGGCCACAAGAACCTGGCAATTACCCAAACACCAAGAAGATCCCATGCTACTGATGCAATTAATAGCAGTGGCTATTACCTAAGTAAACTTGATTAATAGCAGTTAACGGATTTCTCCTCCAAGAACTTATCCAAACCTTTTTTGAACCCAGCTACACTAACTGCACTAACCACATCCTCCGGCAACAGATTCCAGAGCTTAATTGTGCGTTGAGTGAAAGAATTTTCTCCGATTAGTCTTAAATGTGCTACTTACTAACTTCATGGAATGCCCACTGGTCATCCAAAAGTTATCCAAAAGTATAAATAATGGATTCACATCTACTCGTTCAAGACCTTTCATGATCTTAAAGACCTTTATCATATCCCCCCTCAGCCGTCTCTTCTCCAAGCTGAGCAGTCTCAACCTATTCAGCCTTTCCTCATAGGGGAGCTGTTGCAATCCCTTTATCATTTTGATTGCCCTTCTCTGTACCTTTCTCCATCACAACTATATCTTTTTGAAGATGCAGCAACCAGAACTGTACACAGTATTCAAGGTGCGGTCTCACCATGGAGCGATACAGAGGCATTATGACATTTCCCATTTTAATCACCATTCCCTTTCTAATAATTCCCAACATTCTGTTTGCTTTTTTGACTGCTGCAGCACACTGAACTGACAATTTCAAAATATTATCCAATATGATGCCTAGATCTTTTTCCTGGGTGGTAGCTCCTAATATCGTGTAACTACAGCAAGAGTTATTTTTCCCTATATGCAACACCTTGCACTTGTCCACATTAAATTTCATCTGCTATTTGGATGCCCAATCTTCCAGTCTTGTAAGGTCCTCCTGTAATGTATCACAATCCGCTTGTGAGTTAACTACTCTGAATAATTTTGTATCATCCACAAATTTGATAACCTCACTCGTATTCCTTTCCAGATCATTTATAAATATATTGAAAAGCACTGGTCCAAGTACAGATCCCTGAGGCACTCCACCGTTTACCCTTTTCCACTGAGAAAATTGACCATTTAATCCTACTCTCCGTTTCCTGTCTTTTAACCAGTTTGTAATCCACAAAAGGACATCGCCTCCTATCCCATGACTTTTTAGTTTCTTAGAAGCCTCTCATGAGGGACTTTGTCAAACGCCTTCTGAAAATCCGAATACACTACATCTACTGGTTCACCTTTATCCACATGTTTATTAACCCCTTCAAAAAAATGAAGCAGATTTGTTAGGCAAGACTTCCCTTGGGTAAATCCATGTTGACTGTGTTCCATTAAACCATGTCTTTCTATATGCTCTACGATTTTGATCTTTAGAATAGTTTTCACTATTTTTCCCAGCACGGAAGTCAGGCTCACTGGTCTATAGTTTCCCGGATCGCCCCTGGAACCCTTTTTAAATATTGGGGTTACATTGGCCACCCTCCAGTCTTCAGGTACAATGGATGATTTTAATGATAGGTTACAAATTTTAACTAATAGATCAGAAATTTCATTTTTAGTTCCTTCAGTACCCTAGGATGCATTCCAACTGGTCCAGGTGATTTGCTACTCTTTAGTTTGTCAATCTGGCCCTACTACATCTTCCAGGTTCACAGTGATTTCGTTCAGTACGTCTGAGTCATCACCCCTGAAAACCATCTCCGGAACTGGTATCTCCCCAACATCCTCATTAGTAAACACGGAGGCAAAGAATTCATTTAGTCTTTCTGCAATGGCCTTATCTTCCCTAAGAGCCCCTTTAACCCCTCCATCATCTAATGGTCCAACTGACTCCCTCACAGGTTTCTTGCTTTGGATATATTTTTAAAAGTTTTTATTATGAGTTTTTGCCTCTACGGCCAACTTCATTTCAAATTCTCTCTTCGCCTATCTTATCAATGTTTTACACTTAACTTGACAATGCTTATGTTTTATCCTATTTTCTTCAGATGGATCCTTCTTCCAATTTTTGAAGGATTTTTTTTTGTTAAAATAGTTTCTTTCACCTCGTCTTTTAACCATGACTGTAATCGTTTTGCCTTCCTTCCACTTTTCTTAATGCATGCACGTGGATTGCACGTCTAGGATTGTATTTTTAAACAATGTCCATGCCTGTTCAACACTTAACCTTTGCAGCTGCATCTTTCAGTTTTCTCCCCATTTTATCAAAGATTCCCTTTTGAAAATTTAGTGTTCGAGCTGTAGATTTACTTATTGTCCCCCTTCCAGTTATTAGTTTAAATTTGATCATGTTATGATCACTATTGCCAAGTGGCCCCAACACCATTACCTCTCTCACCAAATGCTACATTCCACTAAGAATTAAATCTAAAATAGCTCCCTCTCCTGTTGGCTCCTGAACCAATTGCTCCATGAAGCAGTCATTTATTACATCCAGGAACTTTGCTCTAGCAAGTCCTGATGTTACATTTACCCAGTCAATATTGGAGTAATTGAAATCTCCCATTATTATTGCACTGCCAAATTGGTTAGCTTCCCTGATTTCTCTTAGCATTTCATCATCTGTCTGACAATTTTGTCCAAGTGGACGGTAGTATACTCCTATCACTATACGCTTACCCAACACACATAGGATTTCTACCCATATAGATTCTACTGAGCATTTAGTCTCTTGTATGATCTTTATCCTGTTGGACTCTATACCCTCCTGGACAAAGTGCCACACCCCCTCCAAGTTGATCCTCCCTATCCTTGCGATATAATGTGTACCCTGATATAGCACTGTCCCATTGGTTATCCTCCTTCCACCAAGTCTCTGTGATGCCAATTATGTCAATCTCATTTACTGCAATATACTAACTCTACCATCTTACTTAGACTTCTGGCATTGACATACAGACATTTCAAAGGGTGTTTTTTGTTTGTATTAACAACCTGCTTTTCAGTTGTTAGGGATAATTTGGAAATTATGTTTTTACATATAGGCACATGGACTACGTTTGCTTTTATTGGAACCTCTCTGTTGGGATGCCCTAACTCTCCTGTTTCATTAATATCCTTCAAGGATACATTTCTCCGAACCATGCACTGCTGAGTGACTGTCGGCTTTTTCCCTTGTTCTAGTTTAAAAGCTGCTCTCCTTTTTGAAAGTTAGTGCCAGCAGCTTGGTTCCACTCTGGTTAAGGTGGAGCCCATCCTTTCAGAAATGGCTTCCCCTTCCCCAAACGTTTCCCCAGTTCCATACAAAATTGAATCCCTCTTTCCTGCACCATAGTCTCATCCACGCATTGAAACTCTGGAGCTCTGCCTGCCTCTGGGACCTGAACATGGAACAGGAATATTTCAGATAATGCCACCCTGGAAGTTCTGGATTTTAGCTTTCTACCTAAAATCCTAAATTTGGCTTCCAGAACCTATCGCCCACATTTTCCTATGTCATTGGTGTCCACACGTACCACAACAGCCAGCTCCTTGCCAGCACTGTCTATAAACCTATCTAGGTGATGCGTGAGGTTGCCACCTTTGCAGCAGCATCCACCAGCCACCCTATCTAAATTTCTAATTGAATCACCAACTATGATGGCTGGCCTAACTCTTCCCTCCTGGGCAGTAGCCCTGGAAAACTTGTATTGTCCTCTCGCACTGAGAACAATACATCACCTGGAGAGCAGGTCCTTGCTACAGGATCATTTCCTGCTACACCAGAGTGACGTTCTCCTATTGGGAGACCTTTCTGATTCAAGGCAGCACTAGAGCTGCCAGACTGGATTTGGGACTTGGCTACTAAATCTCTGAAGGTCTCATCAATGTACCTCTATCTGCCTCAGTTCCTCCAAGCCTGCTACTCTAGCCTCCAGAGATCGGACTCGTTCCCTGAGAGCCAGGAACTCTTTGCACTGAGTGCACACATACAATCTCACCGGTGGGTAAAAAAATCATACATGTGACAATGAAAAGACTGGAAATTTCTCCTCTTGCTGCTGGACTGCTGCCTTCATCTTAATTTTATTGAGTAACTAGTTAAGTTTAGGATACTAAGGGAATTAGAGTACTTTATATTTACAGGTGAATTTGCAAATTAATCAGCTAATGTCCTACATAGGGATGATTAAGCTTTCAATAAGGGCTGGTACAATATTATGATTTAGATAAGAGCTTGATTGATTTTTAATGAGAAAGTGTCTCTTGCCTAAAAATCAAAGGTTGAGTGGGTGGGAAAGACAGACACTAGAATTAATTATTTCTGGCTTATTACCTCAGACACAAACTCTAAAGATTATATCCTATTATATCACCTTTCTCCCAACATTTATAAGTTCAAAGATTTCCCAAAGCTATACTTACCAATCCTTTTTAACCATTAAATTGATCTTCACTCAAATTATTGAAGGGTTTGAAATTTGTGAGCCGTTAGGTACACACTTCCTGTCCTCTTCTACTGCAAAGGGTGCAGGGCCTCTGGAAGTTGGGGCTGTGGAATTCAATCCCTGGATCACTCGTGGTGACCTCTGGACTCCTCTCCCAGGGGACACTGGGAGCAGTTTGCAGATGAGCCTTCCGGGCCTCTTCTATGGTTGTTTTCTGCTGCAGTCTCTGTGGAAGCCTGTATATTCTGATTTAATCAGTGACTTTTAATTTTATGTTAAATATACTGACTTCTGGTGGTAGTACTAGAAAATAAACATTTTGTTGCTGGAATGTATCTACAGAGTCCCTATTTCATAGTCTGTCATGGTTGTTGGGGAACAAGGAGGATATAACAGTCAGAGGGAATCAGAGGGGATTCTTATAGGGTGAGATCCTTATCCAGCTTAGGATATTAAACACCCTTTTTGCCTCTGGGCTTGGGTCCACTACACCATCTTCTTGACCCAATTTTTCATGAACATTGCCAAGAGTTTAGTACTCAGCTCATTCACATGCCAGACCCTCTCACATTTTGTGTGGTTGTGATAGTACCTTAAGATGCAGGTGTTAAGATTTAAGTTGGTGGTGGTATTTTCTGGCATCCCTCTCTCCTTATTTCGTTAACTTACATTGGGATTGTTTTAGGCCTGTCTATTGTGTGGGACCCCGCTCTGGGAAGTTTTATTTTACCAGGCCCAGGGAAGAGAAATCCATATAAAAGCAGCAAATTTGTCATATCTGTGGGTTTGCAACCTGAGGAGGTTGAAACCCAAGACCCCTCAATACCATGCTATTGCCTTAGATAAAAATATACTGCTCTTTCCCCCACATATATATTGACTCCAATGATCACACAGATCAATAGATCAAATTTTTTACCAGTAAATAAGAAAATGCAGGCAGTTTGCAGGAAAAAGTGACAAAAATTGGTAAAGATTTAGAAAAAGCTAAGGTCACAGTATTTAAGCAGTAGCTGCTTCCTTTTTTTGTCTTGCGCTAAAACCCTCCAACAACTCTTTGCTCTGGCATAGAGTCCCCCTAACTAATGGACCTGCTTCTGAAATGCAGGACAGTCAGCAATTCAAGCAAACCGCTGTAAAACTAGCGAGTTTATTTTTTCTTCTTCAAGAGGTGCTTCTAACTCAAGCACAGGGAAGCAACACATCACCTTCTCTCATTACCCTCTTTAAAGTCTCATTTCACTTATCCCAGTTTTCCACCCTGGCAGACCTTAGCATTCAGCTACAACTTCCAGTCAAAGGCTGCTGTAACTTCAGGCTACTCAAAGTCTCAGCCTCCAAATCCCTGGAAACAGCATTGCACTGTTCCTCCCAAATTCCCACAGCAGATAGTGGGAAACTGAAACTCTCCTCTCCCTCAGCTCAGGCCTACCACAGGGATTTCAAAAGCCTGGGCAAAGCACAAGCCAAAACTGCACTTTGATTTTTCTCTCTCTCCTGTTTGGTTCACCTGTCTTCAGCTCATCTTAGGTTACTTCAGTCTCCATTGTCTCACGAGGTTGGCTTTCTCCTCTCTGCTCAGTTTACAACAAAACTTGACAATTTGTTGATTCTGTGGAGATTGGTTCTGCAGATGTATACTCCATAATATATAAACCACTTGACAACAGTGATCATAACATGATCAAATTTAAACTAATAATTGGAAGGGGGACAATAAGTAAATCTGCATTGCTAACACTAAAAACTTTCAAATGGAAACTTTGATAAAATGAGGAAAATAGTTGGAAAAAAAACTGAAAGGTGCAGTTGCAAAGGTTAAAAGTGTTCAACAGGCTTGGACATTGTTTAAAAATACAATCCTAGAGGCACAGTCCATATGTATTCCACACATTAAGAAAGGCAAAACAATTATCATCATGGTTAAAAGGTGAGGTGAAAGAGGCTATTTTAACCAAAAAAATCCTTCAAAAAATGGAAGAAGGATCCATCTGAAGAAAATAGGATAAAACATAAGCATTGTCAAGTTAAGTTTAAAATATTGATAAGACAGGCGAAAAGAGAATTTGAAATGAAGTTGGCCATAGAGGCAAAAACTCATAATAAAAACCTTTTAAAATATATCTGAAGCAAGAAACCTGTGAGGGAGTCAGTTGGACCATTAGATGACCAAGGGGTTAAAGGGGCTCTTAGGGAAGATAAGGCCAATGCAGCAAGACTAAATGAATTCTTTTCTTCCGTGTTTACTAATGAGGATGTTGGGGAGATAGCAGTTCAAGAGAAGGTTTTCAGGGATGATGAGTCAGATGAACCGGAGAAAGTTTTCATGGGTAATGATTCAGATGGACTGAACCAAATCACGGTGAACCTAGAAGATGTGGTAGACCTGATTGACAAACCGAAGAGTAGTAAATCACCTGGACCGGATGGTATACATCCCAGGGTTCTGAAAGAAATAAAAAATGAAATTTCAGACCTATTAGTAAAAATTTGTAACCTATCATTAAAATCATCCATTGTACCTGAGGACTGGAGGATAGCTAATGTAACCCCAATATTTAAAAAGGGCTCCAGGGGCGATCCGGGAAACTACAGACCAGTTAGCCTGACTTCAGTGCCAGGAAAAACAGTGGAAAGTGTTCTAAACATCAAAATCACAGAACATATAGAAAGACATGGTTTAATGGAACAAAGTCAGTATGGATTTACCTAAGGGAAGTCTTGCCTAAGAACTCTGCTTCATTTTTTTTGAAGGGGTTAACAAACATGTGGATAAAGGTGAACAAACCTTTATCCACATGTTTGTGGATGTTAGTGTATTTGGATTTTCAGAAGGCATTTGACAAAGTTCCTCATGAGAGGCTTCTAGGAAAAGTAAAAAGTCATGGGATAGGTGGTGATGTCCTTTCGTGGATTACAAACTGGCTAAAAAAGACAGGAAACACAGAGTAGGATTAAATGGACAATTTTCTCAGTGGAAGGGTGTGGGCAGTGGAGTGCTTCAGGGATCTGTACTGGGACCCTTACTTTTCAATATATTTATAAATTATCTGGAAAGAAATACAACTAGTGAGATAATCAAATTTGCAGATGATACAAAATTGTTCAGAGTAGTTAAGTCACAAGCAGATTGTGATAAATTGCAGGAAGACCTTGTGAGACTGGAAAATTGGGCATCAAAATGGCAGATGAAATTTAATGTGGATAAGTGCATGGTGATGCATATAGGGAAAAGTAACCCATGCTATACACAATATTGGGTTTTAGCACCTAATATGGAACCTAAGAAAGATCTAGGAGTCATAGTGGATAACACATTGAAATCATCGGTTCAGTATGCTACGGCAGTCAAAAAAGCAAACAAAGTTGGGAATTATTAGAAAGGGAATGGTGAATAAAACGGAAAATGTCATAATGCCTCTAACGCTCAATGGTGAGACCGCACCTTGATTACTGTGTACAATTCCGGTCGCCGCATCTCAAAAAAGATATAGTTGCGATGGAGAAGGTACAGAGAAGGGGGACCAAAATGATAAAGGGGATGGAACAGCTCCCCAATGAGGAAAGGCTGAAGAGGTTAGAGCTTTTCAGCTTGGAGAAGAGACGGCTGAGGGGGGATATGATAGAGGTGTTTAATATCATGAGAGGTCTAGAATGGGTAGATGTGAATCAGTTATTTACTTTCGGATAATAGAAAGACTACGGGGCACTCCATGAAGTTAGCATGTGGCACATTTAAAACTAATCTAAGTTCTTTTCACTCAACGCACAATTAAACTCAGGAATTTGTTGCCAGAGGATGTGGTTAGTGCAGTTAGTGTAGCTGGATAAGTTCTTTGAGGAGAAGTCCATTAACAGCTATTAATCAAGTTTACTTAGGGGCGGATTTTCATACTCCGCAAATAGGCCTACTTTTGTTTGCGCTCCAGGCGCAAACAAAAGTACGCTGGATTTTAGTAGATACGCGCGGAGCCGCGCATATCTGCTAAAAACCTGGATCGGCGCGCGCAAGGCTATCGATTTTGTATAGCCGGCGCGCGCCTAGCCGCGCAGCCTACCCCCATTCCCTCCGAGGCCGCTCCGAAATCGGAGCGGCCTCGGAGGGAACTTCCTTTTGCCCTCCCCTCACCTTCCCCTCCCTTCCCCTACCTAACCCACCCACCCGGCCCTGTCTAAGCCCCCACCTTACCTTTGTCGGGGGATTTACGCCTCCCGGACGGAGGCGTAAATCCCCGTGCGCCAGCGGGCCTCTTGCGCGCCGGGCCGTGACCTGGGGGCGGGTACGGAGGGCGCGGCCACGCCCCCGGACCACCCCGGGCCGCAGCCACGCCCCCGTACCCGCCCCCAAAACGCTGCCGACACGCCCCCGAAACACCCCGACGACCGGGCCCACCCCTGACACGCCCCCGGCACGCCCCCCTCGGAGAACCCCGGGACTTACGCGAGTCCCGGGACTCTGCGCGCGCCGGTAGGCCTATGTAAAATAGGCTCACCGGCGTGCAGGGCTCTGAAAATCCGCCCCTTAGGGAATAGCCACTGCTATTAATTGCATCAGTAGCATGGGATCTTCTTAGTGTTTGGGTAATTGCCAGGTTCTTGTGGCCTGGTTTGCCCTCTGATGAAAATAGGATGCTGGGCTTGATGGACCCTTGGTCTGACCCAGCATGGAAATTTCTTATGTTCTTATGTTTTAACATACAACTAGTTCCTGTTTGCACTCTGGGTCAATTAGCAGGATGAATGTCTTAAGACTCCATGGGCAAGCTTAACACACCAGTTTAGAAGGTCAGTCCTTCTAAACTCAGGCATGAAGGGATGCAAATTTGAGGACCTTGTCACACTTTGTCATTACAAAAACTTAAATCTAATCCAACCTGAGGATTTCAGCATTTTGCTGCCCAGTCTTGTCGGTACTTTGAGCTAATTGGGCTGAAAAACTAGCTCTTGCCTGCTCTTTGGTGTCTCTGTGGCCTAGCTGTCACTTCTTGCCAACCATATCTGGGAACTTTCCATTTCCATCACCCTGAAACTGTCATGGATTATCAGAAACTCTCTCCTCTCTCATACATACTAACTCACACATTCACGTTCATACCTCATTCTCATACAGTTTCTCCCACACCTTTCTCATACACACCCACTCAGTGCTTTCTCTCTCTCTCACTCACACATGTGCTCACTCACTTTTTCTTCCTCCCACCCTGAACCCACCAGTGGCAGCAGCTTTCTCCTTTTTGTCTTCATGGCCGATGGGACTTCTCTTTCTTCCAGCTGTCTGGGCCGACACTGCTCCCCCCTCTCCTTCCATTTGCATGGCTGATACTCTTCCTTCCTACCTATGTGGGGCCAGGTGACTTCCTCTTCTAAGGCCTGCTTCAGAAGTATCACCCGAGTCCCCAGACTAATCTGGTAGAGCTTGCAAGAATGCTACCAGCATTACAGGTCCAGGTCTAAGAGATGCCACAGAACACTTGACAGTGCACCTTGTACTGGGGTCAGATGCCACCTCCAGCAGCCATAACTCAGGTACCCATAGGTCTACATATTGCTGCAGGAACCCAAGATGAGGCCCTTGTTCCACTCAGCCGATGCTAATCATTGTGCACCGGCGGTGGATATACTTGACAGCCACCAAAAGAAGAGCACTGCTCAGTCTGGACTCCATTTACTCCAGACCAGGATCCTACTGGGGGCAGCAAAAATTTCCAGAAGTGAGGTCCAGGAAATAGCAATTCGGGTGGTACTTAATGTAAAAAAAAATCTGGCATAAACTGAGATCTGATGGCAAGAAGTTAGGTTGGCAACACTTAGGTATTCTGTTGACTCCAATGTGTAGTTCCACGAGAACCCCATAACGTGGCCAAGCAAAGTATGCAGGTGTCTGTCTAGGTAGTAGGCATCTTTTGAGAAGAATGAAAAAAAAAAAAAAACTCATCTACAAATCATACCGGATTGCCAGACACACACAGTGCCAGATGCTGCTGGAGAACGATCTTCATATCCTCTCTTACAGTGGCAAGAATACGTGCCAAACTCATTCTGACAAGTAGCATGTTTGTCACACATGTACAGTGCAAGCTCGCATTCATTTACATCTGCAATAAATGAAAACACATTTAATTACACAAAAATAATTTTAAAAAGACACCCAAGTACAGTCCTCATTGAATTTCCCTTCAAATGAGCTTTAAATATGATCCATTTAAGCATCAAGCATTTACACATTGGGATTTGGAAATTAAATGGAATATATTTCAAATTCATTTCAAGGGGCATTTAGGGAGGACTAGACTATACCCAAATGTGAGGCATGGGTGCCATCTACTGGAGCCCTCAGAATCTAAGAATTACACATGAAGGAATCAAAAGGGTTTGCTTTATCATTCTTTAAGAAGTTAAATAAAAAGGTTGAGGGAAGCCTCAATGTTCACTAGTACACCATACACCCAAGCATTTCATCCATAATGTCAGACATTTTTTTTATGTTCTTAGAAAGGGTAATGCTCAAAGGGACTTCTTCAGAGAAAAAAAAAAGCTTTACCTGCAGACACAGCCCTTTAGAAAAGCATATGCCAGATACGTGCGTAAAAATCACACGCATGCAAACCATGTGCATTAATTTCAATGCATAGAGAGGAGAGGCATTTCAGTGGGTGGAGTTGGATGGTTTTGACTTTTTTTTTTTTTAAAGTATGCCTAAATTCTTTTGACAAAACTATGTGCATTGCCATAGCAGGTGTAAGTGTGTGCACATAGTTTTGCAGAGATAATTTTCAAAAGCTGATTTATGCGTGCAAGTCCACTTTAACAACTAGGACACCTTATCCGTGAATTTATAAAATTGCTCCCTCCCTCAAAGTGCCCAATGCAAGGAAATGGAACTAACATATTAGAAATCTGATAAAGAAAAGACATAATAGTGTAATAGTATCAAAATTAAACACACAAATGCTCCATGCTGTCATTTTATCATCTTATTTTCGCATTTGTACTAGAACCTTGGTGCTGTAACAGTCATTGGCCTTCACTTCATTGTCTCTTCCTATGTCTATCCCATGCTTTCTTGAATTCAGACATCGTTTTTGCTCTACCATCACCACGTGGAGGAAGTTCCATGAATCCACCACTCCACTAGAAATATTTCCTAAGAATACTCTTGAGTCTATGCCCTTTCACCCTCATCCCTGACCCCTTGTCCCATTGAAAGAGGATCCCCCTCCTGTGCATAGAAACCTTGGAGATATTTAAACATCTCTATCATATCTACTCTATCTTGCCTTTCCCTCCAGGGTATGTAATGTTTAGATCTTTACGTTTGTCCACCTTATGCTTCATAATGAAGACCACTGACCATTTTAGTCTCCACCCTTTGGAAATGACTCCAACTGGTTTATATCCTATGAAGGTTCAGTTTCCAGGATTGTACACAGCATTCCAAGTGAGATCTCACCAGATATCTAAAGAGGAGCAATATCGCCTCCCTTTTTCTGTTGACCATTCTTCTTCCCTATGTATCCAAGCAATTTTTTGGCTTTTGCCATCGCTTTAACCATCTGTTTGGCCACCTTAAAAATCAGATATCACCACCCCCAGACCCCACTCTTCATGCTTAAAAAAAATTTCACCTTCTATACCCTTGGGTTTTTGCATCCTAAATGTATAATTATATTATTTAGCATTAAATTGTAGCTGCCAGCCCTAGACCATTCCACAAGCTTTGCTGGGTCCCTCTTACTAAAAAGGTCGCCTGTATGACATAGTGAGGGCAAAGGTAGCGCCGGCGCCATTTTGAATATTGGCAATACGGCCCGCGTGCAGGAGGTCGCTCCCGGACCCCCGCTGGACTTTTGGCAAGTCTTGTGGGGGTCAGGAGGCCCCCCCCCCCAAGCTGGCCAAAGGTCCCTGGGGGTCCAGCGGGGGTCCGGGAGTGATCTCCTGCTTGCGTGACATCAGGAGCCAGGAACCAAAATGGCACCGGCGCTACATTTGCCTTGTCACATGATAAGGGCAAAGGGCCACCGGCGCCATTTCTCTTAACGCAGCCGTGGCCAGAGAGCGGGAGATTGCGCCGGGACCCCAGGTAATTTAAAACATTTTGGGGGGGTTTGGGAGGGTGGGGGATTTGTTTTAAAGGTTCGGGTGGGTTTTAGGGTTGTTTTGGTGTGCCGGTTTTCCTGCCCTCCCCCGATTTACGATTTTTAATGATTTTAAAAAAAAACAAAACACGACGATCAGATTTCCCTCCCCCCCCAGCCAAAATCGATCGTTAAGACGATCGATCACACGATTCACACCCCTAATTTCCACCCATCTCCAGTCCTCTGGATTTACTCCAGACTCTATAGAAGCATTGAAAAGGTCAGCCAGTGAAGCTACCTAATGATGTATCCCATCTGGCCCCATTGCCTTAACTATTTTGTTTATAGTTAGATCCTCAAACACACTTTTCTGAAAATTGATTGAGGTTTACATCACTAGCAATCTTATTTGTGTGGTCCTGCTCTTGGCCCTCTCATAGTGAACACAGAATAGATATTTTTTGTTTAAATCTTTATTGGTTTTTAACAAAATTAATAATCCCAGCAGTTATACACTGTATCATGAAATTAGACATACAAATCTACACACTTATATACAAAGAAGGAAACCTCTCTGCTAGCCTTGAGGACCATCACTTTGAGTCAGGAAGGTTATACTTCATTTGAAAATCCCGGGAAAGTGTCTTTATGAATGCACCCCAAACTTTATAGAAAGATTATGTTCTGATGTTTCATCATATTGCAGGTTCTAAAGTCCAGATTCAATAAGTTAGACATTTCTGCCATCCAAAAATTCAGTGTAGGTGCATCCTTAGAGAGCCATTTAGCCAATATATAATTTCTCCCTAAACACCCCTCCTTAGCAATAAACATTGTTTTTTTCCTCATCAGCCTCTACATATTCCTTCTCTTCACCTCAGTTTCACAATGCCACTTTTATACTCCCTTCTATCACTAACATATCTTGAAAACAAAATCCTCTATTTTACTATATTTGCTCATTTTTCTTCCATTTCAATTATTGCATTCCTGACTATTTTCCCAGCTTCTCTTAGCTTTTCTAGATATTGTCATCTGTCTTCCTCTGTGATTCTTGTAGTTTATGAATACGAACCTTTTCCTTCTTACCTTTTCAGCTACTTCTTTAGAAAACCATAGTGGTTGCTTTTCCCTCTTTCCTTTAAATTTTCCTAACAAAAATGTTAGCTGCCCACTGCTTTTCTACTTCCCCTAGATTTTCCCATCCAGCTATTGACGTCTTGCGGCACTCTCCCATTTTTAACAAAAGTTAGTTTTCCTGAAGTCCAGGACCCTCACCTTTCCATGAACGTTAATCCAACAGTTTTGGAGAAAAGGAGATGAAGTATGGTAACTTGTATTCTTATCTACACTGCAACTAACAGAAGGCTGTGACCTGATGGTTGACCTACCATTGAGGCACAAAAGGTGGCCCACAGGATGTTCAGTCTTAGAAGTTCTGGACTGTTTCTGGCAGTTTTGAAACATAATCTTGCTATGATCATACCTAAGAGCTGTTAAGCATGGACTGTTGATTTAATTCATATCTGAACTAGGACCTTAATGAACCATAGATAGATGATGTGTTCTAGAAAGCCTCAATAACAGAAGGGGATTAGGACAGACATTTTTGAAAGAACAAACATGTGTAGATAAGTGGGTGAAAGGTTTTCATTCAGAGTAATAACCGTGTTCTCTTCTTGTGATTTAATTCTTGGTTAAGTTTTTATTTCCTCCACTCTTTGATACATTCTTATGTCACAGTTCAAACTATTATATGTTTAGCTTATAATAAAGTTAAATTGAAAACTCATGGCCTCATACATTAAATGATGCAGCAAGACAGTTTCTCTAGGAATAAAGATTATTAGGTTATAGGTTCATGGGCCCAACAGGAGCCCATAGACCCATTTTGGCCCCTGAATCACAGACTGTTAAAAAAGGGAACTTTTGTGGACTGGTAGGATAAGCAATTCTTTTGTTAGTGGAGGGTTTGATCTCCTACCTTTTTCCTATTCATTTTTTATAAACTTATTGAGATCGTTTTTGTTCTGTACAAGTGAATTTCTCTCATTTTGATTTATAATATAAATAAAGAAAATATATGAATTTATTTAAGGAACTGGAAAAAAAAAAAAAAAAGGACTCCCTTCTTTCATCTCAATTTCAAAATACAAAAAACTGAGTCTGCCATCAGACGAGAGAGAGAGAGAGAGTAGACCCAAAATGCATGATGGAAGGAAATTGGAATCCCTTTTGACTGAGCATCCATCTTTGTGGTAAAGGACTGTTGAGTGACAAACGCTATCGCTTTGCTACTATGTTAGAGAAATGCTTTTATATTATAATTCTCTTATTGCTTTGCTAGTAAGATTAAAAAGCGTTAATATCATAATGCAAGATTGTGTAAAAAGAATGTTATTTCTTTTGCTGCCAAGTTTGCTATTTATTATCTGCTCCATTTATGGGAACACATAGTAAAAGTACATTTCATAAAGTTTGGTACTCAAGTGTCTTAATTCTTTTATTATCCCTGAGAGTTAAACTCATTCTCTTTTTGCTCTGATGCCAGTCTGCAATTTGCCTGTGATGTTTCAAACTTATAATGGTATGATAGTCTCACTAAACTTCCCTTTACTGATATAAGGGATAAATATTGCCTGTAAAGTTTTCTGTTCTCCTCTCTTCTCCATAAAATGAAGCATTTCTAAAGCCGGATCCTGGTACCAAAACCAGTAATAGTATTTGTAAAAGAGGAATAATTGGAGAATTTCCCGTTGTGACGACAAACGTTTCTCATAGGTGAGTTGTAAGGAGTGTGCGAGTGTTTGTATAGTCTTTGACTTGGCCAATTAAGAATTATTGAAAATATAGAACAAACCAGAAAGACAAGTGATGGTCTAAGAATAACAAATTCCTTAACCCAATATTCTCCTGTAACCTTTTATCATACTGGTACAGGGTTTGATCCC
Source organism: Rhinatrema bivittatum (assembly GCF_901001135.1). Taxonomy (NCBI): domain Eukaryota; kingdom Metazoa; phylum Chordata; class Amphibia; order Gymnophiona; family Rhinatrematidae; genus Rhinatrema; species Rhinatrema bivittatum. The sequence goes on from NC_042617.1 coordinate 122,325,541, forward strand.
TTTGCTATAAAGACCTAAAAGAAATGAAAAAACCCAGGATAGAAGAAAATTAATAAGGAAGACCAAAAAAACTGACTTTGATAAGGAATGATATCCTACAAATGCTGAAGCTTCTATAGCTGCAGCTGGGGTACAGTATATCCTTAACAGTATGGACTTTTACAGCTAGGATAAGTTAATTGGTCTTTACCTGTCATTTACAATGTTACTATTATCTCTTGACATTCATTACACATCAGCATGAAATGCTGAACTTCTCTGAAGCTGAATACACATAGTAAAGTTTCTGAAAGTATTTCAGCAATAGGATTACTTATGTATATAGTTACTGTATATGCAATGTACCTTCGATTGATAACGAAACCAGAGTGGTTGTCCTGTTTCCCAAACTACTATTGGTCAACATGTCAAGCTGAGATTTTACCAAATATGACGCATTCCTGATTTCAGGTTTCAACTGTATCCAAACTTTTATCATGTTGCGTGACTCTGTCCTACATGAAAACCAAATTTTATTGAACTATGTTAAAAAGACAGCAATTTTGATAACTCTCACTGAAATAAACTGTACTTCAAGCTGAGCCACATTTTTTTGTTAAACAAGTTCTAAACTGCATATCCTATGACTTCAATATTTATCTTTACTAAAGGAACTATACATGACAAAAAAAAATGGCACCTTTATAAGGCTAGTTTTATAAGCCATAGTAAAGATGATGCAGAAATCTGGTTAGTGAGATGCCTCAGTGGCAGAAAATATCCATCTAACCAGGCTGCTTCCTCAATTCAAAATAGTTTAAACCATTCTTGGACCACTTCAGCAACCATCCATAAAATAGTTGATACTTGCTTCAGTTATCTACTGTGATTTGTTTATTTCTTAACTGCATATTGGCCAATGTACTTATACAATTACTGTATTTTCCCCACAGTGCAGTTTCTGTAGATTTGCTAAGAAGTTTTCTTCTATAGGAGTGGAAATAATTGCACAAGAGATTGGAATCTTAAAAATTAGTGATCTACATTTTATAACATTCAGGCAGCTATATCTAATGTGCATATACCAATAAAGGAAGTACACAAAACATGATGGTAGAAGAAAAGACAAGAAATTATGATGTTGCTTATTATGGAAATTATTATAAACTTAAGGACATTTCTCTTTTTTTTTTTTTTTTTTAAATAAAATTGGGACCAGATGTACTAAGAATTTTCCCCATAGACACAACTATGTTAAAGTTTAATTACTTTCATACCTTTCTGTTTGCATTAACTTGATTTCATCATCTTGCCTTGAGAGAAAGAACAGTTTTTCGTTTATCTGCAAAGAGTCAGAACAATTACAGATTGATCTGCAGTTGTTTTAAGAATTCTGTAGTGTAGACAAGATTATCTAGAACTTTCCACAAAACGTAAACTTCTGCCTCTAGAGGGTGGATACCACCCCCCCATTCCCATCCCAATCTCCAACATGACAAAGATAACCTCATTTCTACGGTATGCAATCCAGACATTATCTGGATATCTAAAATACAGTTTGTATGGACAAGTCCAAAACCAGCCACTCATTCATTCACTCAGGCTTTACATTTGCATGTTATACCCTGCTTCACTGTAGATGTCTGAAGGAAATAATGAAAACCATTATCAAACCTATGCTCAAAACTATTAATGCAGCAATAACCAGCATAAAAAAAAGAATCTATTTACCCAGATGACACTGTGGGTTATGATACCACTGCATTAGTAGGATGGATACACTCATTCATTTCTTTTGATTATATATACATTTGAAATTACGTAGAGGGTTCACCAAGATTTACCTAGGGCACCAGATCATTTTTTTTTGTGTGTCAGTTTTCTTGGAATTGTTTGGTTAACCCTCCACAATGAACACAAAAACACTTTAGGATTAATTACTGGGCTTTTGTCATGTGGTTTAAGAGCAGACAAATTTGGATCAAAAGTTCTTTTAAAATGTCTTCCATGCAATTGGCAAAGCCGAAAAGGAGAACCCATTAAAGTAACAGAGATACAGTTAATTCTTGGACATTCAAAAAGTTTAATGTAACTGAATTCAAAAGCATTTTCTGAATTTTGAAAGAAAACACAGTGGGGGTGGGGGGGAGACAAATTTGGAGTTCTGTTTTTAAGTTTACAGTTTTCAGATGTAAAGAGCCTCCCAGCTGCAGTAACCTGAAATTTCCAATGTCGCATGGGAAAAAGAGACCTCAGCAGTCCTGAAAATTTAGGTCTTTGTTTAATGAAGGCATTTACTTTTTCCCCCCAAATACTTTGCTGGTTTTCTCTCAGTAAACGTATGTTTATTAGATCCGTATAATACTCCCTATTCAATAACTGAGCAGCAAAGCTATATTTTAATGCCATGAAGAATCCTAGTTCCAGTAGTAGAATTCACATAAACTGTTTGTTTGTGGTGATGCAGAGGGGAAAAGAGGAAGAGGGTCAGTAGTTTCTTTTTACTACAACTCAAATTAAAATAAGGGCTAGGTTCAGCATCGTGATCCATCCTTCAACCACTTGGGGTATTCTACCCTATTGTCATACCCCTCTCCCTCACCTAGGCAAATCATCGGATGGGGGTGGGGAGGGTTCATACACCATATTCCCCTCCAAAGTATGTGATCATGGTCCTTGAGTCTACCTGTGAGGTGCCACTTATGGTTATGGTATGCTACTTGCATATTTTGTATGATAATTGCATATTTTGTAAACAGTTATGATGGCTCTACCGAATAACGGTATATAAAACTCTACAAATAAATAAATAAATATGGCCAAGGCTCTCCTCTTGTCACAGGCAGTAAGCACTGTTTCTGCAGCATTGCCAGCCAGCTCAGGAAGCAGATTCCTGGTGCCAGCATGCGTGGCAGTGAAATGCTACTGCTGATCCATCTTCTCTCAACTTCCACCTTTAATGCGTTTCTTGATGTGATCAATTGAGAGCAGGAACTCTCTTCTTGGGAATGACGCTGAATTTACATGTTGAATTCTACTGAACCAATGGGTTTAAATATTGAAATAGAATGGCATTTTATATGAAAAAGATCTAAATGCATCATTAGATTGGATATTTTTATTTTAAATCAAGGCCAGGGGGTTTTATTTAGTGAATTTACAAATTCATTGGATTATTTGAATTTTGTTCTGACCAATGGCAGCTTGATCATTAGACTATATAATGCACGGCCATATTGTATGCCTGAAAATATTTTGGTAAGCACCAGTCACCAGTTGAGACCTTTTGACTTTTGCAAGATTCACTACCAGTTAGGTGGGTGGGTGTTTAAAAATAATAATTGCAAGAGTTTCATGTTTACTATAAGGTGCTTATCTATTAAGGAGTATCCCTGAAGCAGCTGATTAAGTGAAACATGATTCATGTCAGACCAGCACATTGAGCTACATTCTGGCATTAAAGAGCGCCGGTGATTCCATTAGGAAAACTAGCTGGCTGCCTAGAGTGCCAAAGTTTTGGGAGTAGTAAAATCCTACCAGCACGAGGCCTAGAGAGATGCTGTGCTAGAACTAAAACCCTCAAAGAAGGGAGCACTGTTCTGGAGCCATTACCATTGATAGCGAGGAGCACCGTGCTAGAGATAAGTTGGGGAAGGGGGTGCATATCCGAAGGTTTGCTTAGGGCGCCAAATGCTCTTGTACCGACCCTGGTATTAAGAATGCTGATTCAACACGTTGAACTATTTGTTTCTGCATTATGAAAGTTAATTTCTTGTTTAATTCTTATATAAAGGACTATTTGAAATTCACAATATAAATAGGAGTATTTACAGGAGGATTTTGACTCATGATGAGCTTTGAACACAATGGGATGGATTTTTAAAAAATACGCGAAGCGTCCATGTGCGCACGCTACCCGGTGTGCACACATGGATGTGCGATTTTATGACTGGTACCCGCATGTTATAAAATCCTGGGTGGCGCATGCAAAGGGGGGGGGGGTAGAATTTAGCTAATACATGCGGCGACAAGATCGGGGCTCCCCCAATTCCCTACCCCAACCTCCTTTCCCCTCTCCTACCCGTCCCCTATCCCTATCCTATGTAGCCCCAATTTTATGTTTACCTTTTGCTCCTCCAAAGGAGCAGTAACAGGTTGCGCGTGCCAGCACCCTGCCGGCACGCAATCCCCCGGCACAGTAGCAAATGGCCGCTTTATTGGCTACCTCCTGCCCCACCCCTTGTGCGCATAACAGGAGTTACAAGCGCAACCGGGCACCTTTTAACCCCTGCTTTTTACGTGTGCAGGCCATTTAAAATTGGGCCGAATATGTGCAAGTTCTTTATACTGTGTCAGATGAAGTATTTTCCTCATATGATGACACATCTTGTAGAAAAAATATTTGCTGGGTCTAATTTTTAATTCCATTCTGTTAACTGTAGTTAGTTTTGGAATCTATGATGTAAAGTGGGTAATCAAATGTGAAAAAGATATTTGCAAGTAATCATAAAAATGTGTTACAATTACCCAGAAATAATCAAGAGCAATCATGCATTTGAGCACCTATGTTGCTAAGCACAAATACCATGTGATACTCAAAGGAGGATATCTTCCCAGTGAGGTTTTATGCAGTATTATACCCACTCCTTTGTCAACTTCAATCCTTCCCTTGTCCTTCCTTACCACTCCAGCACACCCCACAGGAATCATCCCCAGTTCCACAATATTGAAAGCATGGTATCCAGGATCTACCTACCCTGTCATCACATTCTGTAACAGTAACTATCATGAAAAGGATCATAGTGCAGGGTTTAAAAGGATGTCTCAAAATTCATAAAGACCTGACACAAACTTAAGAAATATTATAAAACTTGTTCTTAGGTGGGAAAACATTTCTTGAAAAACTTCTGGAAATCCAGCCAGTCCACAGAGAAACAGTCTGTTCCATTCTCCTTCCAGTTTCATAATGCTGCCAACATTATAAATAATGTTTTTAAATACTCTTTCAGGTATATATTTCACTGTAAACCTTCCTCTGCCTCAGTGCATAAAGCCAAAATTCATGTTTTAAATTCCCCTTTCTGTGCTATTAAACACATCATGCCAGTATCTAGCTTTGACTAAAAATATGGAACAGAGGTTTCTATTACACCAGTGCCTGGCACCACAACTCTACCTCTTCCCTCCCTTGTTACTTCCTAGTTCAGAGCTACAAACACTCAGTGCTTTCTCCAATCATCATATCATAGGATAGATTGCTTCTATGCTGAAATTGTGACTATTGAATTATAAAGCATGTCAGATGTATAGGATGAGGCCTGTGCTCCCAGGTTGGATGATCTCATTTTCAACCTGATTTTAAAAACAAAAGATAATGAGGTTGATATTCAGACACGGAATGGCTAGTTAAGTTAGCTGTCTCGCTAACTTAATGGGGATAAGTCAGCGGCACAGCCACGCTGCTGAATATCCCTATCTTAAATTTAGCTGGTTATGTCAAACCAGCTAACTTTAGGTCAGCCATATGGGGCAACCAGAGTTAGCTGCATTGATTAAGCAGCTAACCCTGGTCTGACCCAAAAACACCTCCCGCCCACCTTCGGATCTCCTCCGACTTATGTGCATAAATTCTATGTGCACATCTAGAATTTAGGCGCATATGGCACTGAATATTCCCAGCTAGCCATTTAGATGGATAACTTTTCAGTTATCCATTTAAATGGCTTTTAAATATTGACCTTTTTGTATTTAGCAATCCCTTATAATGTGCTCTACTTTGTGTCTAAATCTTTGACCATCATGAGGCGAGAAAAGAATTTCACAGAAAGGTTCACTTTCCTACTAATTCTACAAAAGGCTCAAATACTGTAAATAGAATTGCATTCATTAAAATTCTATCATACCTTACGTTTAATGAATTCTATGAGATCCCTTTCCACTTCAGTTCTATTGTTTGGCATTAATCTTTGATATTCAAGTTCGATAATTACCTCAAATAAAACATCTGTTGGAAATAAAATCAAGTTATATTTAGTCATATCTTGCTGTAGATTTACAGTATTCCTGTGCCATCTTAACATGCTCACTATGGGCCGGATTTAAAAAGGCTATTTTAAAATGGACTGGCGACACGGGGCTTGCAAAAAGGGGCGGGGAGGGGCAGGGCCCGAGGTTCCAGGCACAGCAGCCATTTGCTGCTGTGCTTGGGATCACGCGCCGGCAGTTGGCCATCTGAAGTAAGTTTGGAAACAAAGAAAACAAAAAAGGTAGGGAGGAAAGGGCAGGTTCGTAAGGGAACAGGGGAAGGCACTGCAGCTCGACGTGCACAAGTGTGCACCCCCTTGCGCCCACAGACCCCGGATTTTATAACATTCGCACACATGTTATACAATCAGGCGTACATATGTGCACACCGGGTAGCACGTGCACATGTACGCCCGCGTGCAACCTTTTAAAAATCTACCCCTATGGTTTGACATGCATGTCGAGAAGGAATAAAATCTTTTAAAACTATGGATATTAGTTTTCCTTATTTATTTAAAAATTCTTATAACCCACCTATCACATCAGCCAACCATCCTAAGTGAGTAACACAACTATATAAACATAAAATACACAAACACAATCAAACATTATTAAAATGTACTTGGACACAAAAAACAAGATTATGGATATGCCAACTTGAATAAGTAATGTTTCAATTTCTTTCAGAAAAAGCTTCAAGCCCATTATAGCTTGAATCACATTAGGCAAACTGTTCCATAATATAGGACCAACAATGTTGTTGTGTAGACAATTCTTGTCCCCTTAACTGAGGGGCTCAAGAGCAGGCCTTGATCCTGAAAACGCACAGTGCATTCAGGAATACAGAGATGCAGTGTATCCTTGATCTAGTATTTCGTACTTTGCGAAAACATCTGAAGAACTGTGTTACTAAATCATACTATAGTACAGTAGGCATGTGCAGAGTTTAAAACATTCATTTTGGTTTATAGAAACATAGAAATATGATGGCAGAAAGAGACCATATAGCCCATGTAGTCTGCTCATCTGCCCAAACAAATTTAGCTTTACAATTTCCATCACTCCATCAGAGATCCCCTGTATTTATCCCATGCTTTCAATTCAAATAACATTTTTGTCTCCATTACCTCCACTGGGAGGCTGTTCTATGCATCTACTACAATCTCTGTGGATAAATATTTCCAAAGATTGCACCTGAGTATACCCCTTTAGCCCTCACCCCATGATTCTTCATTTTAGAGCTGCCTTTTTGTTGAAAGAGGCTAGACTCCTGTGCAGGATTTTGAGATATTTAAGTGTACGTATCATATCTCCCCCTCTCTCTAGGATATACATCTTTAGATCTTTGAGTCAGTTCGTAGACCATACTTCAAGCTTCAAGTTTTCCATGCTTTCCTGACTGTCTACCCCCATTGCAGATTTTGGTATTATCAGCAACAAAGACAAACCTTTCCTGACAATGCTTCAGCTATGTTGCTCATAAAAAATGTTGAAAAGAACTGGTCCAAAGACTGATCCCTGGGGCCCAGCATTAGTAATGTCCTCCTCTTCAGAGTAAACTGCATTTACCACTACCCTTTGTCACCTAACATTTAGCCAGTTTCTAACACAGTCACTAGAGGGCCCATCTCAAGGATGCTCAGTTTATTTATTGGTTGCCTATGCAGAACCGTGTCAAAGGCCTTACTGAAATCCAAGTACACTGCATCTAGCACTCTCCCTTGAACTAACTCTCTGTTCACCCAATCAAAGAAATTGATCAGATTTGTCAGACAAGATTTATCTCTAGTAAAACCATCCTGCCTCAGATTTTGCAATCCAATGGATTCCAGAAACTGCAATATCTTCTGTTTTAGCAGCAATTCCATTAATTTGATCACCACAGAGATCAAACTAAATGGCCCGTAGTTCCCAGCCTCCTCCTTACTTCAACTTTTATGAATAGGAACCACATCTGTCCATCTCCAGTCTTCCAGAACTACTCCAGATTCTAAAAGGTCAGCCAGAGATGCCAGGACTTCTTTAAGTTTCTTTAGTACCCTTTGATGTATCCCATCGCCTTCTCTACTTTAAGTTTAGTTAGCACTAGGGATGTGCATTCTTCTGCAATGTATTGGCAATCCGCAACATATGTCCATATTTGTTGTATTCGGGGGGGGGGGAGGGGTCGAAAAACGTATCCCGATTCCCTACGAATATAACATATCATCCGTTCCATACATTTGGCGCCGCGTGCTTTTCTTAGCGGCCATTTTAAATCTGAGAATGCCATTTGGGTGTATCCATAGCCAAAAGCCAGCCCTTTCCTGTGAGTCAGTGACCTCACAGCCCTGTCAGAGTGGGTCGGACAGGTTGGCAAGGAGACCAGAATGCAACATATCAGCGATAAGAATCTTTGCAATGCAGCCAATCACGCTCTCACTCAGTGGTTGGTGATGCTTTTGCTGATGACCCAACACTATATATACTTAAGCACGCGGCGCACCATGCACTCTCGTTGCAGGGGTGGTGTGGGGAGGTGGTCTCTCTGCGGAAGGTGGCTGTACTAGAGCTAGTCTGAGTTCTCAAATCTGTATTCAATTGCTAGCTACTTAGATAGAAAAAGATATTTGCTCTGCATTTGGCTGCAGTGCCAGCTAGCCCTGGTTTTTTTAAGCACTTTTTTTAGTTGATCTGAGACGGTCTCTCTGTACCACGGAGAGAAGCTGCTACCAGTGCCATTTTGCTGCTTAATTTACCCCCCCCCCCCTGGGGTAGGTTGCAAGCACCATTTGGGTGTTGTGGGTGGGAGAGATAAATTCAATTTCTAGCTAGTTTGCTAGAATTTCCATTGAAAAATATGTTTCATCGATTTTCCTGCTGTGCCAACAATTCCAGCTTTTTTGTTAACTGCATTTTTTAAATTGAACTCTCAGTCTCTGTGCACTAGGCATCAGTGCCAGTGGGCACTGGGTAGTTTTGCAGACTCAAATATATTGGGACAGCGGGTGTCTGTGAAGCCAAATCCCCAGTGGGCCTCTTTTGGAAATAATTCTTTTAATTGAAATCCCTACTAGGCAGTGACATTAAATCTATAATGTCAGGGAAAGCTAGATGTGGTCGAGTGATTGGGACTGGCAGAGGTGGCACTTCAAAATGCACTAGTGCCAGTCCCCCATTAAAGTTAAAAAGGGACCTGCTGCAATCTAAACTCTTTGGAAGGGCAGGCAGTTCCATCCGAAAAAAAAAATGAAATCTAAAACATGATGCATCACCACCACCTGTTTTTGACCCTGTAGTTTTGGAGGTGAGGGAAGGGGAGGCTGAGTCATGCCAGACAAAATGTCGACACCCAAAAGCAGCAGTGGGACAGCAATCTCGACTTAGCGTTGACAATGTAGCACAGGCACCGTTTGCTTCTGATTCAGATGAAGAATCATCTTGTGTGGGATTCTTATCATCAAAAATGGAAGTAGTAATAGCTGAAGAAGGTTTAGGAGGATTAGTTAGTCCTGTCTTAGCCTCCACTTCAGTGCAGCAGGGGAGAGATGAAACTGATGATGAGGAGGAGGAAGAGCAGTCAGCACAGGCACAGAGTGTGACTGATGCCCCTGGCATTGCTTCTCAGGGTACACCCACTACTTCAGCTCCAGTGCCAGCATCCACCCCCAAGGCTATACTGGAGGGAGGATCACAAAAGACATCTACAATCTGGAGCCACTTTAAAATGACAGAGGACCTGCGTTTTGCTCGGTGTAATTACTGTGGCAGGTCTATTAGCAGAGGCAAGCAAATGGGACATCTATCTAATTTTGGCATGATGCATCATATGAAAAGGCAACACCCAACAACAGTACTGCCATCTGGGGATGGTGGCAGTACCAGTCAGGGGACCCCTTCCAAGCAGCGTAAAGTGCTTGAAAAGGAGCAGAGTCACCCCATGCCCTCAGCCCCTTCTTGCAGTCTCTCAGAGCCTACATGTGGCAGAAACGACAACCCACCATGGGGGAAATGGGGTGAAGTGCGGTAACACTATCCCAGGGTAGGAGGCAGGCAGCCTCAAAAGTTGTAACCAGGAGCATTGGGGAAATGATTGCCCTTGATGACCAGCCCTTGCAGATAGTGGAGAATGTGGGTTTCAAGCTTTTTCTGAAGGTCGTAGTTCCAAATTACAAAGTCCCCTCCAGAACCACATTTAGCAGAAAGGTCATCCCCAGCCTGTACAAGCAGTGTCACAATCGCATCCAAGTGCTGCTAGCTAAGGCAGAGGGAAGTGTGCATTTCACCTGCGATATCTGGACCGCCATGAATGCTGCACACTCTTACCTCTCCCTGACAGCACACTGGTGGGACCTGGCTGAGGCAGGGGCAGGCAGCAGCTCTATTAGTGAACAAGTATCCGGGTGGAGGTGGGCTTTACTGCACACCCACCTGATGGACCAGGCCCATACCTCAGCCAATATTCTAGCATGCATCAGACAGATGCTGGAGGGCTGGCAACTACACCAGTGAGACTGGAATCCTCTGACAGTGTTCTTTGTCACAGACAATGGTGCAAACATGGTTAAGGCAATAACCGAGGGGTGCTTTAAGAACATCCGATGTTTTGCACACACGTTGCACCTGGTAGTGAAGTCAGCTCTGGGGTTGGAGTCCAAGCACCAAGAGAATGGATACCTGCAGGACTTAATACACAAGTGCAGGAACATAGCAGCGCACTTCCACAGAAGTGTGAAGGCGAGGCAGGTTCTCCGACAAAAGCAGACTGATTTGGAGATGCCTCACAAGCGTCTCATTCAAGACATTGCCACCCGGTGGAATTCCACTTATATGATGCTGCAGAGGTTAGTGGAGCTGCAGATACCCCTTCATGAACTTTCTGGTTCAATGGACATAGGTGTGTAGAATCCTCTAGGGCATCATGATTGGTTAGTTATGAGTCAGCTGGTAAAAATCCTGCAGCCTTTCAAGGATGCCACAGAGGAGCTGAGTTCCAGAAGTGCCACCTTGGCTGACATCATCCCTATTGTTAATTTCCTGGATGAAAATTTGGAGGCCTTTAAACAGGAAGAAGGAATGACAGCTGAGGTGCTGCATTGTCTGGACATTTTGCAGCAGCAGGTGCAAGAGAGATTAAGGCCTTTAACAGAAGAGCACACATACATGCTAGCCAGAGTCTATGATCCCCGTGTGAAAGGGAAACTCGCCCTACAGTACGATTGTCTATTGGTGAAGGACCTGCTGTTAGCAAAAGTCTGTGAACAGGAGCGCCAAAGGCAGAGACAGATTAGGCATGAAGCAGAGGAGGAAACAGTGGGCACTTCAGAGAGTTGTGCTAGCCCAAGCATGAGCAGCACTGTCAGCGACAGCTAGTACCTCCTCCTCCTCCTCCTCCTCCACTTCAGTACGCCAAAGGCAAGTTGCCCATAAAGATTCATCTTTTGTACTACGGGCTAGAGAGAAAGCAGCTGGCATGAGTGACTGAGGCCACCCAAGCAAAGGAGACACAAGTACAATTGTCAGTGACACGGTATCTCTCAGAGCCTACAGAGGACATGCAGACAGATCCGCTGGCATATTGGGCACACAAGTCCACTGTCTGGCCACACCTAGCCAAAGTGGCTCAGCAATATCTGTCATGTCCACCAACCATTGTGCCCAGTGAACGTGTCTTTTCAATGACAGGGGATATCACGAGCCCTCACCGCTCAAGGCTGGCACCAGAGTTGATGGAAATGCTAGTGTTTTTGAAAATAAACCTGCCTTTGCTTGGTTTTCCAAATTTTCCCTGTGAATGGCAAGATGAATAAAATGCTGTTCCTGTCCGTCCACTGTCCAGGCTGTACTTCCCTACAGGGGCCTGACCTCAAACGCTGTGCTGGTCTGAGTTTTGTTCTGGTATTTCTAATTTCAGTGCTGAAGTGCCATCAGTACAGTTAATAGCTTCTGGGTATTCACAAATAATCTCCAGCTCAGTTCTTGCTTCACAAATGGCAGGCTCTATTGCTCTAAAAGCATCCTCTGTTGAATTATCTTTCAGAAATGAAGAAGATGCCATTTTATTTTGGCAGTGAACCAGTTCAAGAAGAAATGACAGATCAAACCACAACATACCTGCACAAAGGAAATCCTCAAATGTTGTGCCTGTTCGTCCAGGCCTTATGTCCCTAAAAGGGCTTGACCTTTATCCTCGATTGCTGTGCCTGTCCGTCCACATTTGGCATGTACGAACATAAAACGCTGACTTAAGATGTTTGGAGCTTGCATATTTCATGTGCTCAATAGTTTTCATGACCTTTATAATATGAGGACCATGTTCCCTAAATCTTTCTTAGGTGCCAACATTGTTTCTCCTAGTACTATAGAAAAGGTGGTAGTTGCACTCTAGTTCATCCTCTGTCCCATAGTTTACAGAGGCACTGTAGGGTACAAAGTCAACATAGGTCGATATTGTACATTTGGGCGGGAGATGACATCAGCGCTTCTTTTGGTCCTAACGGCTGAACCCTTGTTGCAAAGGGAAACCTCAGTTTCCAGCAATTCAAAATACTAATCCTTCACAGCATGGATCCTTAAATAAACAATTTTCTTTTAGTTTCAGGGCAGAGCAGAGAATCTCCTCCATCTTGCTCATGAAGTCATGATCTGTTTGCACATGCTTAAATCCTAACAATTTGTACCATTAATCACTCTAGGTGCCAACCCATTCCAGGGAGCCCTTCCCTGCTCAAAGAAAAGTGAACCCTCCCCGGGGTAGCCAGCCTATCTTAGTACCTGTTGACCCATGTTGAACCGCTGTTCACATGGCACCCTGCTCCATGTCACCACGCGTTGAAGGCTTGTGCTACACTTTAGGGGCAAACCCATTCCAGGGAGCCCTTTCCTGCACAAAGGAAAGGGAACTCTCCCTGGGGCCAGCCTGTCTTGCCCCTATCAAAACCACAGGGACCAGACTACCCCCACTCTGCCAGCCTGTCTTGCCCCTGTCAGCTTTCTGCCACTCTGCCTTGCTGCCATACACCAGATGACTCATTCAACTCCTTGTGATGTTCTTGCCACTATCATGGTTCCTCAGTGTGTTGGTGCTAGTTTTTCTGCTTGCTATGTTCCCCCTTCATTGTGCTGTAGGATGTTGATGCCACTTGTCTTGCCGCTCTGCCTGTCTTGCTGCCTTCAAGGGTTCATGCATCTATTATCTGTGCTCTCTTTTGAAGCTGTGGTGTATTTTTGACACTCTCGCTACTGTGCTTTGTGCCTCTGTTAAAGCACTCTTGCTACTTCTGGTACCCCTTTCCCCCTTTACAGTGCGCCTTAGGCTATTCATGCCACTTTGGTGCCACTTTGCCGCAGTCTAAGTACCTTGGAGCTCTTTTCTTGTTCTGATGATTGCTCCCCAGAAGTTTCATCAGAATTGATAAGAAAACCCCAATTCCGCAGCCAAAAATAGGCTGCAAATACTTCCTCCATTGACTTTAATGGAAACCGGAAAACGAATAAAACGTATCAATGTGTCGGGTCCCCCCTTGAACAAATGCAACGTATTTGGGACCCGAATACGAATACAGAATCTGACGAATCTGTGCTTTCTGCACATCCCTAGTTAGCGCCTCAGAAATGCACTTTTCTGAAAATCGATTGAGGTTTTCCTCGCTTCAAATTTTATTTGTATTCATTTTGTGTGATCCTTCTCCTGGCCCCTTTTTTTTTTTTTTTTAAATGATATTTTATTGAACAATTGGTAGCATGATAACTTAACAACTTGTATTCATGTAAATAAACTCTATACATACAAATATATGTAAATACTCATTATTGCCTCATTTTCAACAATCCAATTAGCAGGTAAAACAAACACCTAAGTGCCAGCTAGATTCTGAGTGCTTCTTTGTGCTTCTGGCCAGGGCACATTGGACAAGTTACCACGCACAAACAGGGTCATAGCACTATACGATACATAGTTCAGGATGCCGCCCGCCATAGTAAATATGGGTTCCATACTTGTATAAATCTGGGTAATGTATTGTGCCGATGAGCTGTCAGTTTATATAACTTGCACATCTTATCAAGCTTTAATAGAACTGCAGCAAGTGGGGGCACTGACGGCATTTTCCAATTAGCCGCTAACACACATCTAGTGCCCAGAACAACTTGATTTACCAGAACCCCCATACTCCTTGGGCAGTCAACTGATGCATTCAATAATGCCCTCTCAGGGGTCAGCTGTATAGGGGTATGAAGGACCTGCTGGAGAAGCACGGAGACTCCCTCCCATAAGTTCTAGCTCCAGGGCACTCCCACCATATATGCATGTATGTTCCCTTCTGACCACATCCTCTCCAGCATAGATCATCCTGGCAGAGGTGGGCCTTATAAAGTCTTTGGGGGGGGGGGGGGGGGTGTAAGGTGCCATCGGAATAACACTTTATAGCTATTTTCCAGTAACAGCACTGATATGGAACTGTGTTTGGTGTTAGCAAATATCTGATCCCATGCCTCCTCCAGCAATATTGTGCCCAAGTCCTGATCCCAAGCTAAAAGAAAAGCTGGTTTCTGACCAGGGGATTTTTGGAGGAAACTGTACATTTTGGATAATCCCCCTTTAATCCGTGCAGCCTGCTCACACCAACATTCAAGTTGTATTTTCCCCATTGCCAAGTCTTTACCAATGTCTTCCTTCCATATAAAATGACGTAATTGCAAGCAGGGGAATGTGGCCATGGGTGTTAAATGGTGTATCTCTCAGATGTTCTAAGGCTATGAGCCCTTCAGGCCCCCATATCGTCCCAAGGAATGGTATTCCTTGAGTTTTCCATTCCCCAAAGAAGGGAGAATCCCGCCCCGAAGGAAATTTTGCATTGTGATAGAGATGAGCTTAAAAAGTACCTCCTGTTACCCACTAGAGCATGTCACCATTGTTTCCAAGTGCGGAGGGTAGTTTGAATGGATGGAGGAATGTTTTCCTGCCTCAGCCATGTATCTTGCCAGGTGAGGGCCTGTACTGGCATATCTCCCAGAATTGCTTGTTCTATGGTAACCCAGGTTTTGTTGCTCTCCTGGTTTGTTCCAGGTAGGAACGGCACTCAGCTGGGCAGCAGCATAGTACCAGCTCAGCTGGGGCACTCCTAACATTTCCACAACTCCAGTCAGAGATTGTTGTGGCTGTGACAGGGTAAACAGTAAGTCATCTGCAAAAAGTGACATCTTATAATCCGTGATCCTGACCTGTATTTCCGTGACTGAGGGCTGATTTCGAATCTTAATGGCAAAGGGCTCTAGAAAAAGTGCAAACAGCAGTGGCGACAGTGGGCACCCCTGCCTCATCCCTCTGAATTGGGAAGAGGTCTGAATATGCCCCATTGATCTTAACACTTGCCTGCGGTTGCTCAAAGTTTATGTAGCCAATTCAGGAACATGGGGCCAAAATTCGTTTTTTCTAACGTTTTGAACAAGGGCCAATGAACCATGTCAAAGGCTTTCTCTGCGTCCATGGATGATAACACTGCAGAGATCCGTTGCTGCTTTGCCCACCAGAGAAGGTCTAGTATCTTGCGGACATTGTCCGCAGCCTTTCTGCCTGGGATGAACTCAGACTGGTCCGGGTGAATCAATTTTGCCATTACCCTGACATTACTTGAAAGTTTTAGCCAAGATTTTGGCTAAAATTTTCAAGTCAATATTGATCAGAGATATAGGCCTGTATGACCCACATTCCAAGGGATTGCATCCAGGCTTGGCCAATATGGTAATCCCTGCTATATTAGACCCAGGAAAGAAAGATTTGCCATCTCTTAGATCATTAAACATTTCCATTAGGTGGGGGGCTAAATGGTTGGCAAACTTTTTAGAAAAATGGCCTGTGAATCCATCAAGCCCTGAGGCTTTATTGATTCTAAGCTCATTAATCACCTGCAGGATTTCCCCTTGAGAGATTTCTTTTTCAAAGAACTGCTTTTCATCATCAGATATTTGGGGGAGCGCTACCTGGTTTAGATAGGTCTCAGTCCCTTCCCGCTGTATATTTAAGTCCGCTTTAAATAAATCCCCATAAAACTATTGAAACCTGCGCTGGATGTCATTAGCAGATGAGAGCAGCATACCATCTTTATCCCGTATCCTTGTTATTTGGTTCTGTGCTGACATTTCAGCTTCCTGGCCAATAGCTGGCTGGCCTTATCGCCCCATTCAAAATGCTCTTATCTTACCATCATTAATTGTAATGAGATAGTATCCAGTTGTAACGCATTAAGTGCCTGTCTAGCCCTCTGCAATTTTGTATATACAGATGGAGATTAGAAGCCCTGCATAAAAAGTACCAAACGGGCAATTTCTGCAATTAATACTGCCTTACGGGCTAATTTTCCTTCTTAAATGAGGCTTGTGATATCAATTTCCCTCTCAGGACAGCCTTTAGGGACTCCCAATACAATGACTTATTTGGCTTCTGACACCTATTATGCTGTTCAAAGTCCTCTATTGCCTCTTGTACTGCAGAACAAAACCTGCTATCATCCAGTAAAGTATCGTTTAGTTGTGGCTCAGGAGTGGACAGAGCTCGGGATCATGCGTCCATCTTGTTCTGCTGTGCTAGCGCCCCCACCCCTCTCCTCCTGGCCTAATGTGAACACTGAACAGAAATTTGTTATGGAAGTTTGTTTTTTCCTCATCACTTTCTACATATCCCTCCCCTTTACCTCTCCTTGAGTCTCCCTATGCCACTTTTGCACTTCCTACTATCACTAATATATCATGCATTCATTCACCATTATAGTCAAAGGGGAAAATAATGCAGCCTACTTTGATTAGAAAATCCCAATTTGGGAGATCATTTCTAATGAACCTGATGAGTAGACGTCAGAATGGGAAAGATTTGTCATTGCATAAAAACTGTCAACAAGGCACCAAAAATGGCATGAAGAGCCAAAGGATCTGCGATGGGGCATAATGGATGGACCATTCAGTCTTTCTGCCATCATTACTATGTTACTATGTTATAATGGCTCACGGGACATTAAGTACAATGAGGTTACTTATGGTTTTTCTTAGTCTCTCTCCTCTGCTGCTCCAGCAGCCACTGTCAACCTTGCTTGCTCTTTGGAAAAAGTCTGAACATTCACAAATGTTGTACTTTTTCTGCCTTTCAAGATATTGGAGCCAGCGACCACAACATAGGTCTTCACTGAATTACTAGCCTTCAAAGCCACAAAGTATGATCAGACATTTTCAACAATATTTTTGTTCATATTTGTTGCAAAAAAATAATACACTAAGTTTTGATATAGACATCATGCCAACCAAATAGAATATTGTTACTTGAAAAATCATTACCTCCAGGGCTGTGTATGCCTTCTAGGGTGGTTCCGTTTTCCAAGTGTGTGTGCACAGCAACTGTGTTGAAAAGAAAAATATTTGTTTTGTATTTCTTGTATTGATCCAGAGTTCCAAGGAATGAAATTTTGTATAAATACATTTCAGAATAGCACTCTGCTCTAATCATTATACCTTATTGTTGTGCACAATTTAGCCTTTTTATACAGCAGTTACTATGTAGCATATTAAAACATTTGGGGAAAACTCTGTACCACACTTTTCGAATTAGGGTTATTCATAACAGAAAAGTAGATCCCACATCCTGTGAAACAACTTCATCTCATTTCTGCTTATTCTGATTTCTAATAATCACATTGAATCTGGGGACAACTGGAGTTTTTATAGGTTGTAACTTTTTTTTTTCTAATTTGATTATAGCATTATTACAAAGCCAACAAAACACTGTATAGAAACTTAGTAAGAGACTTCAATGAAAAATTCCAAAGACCAAATACACCCCCATAATATCATCTCACTATAATTAGTCCACAAACAAGAAGGTGAGAGAGAATTTAAAGGAGTAATAAGAAAATAAAAAGAAAGAGCAATACCATGAAAGAAGCCTGCAAATAACTTAAATGTCATTTACCCTAGACTAATTATGGGATCGCAATGCTGACAAAAGTTTCTTTGATGCCACAAAGGTCTTTAACTATTCCGGAAGATTAAAAAAAAACACAAATAGGACTCATTCTGAAATTTAACAATAAACATTTGCAAGGGGACCTCAGGAGGAAGTTAGCACCCACAGCACGAGCCTCCTGCCAGGAAGCCCTTCCTTTTCTCCTGCATTGCCCTTGCAAGATCAGGAAAAATTCTGATCTGACTGATAAAATGAGCACTTACATTTTCATAATAAAACTAAGGTCATGATCAGAAAAAAAGAAACCAGCAGTCTCACTCTCAGAAATTTCAAGAGGCAGATGACTCCAAAAAGTCAGTTAAATTTAAATCCTCAGTGGTAGGTTGATTAGCTCTCTCCCGAGAAGGCAGGGAAAAAAAAATTTTTGCAGTGATATTTTCAGATGAAATGTGTAAAATCTCTACCAAATATCTTCTTAGTCATTGTTAGGAATTGTGGACCCTTGGCCTGAGGTGGGGTTGTTGCTTCCTGAAGGGTTGGGCCCCACAGGTCCCCACCGTCGGGAGGCGAGGCTGGGACTTTGCCTGTATCGACCCTCGTTCCCCGCAGGTTGAGCTCTCGGGTGCCGGGGACGGCAGGACGTAGGAGCACCTCTGTGTGGCTGGTCCCAGAGAGGGTAGGCGAGTGGGTGCAGAGAGTGTCTGAGAGGTTAGGCACAGTTCGAAACAGGAGCACCCTCGGAGGGAGGAGGAGAAAGTCTGAAGGAGTGCAAGGCCACTGCAGCTCTGAAGGGAGTAGAGCAGGACCACGTGGGAGTGGCCTCGGGATGAGGAGGTGCAGGTGCAGAGACAGGAACTGTACTCCGCTGGATAAAGGCTAGAGCGAGGAACCTGCTGTAGTTGGTGTCAGGAGAGTAGCTGCGCAGGGGAGTGCCCTGAGGAGCGGGGCGCCGAGACACAATCTGGTGGAGTACTGCGCCGAGCCAAGTCTTGAAGAGAAAAGGCACTGTGGCAAAGTCCTCAATGAGAAGTGCTGTGGGGGTCCCAAGGAGCAGAGGGCACTGCGGAAGGGACTCACAAGTAAGGTAGCGCTGAGCCTGGCCCTGAGGAGTAGGAAGCCCTAGAGAGAGTCCAGGTGAAGTAGCGCTGAGCCAGGACCCGCAGAGCAGGAAGCGCTGAGACAGGAACCCGGAAGGAGAAGCACAGAGATCCAAAGGCAGGAACAACTGGTCTGTGGAAAAGGAACTGGCACCAAAAGGAACCAATGGAACTCATTGCCAAGTCAGTTAGTGGTGGCTAGAGGTGAAGATTAAATACTCTGGGCCAGTGATGTCATCAGGCAGGGATGAGTCTGGATTTCCTGCCATTGGCCCTTTAAAGGGAGACAGATGGTGTACACACGCCTAGAGAGGCCCAGGATCGGAACGCTGGTCTGTGGCATCCCAGCCATCATGTGGAATGCAGGGAGCCAGGAGGAACGCAGCGGCAGCAACTGACCACCACCGCAAGAGTACCAGGGGTAGAGAACCAAGCATGACATGACATGAGTTGAGCCTGCCGCAGCCATAACAGTCATTTTAGGTAATTCCCCCATGATTCTTGGAAAATTTAGGATCCTTAAATTAAGATGTCTTTGAAAATGTTCTACAAACTCTATCCTATTCAGGATTCCATATTCTTGCATAATTGTAGAATTAATTGCCTGTATAGAATTAATTTATCTTTCAGCTCAGTGATTTTTATAGTTCGATCTTGAAATTTAATAGCGTAGGCAGATTCTAAGGAATCCAACCTCGATGTTGAGTTCAGCTTAACAGAGTTTTCAATAAAGGCAGACCCAAGCCTATAGATAATCTCCCATAAACAGTCTAATGTCACCACAGCTGGCTTAGGAACAGTGAGGAATCAGCTCTGGCAGAGAGAACCAAAGGATGGGGCTCACTGCCCGAACCTTCCTGATGACAAAGATTCTCAGTGCAGTCTCAGTGCGCTCACCAGATGCTGCTGATTCTGAAGACCTTGCCCGAACAACCACTGAGCTCCCTTCGATGCGGAGGCAGCAACTACTTCACTCTGCTGCGAATCTACGGTTCCTGGATGTAGGAGGACATGCTCAGCCGGCGGGGGACGATCATCCAAGGGGCTCAGGGAAACTTCATACCCAGCAGCAAAAGACACTCCCCTCATTAATTGCCGCACTGGGGCTCTGTCCCCTCTGAAACAGGAGACAAAGCTTCAAACTCAAGAATAGAATTCTGAGCGAGACTGATTTGGGTCTCAGACTAGGGGGCATTCCATGAAGTTAGCATGGGGCACATTTAAAACTAATCAGAGAAAGTTCTTTTTTACTCAACGCACAATTAAACTCTGGAATTTGTTGCCAGAGGACGTGGTTAGTGCAGTTAGTATAGCTGTGTTTAAAAAAGGATTGGATAAGTTCTTGGAGGAGAAGTCCATTACCTGCTATTAATTAAGTTGACTTAGAAAATAGCCACTGCTATTACTAGCAACGGTAACATGGAATAGACTTAGTTTTTGGGTACTTGCCAGGTTCTTATGGCCTGGATTGCCACTGTTGGAAACAGGATGCTGGGCTTGATGGACCCTTGGTCTGACCCAGTATGGCATGTTCTTAAGGATATACCCTAACTCTTCCTTTCCTTTTTGGAGGCAAATTGCAAGATATTAAGCCACAAAAGCAGGAGCCCAGCAAGTCTGTGGCTAGTTCATGCCGTCATCTTGTCTCCACCTCTCTCTAATGTTTTTTTTAACAAAGCAACATCAAAAATGCTGTAGTACTTGGACTTTTCAGATTCCACAGGCCTCTTCAGATGTCATCGGACAGCATCTGAAGAAGGCAGCTTAAGAGATCTTGAAAGTGTATGCACCATATTTTAAGTTGGCCTTTTAAAAGGTATTTTTAGTTTTACAGCACTCTTTTTCTCACAGGGTAACACAAATCTTGCCATCATTTAGGTGCTGGTAGGCCCTATTCATCCTTCAGAAACACTACTGTGCAAGAAACATTCACATTGATTGTGCATTAGAAAAGTCTCCACATTCAAAATCCAGGAAGAGACAACTTCCTACACTCTCTCAAGTCAGGTTTACGTAGACTGATCATTCTGTTCATGACTGCAATACAAAAACTGTATCTTAAGAAATTTTCTCAGATCCTGTGGAGAAGTGTTCCTAATGAGTGTTTTCATTTGTTGCCAGTCTTCTGATTTTATGTAATCAGGCAGGTATAACAGACAATATGCATATAGCTGAATTAAATGGATTTTGCATCTTATTTTACTTGAAAACTAATCTGTGTTTTTGCATTTACTTCTTGTCCCTTGCTTCAATGCATTTGTTGAAGTCCATTCCCCATATGATGTAATGTCTTTCAGCAGCATTTTACATGTCAGCTTAATCTCTCTTCTGGGACATAACATCAACAGTGTGTTGGAGAGATTTTAAATCCAATCTGCTATACAGATTTTTTTTTTTTTAAATCAAGACTTGGATTCTTACGGTACTAAAGTTGAATGGATAATACTTTATAGTCTGTGATACTTAGAAGAATAAAAGATTAATAGGTAATTTATTTTGTTTAACACAAATATATTAGTGTTCGCCACGATTCCATATTTATAATTGTTTTGACTATATATACACACATATACACACACAGTACATAAATGACTTTTAACAGTCAGTTATGTCAGTCACACTCTCTGCAAATCCCTTTCACATGAAGGCAGGCAGAGGCACATACAAGCTCACACAAGTACATACACAAGAGGAAAATTGGTTCTTACCTGATAATTTTCGTTCCTGTAGTACCACAGATCAGTCCAGACTCCTGGCTTTTGTACCCCCACCAGCAAATGGAGACAGATAAAGTTTTATTGAAACAGCTATATAACCAAGCGTGCCACATGCAGTCTCAGGAAGGACCTGTATCCAAGCCAAAATGCCCATAAATCAATTAAATTTAACAGCCCACCTGATACCCCAAGAACAGGAGGGTGGTGACGCTGTAACTCTCTCTAGGAAAGGAACCCAAGCAAAAAACAGCATAGTGATCAGCAAATAATTCTGAACTAACTATAAACCAACAGACAAACCGAGCAGATGACTCTCCCTCTTCTTACTATGGATGGGTCTCTGGATTGATTTGTGGTACTATAGGAACAAAAATCAGGTATAAACCAAAATTTTCCTTTCTAGTACATACCCAGATCAGTCCAGACTCCTGGGATGTACCTAAGCCACTAAACTGGGTGGGTCTTAGAGAGTCCTGCTTGCAGAACACTCACCAAATCAGACCTCAGCCAGAACCCTGACATTCAGAGTGTCTGGCGAAAGTGTGCAACGAGTTCCAAGTTGGTGCCCTGCAAATCTCCTGTGGCAACACCTGCTGGGCCTCTGCCCAAGAGGGTGCCTGCCAACTTGTCGAATGAGCTCTCAAACCTGTATGCATTGTCCGACCCTTAGAAATATGCGCCAAACCAATCACCTGCTTGAGCCAACACACAATCGTAGCTTTGGATGCTTGAAGGCCCTTCCTTGGACCACTCCAAAGCATGAAAATGTGGTCTAAAAGTACGAAAGACATTAGGTACTTTCATATATCTTAGCAATGTCCGCCGGACATCCAAAAGCCTTAGCTCCCTTGCATGAGGAACGGAGGGATCCAAGTCCAGAAAGGCCAGAAGTTCCACAGTCTGGTTAATATGGAACCCTAACACCACCTTTGACAGACAGGAAGGCACTGTGTGCAACAACACACCCACCTCTGAAATCTGAGGAAGAGAGTCCCAGCATGACAGTCTGTGGCTCTGAAATCTTTTGCAGAGCAAATAGTCACTAGAAAAAAAACACCTTAAGAGTTAAATTCTTCAAAGTTCTTCTTCTTAGTGGTTCAAAAGGAGCTGCACATAAGGCTGTTAGCACCAGATTCAAATTCCAAGATGGACAAGTCTTCCGCACCAGCGATCATAAGTTCTTCGCCCCTTGAAGAAAATGCACAACATCTGGATGCACAGACAGAACAACCATGTACCTGCCCACGGAGACAAGAGAGCCACTATCTGAACCCTCAGTGAATTAAAGGCCAAACCTTTGACCAAACCATCCTGCAGGAAGGACAAAATCCTCCTCCTCCAAATCCTCCTGACCTCTGTCAGGAGCCAATGCAGCCAGGAGCAGGCACGACGGCAAAGGCTTGGGGGGAGGGCCCCCAAAGCTGCAGCAAACCGTGTGGCCAACTGAGTGGCAGCATTGCAAATGGCCACTGGGGACAGAGGTCCCAGGTGCAGCATGCCAAAGAAGCAGAGGAATCTCAAGGAGATATGCACACTCCCCTCCAGAAGCACAACCAGCACATAAGTCTTGCTGATTGAGCCACAATTGCGACCCCCTGCAGGCCCGGAACACTGAAGCACGTGGCGTAGTCCCCGATTGTGCGCCGACACCGGAGGCTTGATCCAAGATTCAGTGGCACAAGAAAAAACAAGCTCTGGTAGACCTGCCTGTCCTGTAATAACTTCCCTCAGTTCTCACCCCAGGAACCCAGAGTTATGCTGCACTCCCTGACTAGGAAAAGAACCTTTTTTTTAAAAAATAAAACTTTAGCCAAACAAGACGAACAAGGGAAGAAGGAAAAAAACAAATAAATACTTCCCTGTGTCCTTGTGGAAGGGACAGGATCACCAGCCAGTCACACCACTGCTTCGTGCAAGCTGAGGGATCTCGAGCACCAGATATCAGCCCCAAGGTACTTGGAGCAAGCTAAGGAAGGGTCACCAACCCCCTGCTCATCTGCCTTGACCAAGATGGATAGCCCCACCAGAACCTTATAATTCCCCAAGAGGTTCCACTTGAAATCCACTCTCTTTCCTTCTATTTTTTTTTTCAGACTGCAGGTTTTGCACTATCTGCCATCTGCTGGAGACAGAAAAATACTAAGGGACTGCAGGTAGCACATTTTGTTTTACAGCAGTTTCAATAAAACTATGTCTCCATCTGCTGGCAGGGGTACAAAACCCAGGAATCTGGACTGATCTGGATATCTATTGGCACTCATGCTAGCATGCAGAAGCATGTACAGCCACCCACACAACTACCCGAGCAAAGCTGGGAACTTTTTGCTAATTATACATAAATGAGTTTGTTTGCCTAATCTTTCAGTTGTAAATGCCAGCTTTTTTTGTCAAAGTATAATTGTGTGTTCATGCAAAAATATTAATTGTCAGAATTGGTAAAATAGACGTTTTGGTATTACACCATCACCTTATTTCTGCTGAAAGGCTGTCATTGGTTTGTCCAGATCTTTATGCCACATATTAAAATTCCAGGTTTTAAAAATTATTTTTACAGTTCAGAAGGTATCCCAAAGAGTGACCACTATGATTGTTGAGCATCTATGTCTAGTCCACATTACTGTTTTGGAATTTCAGCCACTGATTTACACATTTTATGTAATA
This sequence comes from Rhinatrema bivittatum, assembly GCF_901001135.1. Lineage (NCBI taxonomy): Eukaryota > Metazoa > Chordata > Amphibia > Gymnophiona > Rhinatrematidae > Rhinatrema > Rhinatrema bivittatum. The sequence continues at coordinate 122,349,948 of NC_042617.1, forward strand.
CATATATCAACTGTCCATACCAACCGGTGTTTAAAGTCTCATATAAGACCCAAACAATTCAACTATTTACTATTGTTTGGGCATATACCTTCTCTTCTTTAAACCAATCTTGGACAAACTGTAGATAAACCACAACGCAAAACCTGAAGACCAACACCTGCTTGCAACCCACTTCACATGTTTAAGAGTGTCCAGAATTAGGATTTTTTGCTTCCTTAAAAATTTAGAAAGCATCTGATTGAGCTCTTTGAAATGTTTATGCAGCCCAGCAATAGGAAAACCTTGAACATAAGAGGCAGCTTGGCAGAAGAGCCATTTTAATTAATCTCACCATAAATAGAATAGCAACAACTTTTCCCATTGTTGGAGATCTCCCGTAGCTTTCATGAAAACTGAGCTCAAACAGCTCAGGAGTTTGTAAATCAGCTTGATCTAAATCTAATCATGGTATCTGCAGTTATTGTCGCAGAAAAAGGCTAACCATGGCGATTTGACCAAGTTTACACACAGTTCTGACCAAATAGTGTTATCATACCTATCAGTGTCGCTGGATGGTCTTTGAAGAGCAATGTAGAACTGGTGTTCTGCTTCTCAGTTTCCGAATAAGTTTAAAGAAAAACAAAAAAGTCAAACATACATACAGCTACCAGCAAACTCCAGTACACTTTTTTCACCTGTGGCAGTCAGAATTGTCTGTCAACTCAGCACAGGTAACTTCCTCCAGCTATACTCAACTTAAAGGTAAAACATAGATATTAGCAATCTCTGGGTTTTTATACCTTGCTTGGGGCTTTTCTTCACTCTAAGGAAGTGCTTTGTTTATACATCTTCTATAGTTTGTGTGTTATTTAATTCAGTTTATATGTTACCTTTCCAACTTTAGCACAAAGCAGTTTCATACTGAGATGAAAAAGAACCCCCCCTCCCCCCCCAACCACACACTCACACTTCCCTCAACCACACTCCAGCTAACAAGGGCTACAGATCATATTTTGATTTTCTTTTAATTACCCGGTTCACTTCTGGACTGGTTTAGTCTGATTTTTACAAAGGTTGCAGGTTTCTTATTTCTGACCCGGGACCAAGTCTTTTACACCACGGGCTCCTGTCCCATTTCTTGAAGAACGTTTTCAGATTTAAGATTAGGAGTTTTTCTAGGCTGGCTTTTAAAGCCAAAAAAGCTTTCAAGGCTGCATCAAGATTGGTGATGGCTGGAATACTACAGTCTAACATCAATAAAAGGTATTGATTTACTAATGGAGCAAAGCTGAAGATTTATTATCAGAAAAGGTACAACACTTACACCTTAATTCTCTAAGTCAAAAAGAAAGTGGGGGGGAGTGAGATTATTGACCAGAAAGGAAGAAAAAAAGTTTAATGTTTTTTCACCCAGCAGATTCATTCCTCCTACTCCTTTTATACTTCCAGCACCATGAGTCTTTATTCACAACTACTCAAGGATTTTTTCCACTTGTTTTATACCCTGTCCCATCTTATCTTTAGTCTGGTCATTACCGTCACTGCTTGGAACCCTGCAATTATAGGCCCTGAATCTGGCCACTAGGTGTCACTCTTGGCAAGGGCCATGACTTCTTTCCCCCCCTCCTCCCAAGGTGCTGTGAACACTGCCTCCGCAGCATCCCCAGCTCCAACGGTTATGACCTGGGGAATCAAACCAGGGACCATCAGCATGGCAATGCACAGCATTTACCACCCAAGTCATCGTGCCAACCCCGCATTCACATTTTATAAATGCTATAGATCCGTAAGTACACAACTCCATTCTCACCATTACTGGTTTGTATGGGGTTTGGACTGTTTTTAAGTCTTCCTGCAGGGAAGAGGAAATAGTTAAATTTAAGATGCAGCTCTCTCTTGCACCCCATCATGCCATGTTTATAACTGGTGATTCCTAGATACAATAGAATATCATTCATATTTAAAATGTGCAAGAGCTTCATCACCAAACATTTGTGATAAAGAGCATCCCTGCATAGATCCTCTGTTTATTGAGCTGCATAAAAAAATTTTTAATAGAAGTGGGGTTTTGTTTTTTTTTATCATCTACACAGATATCACAAAATTTGGGCTAGATTCACTACCATAATGATCATTCTACAAAACTGGAAGCCTTTTCATTTGTGATTCTGGTCTAAACTATGGGTTGCAATAGACTCAGTGGTAGATATTGTAAAATGGGGATTGTGCCTTTAAGCTTTGCTGATGTCAAAGGATACTTAGTGATATGAAGGATGAGACTTACAGAAAGGGACTCTTGTCCATTTTAGTCTCTTTTTCTTCCACTCTGAGTTGATCTGATAGCCGTTTCACTCCCGGCTGCTGAAACAAATGGTGCCATCTTTTTCCACGGAGAGAGTAAATTCTATACTTCACTCCTAGGCTACAGCCTAGCTTCCTTTGGAAGCAACCCTAGGAGAAATTATGGGAACACCAAACAGAGCTCTCTGCCTTGGAAATCTCATAATTTATCCCATCTTCTGATGTGATTGATTTTCTCAGATGAATTATCTGAGTTTGTCAGGAGTGAGGTGCTGCTAAAGTATTCATGTTGTTACTGACTGCCTGCCTTACTATTAAAATCTGTAGAAGAAGAACCTATGAAGTCACCCTGTTTTTTTCTATATTTAATACATTTGAAAGTGTTGGACTCACTAGCCAAGTTATGGACTGCACTCTTAAACCAAGCTTTTGGGTTCACTAGAGGAGATGACTACCTTTACTATGATGTCTCCGTCACACGTTCCTGTGCACAACTTAAACACGTAGCTTAACTTGGACTTGGTCTTTACGTGCGGACAGAGGCCGCTCTTCAACTCTCCAAACTTTATTAACAGGCAAAACAAACAGTCTTACTGTGCATGAATCTGAGATAACAGCGATCAGCACAGTCTGGGCCACAGAAATAAAGACAGGTAAAATAAGGATTATTTTGCAAGGCTGGGCCAGGTTAACTGCTGCATCACACAGCCCAGACAGAGCTAACTGAAAAACAGAAGGAAAAATACCCAGATTATCTGCTTCGAAGTCGGAGGTTAACCCTTTAGAGCCAGCTGCATTGAATTCAGCAGAAGCTGTGAATATGCAGACTAACCCCCAGGTGGCAATATAAAACAGTAAACAAAAGAACTTTGCAGAATAAAAGCATGAACACAGCATTAGCAATAAGTGGTTTACTGTGGAAGTAGGACAATACTGAATAAACAGAAAGATACCTGTGGAGACAGGACAGTTATCCATGTGAGCTTGAAGAAGCCAGGTAATTGAGGGGGTGGTCTGTTCACCCAGAGAGTAGAGAAATTTCCCTGTTCAGTAATAATGAAGAATACTATACATTTATTGAGGGAAGTATATCAGTGACTGATTTGAGATATGGCCTCTGGAACCACTATCTTGGAATAACTAAACTCAGTGATAACACTTTCAAGTTCTAACAGATGCTATAATTGCACCAAAGCATCTTACTGTATTTGTAGAGAGCTGTATAGAAAGCTTCTCCTGCTGCAAAGCCTAGCAATGCCATTCAGAAGTCTGCTTGATGACTCAAATCTGTAATCAGATTATTATCTCCCTTCTTTCAACCTTTCTAGGTATGGCCACAAGTTTACTTGGTCTCTCTCTAATATGTTAAGTAATGCTATTCATCTAAGCAGGATCTGATGACGAAATCTAAACAAGCACCTCAAAGCATATAGGAAATCAAACATTTAAGAAATTAAGAGGTAGCTTCCGGTGATTACGCTGTGCTAATCTGTTGTTGCTGCTCTCTGCTCCTAGGGAATCAATGAGAATCTTCTTTTAACAGGCTTGTGGGACCTGATATGAATATCCATAATGCAAACTCTCCCTGACCTTGATGGATGATTCTATGATCAAAAAAAACCTCTGAAATGACAAAACAGAAAAAAAAACCTGTTTCGGAAAAAAAGGCCCTGCAGGATAAGATGGCAGCAGATGTACATATGTGCAACTGGATGGTGTGTCAGAAGCCTTGCTCTGTGAACTCACAAAGGTGGTATCAATGGCATTGAATGATCAATTGCAGAAACTACAATCTTCGCTTGATGAATTGCATGAAAAATTAGAACAGCCAAACTGCCCTGTGATAATTTCAAATGTGAGCCACCATGAAAGAGGCTGGACAATGCGGATGCTTCAGTTGCAAAGAAAGAACCAAGACCTGGAAAATAAACTAGATGAACTGGAAAACTGCAGTACATGGAATAATATCAGAGTGCTGGGCCTCCCTGAAACACTGCAGTGATAGGAACTGCTCCAGTGGTTTGAGAAATGGTTACTGGAGGCCTAGGCTGTGCCAGGAAGGGGCCGAAAGATCACTTGGATCTAATGATGCATCTCAAAAACTCAGGAAAGCAGTTGCTAAATATATCTTAATTTTCTGGATAAAACCAAAATATTGGAAGCTTATAGGAAAAAAAAAGGAATTGCTATATGAAGGAAGTAAAATACTACTGTTTCCAGAATTTTCAGCACAAGTTCTTGCAGCATGCAATGAGATTACAAAAAGAGTATTAAATTAGCCCTTCAATATCCTGCTTGCTTGAGGGTATTCTATCAGAGGGACTCTTGCATGTTCTCCAATAAGGAGGAAATCAAACAGTTCCTAAAAGAGGTCTGATGCCATAACCTTTGATGTCACTGCCATCGATTGGGTGATCGAGTTGTACTACTCCTGTATATCTGTGTGTTTTTATACTTTCTATTTTTTCTCACTGCTACTTTTTGCCAGCTAGAGTTGGTGGGGAATCTGAATGAAGGAGCAGAATAATGCTTGGAATGCCTATGCCATTGTGATGATTGCCTTGGAGAAATTTGACGAAGTGGGTTATTGCATTTGATAACCCTCATAACTGCTTTACATCATGTGTTTGAATAATGCGTGCTCAAGCTGTCTTTAGTCTTTTTCCTTGTTGCTTCCCAGAGCCCTGGGGTCTCTCTTTCTGCTCGGGACATTCGGCCTAGTCAAGATTACGCCGTAGAAAAATTGCATCAACGTCTGGAGCAGTTTGGGAATTTGGGTGTGAGAGGAGCTCTCAATCTGGTTCTGGGTTTATGGGTGTGTGCAGCTGATCAAATCCTTATGTTCATCATATGCTTGTTATGGGAAAATATTGTGATCTATGGAGATTGCAGGAAGGATCTAGGCTGGGGGTTCCACCCACTCATATTAAATGTGGCAATAGTTTTGTTTTTAAGTGGCTCTTATGGCTAACATTGTTATTGGTTCCTTTAACATTGCTGACTTGCACTCCCCTATCAAGAGGAAAAAAATGCTAATAAAAGAGCTCTGGAAGTGTAAAATAAATGTAGAATTTTTGGAAGAGACTCATTAGATGATCAAGAACACCAGAAACTACGCAGGGAGTGGCTTGGTCACTGTTTATTCGTCTTTTATGAATAACCAATGGTGTGTGGCAATTCTCATTACTAAAAATGTGGTAAAGAAAGCATTGCCACTGATCCCAATGGCAAGTTTGTGATTGTGAGGGGCTCTCTTCAGGGTATGAGAGTGGCATTAGTGAATGTCTATGCTCCTAATGTACATCCACACTCTTTATTACTCAATTGTTCTCTAAAAGTTCAGTGAGGAAAGGATATTCCATCATCATGGGAGGCGACTATTAGCGACTTTGATGGACTGCAGGCCATCTAAAACACCAAAAAAGAATGAAACAGATGTGGGTATAGGTTTTATATGTAAAGAATTTCAGCTGAATCATGATGCACATTGCATTCAGAGGACAGATAATATACCTATTTTTCTCATGTACATAATGTATATACTAGGTTGGATTATATATTGATTGTTGAGCATTTATTTGCAAAAATGTCATCTAGCCATATCTGTAATATTCCTCTCTCTGATCATGACATGGTTATTTCCTCCCTGTCCTTCTTCACGGGTGGGGGATGTCTTGCACAATGGAAAATGTCTCTGCTATTGTAAAAGGATAAAAAGTTTGCTTCCTTCATAAAGGGACAGATGGCGGGAATATTCAGATTTTAAACATTCAACCAGAAATAGATACTGTTACGTTTTGGAACACAGCAAAGGCTGGGATGAGAGGCTATATATTAGCAAATCAAGTGAGCAAGAAAAAGGGATAAAATATTCTGAGCCTTACTAAAAAAAATGTAATACCCTTAAAAGGGAAAAGTGAGAGATTTGATGCAATCCTCCAAGGATGAGTTGATGACAACGAGAAATTAACTAAATTCTTTGCTGACAGCTAAAGTGCAACAAATTAATGTATTATAAATATAAGCTGCATCAATGGGGTAATAAATCAGGAAAACTTCTAGCAAGAATAGTAAAAGCAGATAGTGAAACTAAAGGTTTAATAATGCGACTTAATGAGTCTCAATGTTACACACGTACTGCAGACAAAAAAGGTTTGCCCAGTATTAGAAGAAATGGTATGCAGCAGGGCCTGTAGCTGATCAAGAGGCAGCTTTTTTTTTTTTTTCCCCAGAAGTTTGGCTCTTCCTCAATTAGATCTGGCTGCTAGGGGTTGCCTGGATGCTCCAAGAGAGTGAGATTTTGAGGGTTAAAAAACAGTTACAGTTAGCCAAATCACCAGAACCTGATGGCTTGGGCCCTGAGTTCTATAAATTGTTGGGAGACATTATCCTCAAAAACCATTCAAATCTGTTTCATACAGCATGTGATAGAGGTATTTTTTTTATATAGGACAAAATCTAGCAACAGTGGCTGTGTTGCCCAAATCGGGTAAAGATCCATGCTGTCCAGAGGCATATTGCCCAATTTCATTGTTAAATCAAGACATTAAAATCTTAGTTGCAGTTTTGGTGATTAATATCCCAAGATCAGTGTGAATTTATTAAAAAGGCACTTCAGAAGTCTCAGCACGTGACTTAGGAGGAGATGCTGGTGAGTCTTGATGCGGAAAAGGCCTTTGATTGTGTGGAGTGGCTTGGGAGATCATTTCATAGGTTGGGTAAGGTTGTTATATAACCGGCCATTGGTACAGCTATTGGCGAATCGTACCCACTCATTCCTTTGTGACTTACACAGAGGTATGGTGGAATCAGATGAATGTCATAAAAGTAAAACTGAAAAGGGTAGCTTTGTTCATGTATTCCTTACACGTCATAAAAACTACCCATTCTGGCAAAAAGTGATATTCTGGTTGACTAAATGCATAGACATTGTATTACCATTTCAAGGGGATATTTTGCTATTGGGGGATTTAAAGGCAATACAGTCCATTTTACCAGCTATTCCTAAAAAGAATTCTTTATTCCTTACATTGGGATTGTTGATGACTTGTCACTGCATTTTTAGAGAATGGATAACTGACAATCCTCTATATGGCGGGAAAACACGATTTCTCTGATGTAAATGGAAAGGGGTTTGATGAAAGTCTACTGCAAAAAAAAAAAAAAAAAAAAAGAAAGTGTCCACAGAATATATTTAGGCATGAAAATGTGTTTTGTTTTTTTTTATATCCTGTGTATGAGCACACTAACTTACAAAAAAAATAGGATATTCCACAGCATGGAAGGTAAGAAAAGGTGTTGAAGAAAAGCCTTCACTTCTAAAAGTTAGAACTACAGTATAATATGTATGAGACTGTATGTGGAATGAATACTTGGGATGGGAGGGTTCTATAGTGGGGAACAGAGCTTATCTGATATTTGTGAAAATGGTATGATGACCATTATAACAACTTTTCATAAATATTTTTATTACTGGTTATTATATTGTATACCTGAGCACTTCTTGAAATTGATTTTGTCATACCATAATACATTTTGAAAAAAAAAAAAACCAAAACAGAGCATTAAGATCCCTTGAAGGTATTTGTATTCAGAAAGCAGTGGTCAAGGTGGTTATGTTCGCAAATGACATGATGTTCATACATAATCTCAAAACCTGTTTAAGAGATTACAGCGGTATTGGAGCACTTTGGATCACTTTCAGGGTTACATATCAACTATAATAAATCAGATGTTTCCCTTGTCTAGATCCTTGCCAGAGAGATGGGAGGGTGCTTTTCCCCTTAACATGGGCCAAGGAACGGACATGATATCTGGCATTTATCTGGCATGCACGGCCTCAGAACTTTACGAAGCAAATTATTCTGTCATTCTAGCAAAGGTCAAGGCACAATTGGAGATGGAGATCCTTGCCTTTGTCACTCATGGGGAGATGTGATCTGGTCAAGATGGTGATTCTTCCTAATTTTCTTTACTGCCTGCAGATGATCCCCATGTGGGTTATAAATAAGGATGTGCATTTTGATCTGCTATAAGTTCCTTTTTGTCAGGGGCAATAAAAGGGCCCATATTAAATTCGGCATGTTGCGGCTTGGAAAACATCAGGGTGGACTTGTTTTACCTGAACTACATGGTGTATAATGTATCACATCTTTTGCATTACATACAAGACTGGGTCTCATAAGAAATTTGATGTGGAGAGTCTAATGATAGATTGGACTTTGCCTTATAACCCTTGCACAATTTTCTCCACCTCAGAGAGACAAAGTTTACTTTGGTGTTTTCTCCTGTTTTCTGGCTAAGCATGTTAAGGAAGGCATAGATTTTTGATAGAGGAAATATATTGGACATAGCTCCAATGTCTCCACTTTTTTGACTGTGATTGGAAAAAGTGTGAGTTTTTACCAGGACTGGGCAGAAGAATTAATATTTGGTCTAATAAGGGTTTAAATTCTGTAGAACAAAGGGTTGATTTTGAGACATATGTTTATATTCATTTCAACAAATGTCAGAGACATGGGATTTTCCAAGAATGCAGTTTTTTTGCTTATTTGCAGGGGCAAGGTTATTGCCTGAAAATATGTAGAGGGGACTTGAGTTTATTGTCCTTGGTGGATGATGAAAGTTTTTTTTTTAGAAACTACTCCCATATTCAATAAAATAGCAATTTGGTCCATGCATCTAAAATCTAATTTGCAGTCCAATCACTCATTCCAATTGGCTCGGCAATGAAGTGGAAACCTTATATGGATTTGGAGGGGGGAGGATATGCAGGTAGCATTTTCCTTGCTATATAAACGTTTTATTTTAGCCAACATGTGAGAAATCCAATTCAAGATCCTTCACAGGATTTAACTAGGGTCTTTGGGCTTAAAAAAAAAAAAAAAAAAAAGGCGGGGGGACTCAGACTTGTCCGAAGTACAAACACCCAGAGAAGAACTCTGTGTCCTGTATGTTTACAGAGTGCATCTAACTGCAAAGATATTGGCAGCAAATATTCACACTGTTGGATCAGACATTGGGATGTCAGGTCCCCTGGTCAGGAAAGAATTTATTTAAATTTAATAGATAATTCTTTAGATTATCTTTGGGGGGGGGGGGGGGGGGGGGGGGAGATGTTTATTATTGCTGCACTTTTATTAGCTTACAGGTCAATTTTAAAAGCCCTACGCGCACCAAAGCTGAGAAATGCATGCATGACCTGGCGCGTGCTGTGTGGATTTTGAAACCCACATAGGTACGCACATATCTCCCGGAATGCACCAACATTTTTTCTTACCAAAAGGGGCAGGGTGTGGATATGGTCTGGGCGGGCCGAACTGCACCATGAAAACTGTGTTTACGCACACACGCGTACGCTGAGGTCCGTTACCGCATAAGGTTACGTCTGTGATTGATGGCGTGTAAGTCGTGCAACAAAAAAAGCTAGGCTAGTCAGCGGGGTTTTAAGGCTCGAGGCTAATAGGGTGAAAGGGAGGCAAATTAGCTAGGGGGTTTAGGAAGTCCTCTCCTTTACTGGGCTGAACTGGAAACAAACTGGGGAAACAGGTAATTGCGTCGGGGCGCGTAGCTACTAAAATCGCCCCACTTACGTGTTTGAGTCGCCATATGCGTGCGTCAATATAAATCGTGTGCACATGTACACACGTATAGCCATTTATAACGTGTGCATATGTTATAAATTTGCCGCGTTCATGTGCACACGCCGGCAAAAGCACACACGTGTGAAGGGTTTTACATTTTTTTTTTTTTTTAATTTCTATGAATGTAATCTTACTTACTTGGAAAAGTGATGAGTTGCCTACTGCTCGAGCATGGAAGGAATTAATGATGTATATGGTGCAGTTGGAGCTTATTAGGAAAAGTAACTTACAACATCCTAGATAGCTGTTCGCACAGGTGGAATATTTCAGACTGGAAGAATGTTTTAAAACAAAGATCTAGTTGATTTTCATCCCTGATTGGCTACGCTGCCTGTGTGTGTAAGTGGTGTGAATGCATGATATATGAGATGGAGGTGGGGTGGGAGGGGAAAATACTGTTGCTTGTACATTTGCACTGGTGAAAAATAAGGTCATGTTGAGTTATATGGTTGTTTGTGTTTATGCAACTGTCTTATTATAACCAATAAAGCATCCTCGTGTGGGAGTGGTTGTATTTCCTTTGTGAGACTAATAAAAATGTTTGTTTTTTTAAATGAAAGCTTTGAACTTGCTTATTTTGGTTGGGGGGGGGGGGGTTGATACATCAGGGAACAAGAGAAAAAAGGCCAATTTAATTTTCTTAGGAAATAGCGAAACAGTGAGATGACTAGCATTCAGAAAACACAGGAAGATGAGGATGGGCAAAATCACCAGGAAACATAACCAAGATAAGGAGCAAAGCCCAGAAATTAAAAAAAAACAAAACTGTCCAATCAAAAAACAGAAGCTAGAGCCATATTTTATTTTCATGTTTTAAACATTTCAGCAATGAAAGGGGTGGGGGGAAAGACTATGATAAAGCTCGATTGGCAAGGAAGGGGCCCAGAACTTATTTTAAAGTTCTTTTGCTGAGCATATTACAGAGCTAGGGGAAGGTAAGGCTCCTAAGGCAGAACGACAAAGAATGTGTGCAACTGAAAGTAAATAAGGCAATGGGACTGATGGAATTCCAAGAGACTCAAGAAAAATGACTGCGTGCTGCACAGATGTTTAGCCTTTAGACAGGGGAAGTCCTCAGGGACTGAAGGGAACCCCCCCCCCCCACAATTCTCACCTTATAAAAGTGAGAACAAGGTGGCATAGGTATGTTTGTGCTTGAACATTTTCTGTTTTGTTTCATATCATTTTGAAACAAAAAAAAAATCTTTATTTTTGGGGGTGAGGTGGGGGGGGGGGGGAGAATAGCAACCAGCCCAGGGGTTTCTATCCCCCACTGCAAAAAAAATTGCAATTCTAAAAAAATAAAGTCCCACTGGGCCTTTCCCTCTGTAAGGAAGTCGATACATACACAGCTCTGGAGAAAAAGAAAAAAAATGGCACAGGTCTCAGGCCCAGCAGCACAGTTTTGAATAGAGCACCAGTGGAACAAGAGCTTCTGGGGAGCGATTCCGCCCTGTGAAGATGCTTACTATTGTAGGTAAGCCGCAGGATGGGAAGGGGGAAGCCCAGCAAGACGTTTTTTTTTTAGACTATTTTTGTGGCAGGGGAGGATGGACCCTGCCTTTTAGTTTTATAAAATGAAATTCAAATAAAAACTACATAATACAAACCACAAAGTCCACAAACCATCACTCCCCCCGCCCCCATCCCAAACTTGCACAAACCAGTTAGGTAATAGACAAGGCTATGGAAACACTACTACAAGAAGAAAGAATAATGCAGTATTCTGACGTGAGGAGATTACAAGATTTTAGTCAACATCGTATCACAAGGGAAAGATCTTGTCCAACTTGATCTAGTTCTTTAAGCTTACAGAATAGTGGATCAGGGAGGTGTCGTGGATCTTGCCTATCTGGATATCAGCAATGTCTTGGATACTGTTTTTCATAGAAGACTAGTCAGCAAACTGGATTCTGTTATTTATGATGTGTAATTGCTGTCTGGTGCAATTTGATATGGGGTTTTTTTGTTTTTTACTGTAATAGGTGTTTTCTTTTTATAATCCACAGAGGACAGCTGATAAGACTGGCAGAATAGAAATGGGTTTACATTGAATTAAATTAGAAGAATTGGGAGTAGAACCAGGGCTTTTTTTCAATAGGTGCCAAGTACTGGCACCTTTTTTCTCCACCTGCTTGATTTGCCCTGTGGTTCTTCAAGAAACAAAAAAAAAAAAAAAAACAAAACACAAGCCATGTATCCTGCATGTGAGCATCGGCACAATTCTTTTTCCCCCCAGAAAGTTAATACTGAATAAAACAAATGTTAATTCGGTGAGGAAATGGTTAAACAAAAGAATTCAAGAGTGGCCGACCTGGATGAAGTTTATTTTGGGGGGTGGGAGCAGGTTGAGGAGAGGGGTGTGTCAGGGCTTGGTACTCGGCTCTTCTGTTTATTATCTTTACTAGTGATATTGCAGAGGGACTTGAGGGGAAAATATGATTGTTGCAGATGACAAAAATCCAAAACAGGCTAGACATACTGGAAGGGGTGGAAAAAATGGAAAGATTTATTTAACATTTTTCTATACCGATATTCGCACGAGACATCACATCGGTTTCCAGACAACAGAAAATTCAGCCAATTGGGCTTTACATTGCAACTGATATTATAACTAGAAGGGGGGAGGGACGGGGTGGGGCAGGGAAGCAAATTGGAAATTTATGAGTATACAAGGAACAAAGGAGGGATTGAAGGTGGTTTATTTACAAGATGGAGGATTTATGTACATAAATCCTCCATCTTGTAGTAGGAGCACTGGATGGCCCGCGCCATCTTGTGCTCCTACCATGTGACAGGGGCTGACCAATGGCACTGGTAGCCCCTGTGACATAGTAAGGGCAAAGGCTATCGACGCCATTTTGATTACTGGCAGCCGACGGCCCGAGTGTAGGAGATCGCTCCTGGACCCCCACTGGACCACCAGGGGCTTTTGGCAAGTCTTGGGGGACCCTCCTGACCCCCACAAGACTTGCCAAAAGTCCAGCGGGGGTCCGGGAGCGACCTCCTGCACTCAGACCGTCGGCTGCCAGTATTCAAAACTGCGTCAATAGCCTTTGCCCTTACTATAATCACAGGGGCTACTGGTGCCATTGGTCAGCCCCTGTCACATGGTAGGAGCACAAGATGGCACCAGCCATCCAGTGCTCCTACCATGTGACAGGGTCCGGCCAATGGCACGGATACCCTGTCACATGGTAAGGGCAAAGGGCCATCGGCGCCATTTTGATTAGTGGCAGCCGACGGCCTGGGAGCGGGAGATCGCTCCAGGGACCCCCACTGGACCACCAGGTACCCTGTAAAAAGTTTTTTTGGGGGGTGGGGGGGGGGTCGGGAGGGAATATTGTCAGATATTTTCAATTGTCCGAAGCCCGATTCACAACACACACACACAGTTGAGGTCAGCAGAATACTCACCTTTCACTCCAGCTGTAATGGAAAAAAAGGAAGCAATTAAAAAAAGTTTCCAGCTCAGCAATCTCATATTACCTGTCAGAAAACCATACCAAGAATGTACTCAGGAGGAAAGAAGGGGAAAGGAGAATATGATAGGAAATATCTACAGTACCTGAATGTAATCCACTTTGAAGCACTGAAAAAAGTGCAAAAAGCAGAATATAAATAAAAAGAAATACAAAGAATACAAATAAGAGGCACAATATGAAACTACAGAAAGGAAGGTGGTGAGGAATTAAGGAAGTACTTCTTCACTGAGATGGTGGATGCCTAGAGTAGCCTACCAGAGGTTAGCAGCTAAATTGTAACCAAATTCAAGTATGCTTTGGTCAGACAGAGGGCAGTGGAAAATGCAGGCAAAAGTAAAAAAAAAAAAAAAAAACAACCCACAAAAAAACAAAACATGGATTTTGGTACGGAAATGCATATGTCCAGTTCATAATGGGAGAAGGCCCAAAAGAGAAAAGCATACATGCACTGAATGGCAGTACAGCTGCATCAAGTTAACAGAGGTAGCTCCAGTGATAGGACTTCAATATGCTCTCTGGTATAATTGAGAGGAGATGAGGAGATAAGAAAATAAGTAGCCTAGCAGGATAACTTGGCTATATATCCCAACTAACAGGAAAATGGATAAAGCACAGCCTCCCTTGTCAGGTAGTCTTGCTTGTAAGGACCACCTTGTGAAACTGGAAGATTGGTGATGCATATAGGGAAAAATAACCATGCTGAGTTACACAATTTTAGGTTTCATATTAGGAAAAAGATCTAGGCATCATAGTGGATAATGAGTTGAAAAAGTTGGCTCACTATGCTGCGGTGGTCAAAAAAGCAAACAGTATGTTAGGAATTAGGAAGGGAATGATGAATAAAACTAAGAATGTCATAATGCCTCCATATCGCTCCATGGTGAGACTGCACCTTGAGTACTTTGTGCAATTCTGGTCACCGCATCTCAAAAAAGATAATTGCACTGGAGAAGGTACAGAGAAGTGGGACCAAAATGATAAAGGGGATGGAACGGCTCCCCTATGAGGAAAGGCTAAAGATGTTCAGCTTGGAGAAGAGACTGCTGAGGGAGGATATGATAAAAGTCTATAAAATCATGAGTGGACTAGAACCGGTAAATATGAATCTGTTATTTACTCCTAGATAATAGGACTAGGGGGCACTCCATGAAGTTAGCAAGTAGCACATTTAAAGAAAAAGTCAGAGAAAGTTATTTCACTCAATGCACAATTAAGCTCTGCAATTTACTGCTGGAGGATGTGGTTAGGGCAGTTAGTGTAGCTGGGCTTAAAAAAGGTTTGGATAAGTTCCTGGAGGACGTCCATAAATTTCTATTAATCAAGTTGACTTAGAGAATAGCCACATATTACTGGCATTAGTAGCATGGGATCTATTTAATGTTTGTGTGCTTGCCAGGTACTTGTAACCTGGATTGGCCACTCTTGGAAAGAGGATGGTGGGCTTAATGGTCCCACAGTCTGACCCAGTATGGCAACATGTTCTTATGACTGAGAACTGGAAGATCTTTTTAGCCCAGTCTGTTGGTAAACCAAGGAAAGATAACTAACCCAGAGATAGTCAGGGCTGCTGGACAGATCAAATCTATTTACCAAATCTACTATGTTGCTATCAATGATATATATAATTACTCTTTTTATAGGCAGGCATTCTGGTGAAGCTGAAATGCTCTCATCTTCTAATGGGAACATTATAGGCTTTCAGTTTTACTCTAATTGTGGGGATGCCTTAGCAATGTTATTCACCACTGTCAGAGTAGCTAATTCTGTATGATCAGTCACCTCTGGATGATTAGATACAGTACATTCCAATCAATCACATCTGAATTCCACTTTCAAAGCAGAACATAAATGGTCTAAAATAAGAATATGCTGGCTACTGGAAATGTCTTTAATGACTGAATAGTTTTAAGTCCAATACATAATATAAATTTGTTTAGAGCAGTTTATGTTATGAAGCAATTGTGAAACTTATGCTTCATTTTCTAATTTCTTTGTACATCTTACTAGCCTTTTTCCAAGAAAGAGAAAAATAAGAAAAGCACCAAAATTATTAAATTTGCATTAGAATCAGCAAGTAAAAGTTTTTAAAAATCAAATAGAAATAAAACAAACCTTCCCAGATCTCTTTTGCAATAGAGCTGATATAATAAAATCCATGCCAAAACTGTTGCAAAATTTTAGTGCTAATCTTTCATATCATGCATGCTAAAAATAGACAGCCCTGTTTGATACAATAAACTAATGGTATGTAAATCTGATTGGTGCTCATGGCTGTTGTGAGAATGCAGCATGACAGAGGGGTGCAAGTGGGGGAGTAGATTAGCTTGAGTGGTGACAGAGGATAGAAGGAGTGTGGTGTTCGAGTCAGTGAAGTGTAGCCAGGTAGGAGAGATGGGCAGAAGGAAAATGGCAAGAGTATATTAGGGTGAGAGGATGTGAAGATATTGCAGTTTACACAGAGGGCCAGGTAAGCCGCATATAAAATGGATCACTGCCAAGGGACATATAAGTACCTGCTTGTCTATATACAGTGAAATATTATAGCTGTTTTACTTAGTAAAGGAACTTGCAAGTTAAAGAATGAGAAACTGCTTTGTCTAAGGAAGAGACTCTATAGCTCAGTGATAAGAAACTACCTTGAAATATTATAGCTAAATAAACCATTCTTAAATATTACTTTAACATATTTTAGAAGAAGATGTTTTGCTTAAGTTTTAAGAGAAACTGCAGTTCAGAAGAGAGGAAGTAGCTACTATAGCTCAGAAATAAGGAACTATATTAAGCCTTGGTGGGAAATGAAGCAAAGGATGCGTATGTGACTTAACATGTAGCCACTGACCCCTGTATTTTCTGGTAGGTGTGGTGGCTTTTAGTAGCAAAGAATTAAAAACAAAACAGAATTGAGTCTTCACAAGCCAGATCCATTTCAGAGAAAATAAAGGGTATGACCGAAAAATGGCACAGATCAAGCACAGACCACTGTGACCTTGAGTGCTGAAGTCCCCAGACCCAGGGATCTCCCTATTCCAAGAGGGATCTACTGGAGTTGCCCTGCCTGTCTGAAGGGGGACTGAACAGAAGATGGGAACTCATATGACTGTACCTGCTTTGTGGCTGAGCCAGCTACCAAAGACATATCCTTGTAAACACTAATTAACTTTATCTAATTTCTTTTTCTTTCGGAGCCACTCTCATATGTAGTCCTATATAATCACAAAGTCACTTATCAGTATATTGTTGTTTCATACAGTGCATGCTTATAATCACTGCTTTTTTTCTGCTATATACATACACACACATTTGCCAGTATGTGTGTCTTATTTCCACTGGGTAACACAGGGCAATCACCATGCTACAGTGAGTTAGAGGAGGGAAGAAAAAGCAGGTGGAAAAGGAACAAGTAATCGGAGAAAATTCTCTGTCACTCAACGCACAATAAAGCTCTGGAATTTGTTGCCAGAGGATGTGGTTAGTACAGTTAGTGTAGCTGGGTTAAAAAAAGGTTTGGATAAGTTCTTGGAGAAGTCCATTAATGGCTATTAATCAATTTTACTTAGGGAATAACCACTGCTATTAATTGCATCAGTAGCATGGGATCTTCTTAGTGTTTGGGTAATTGCCAGGTTTGGCCTCTGTTGGAAATAGGATGCTGGGCTTGATGGACCCTTGGTCTGACCCAGCATGGCATGTTCTTATGTAGGGGGGAGTGATGCTTAGGCAGGTAGGAACCCACCCTGTCATGTGAAAGTGATGAACAAGTGGGAACAAGCAACAGGAAGAGAAGCAGCATCAATGCAATGTACACTTGAAAATCTCTGGCCCAAGGATGCAGGGCCTGTCAAGGGGTGGCCTGGGCTTGGCATTCTTAGTCCAGAGATTTCAAAGACCAGGGAAGCAGGACTTGTCATGGTTGGCCCAAGGACCACAGAGATACAATAAAATGGAGTCATGCAAATAAAGAACGAGACTTGTCAGTCAATAAAAATGTCACTTTATTGAAGTCATATTTAAAATTGGAATATATAAAATATTTTAAAAAACAGGTATATGGCTACAGTGTGTATTAAAAACAAAAAGTTTGAACATATTAAAGAGACAGATGACCATAGTGCATATTTCAACTGGCATTCATCTTCCTTAGGGTTTGCGCCAATCTGAAGGGACAAATGTTGGAGTTAGAACACTATCTCTTCCACACAACTTTCCCAGCCCCCAGCCTAACCCCTCATGTATTGAACTGTATCTCCAAAATAGTCTGCAATGACCTTGTGACAGTTCGTTTCCTTGTTGCTGTACTGTCTCCATCTGCAGTAGGTATGAACATATTCAGCTCTGGCCCCAGGTCTGGATCCATATCTTCATGATTGCCATGCCAGAGAGCAATATTGTTAACGCATGCAGCACAGGACAGGACCAATATTCAAAGCTAGTTCAGCGCTGTTAAGCCAGATATGTGGGACTTATATGGCTAAGTAGGGACCACTGTATATGTGCCTACGATCAGCAGCTGTTGCTTAGTCGTATAAGTCCCTTCTGTCATTCAAATTCTTCAGTTCACCCGCAAAATATACCAAGCCAAAAAAAAAAAAAAGCGCATAATTCATGTTTGCCAGAGAAGCACCTATATAGAGCACAACACAAACTAAAATAGCCACCAGAAATGTGACTTAAGATTTACTCTTGCCCTGACCCTGGCATTAAATTTCCTGTGTTAAAAAAAACAAAGCCACATTAAGATATCTCCCTGCTAATGTGCCCTGTAATAGCTTCCTTTACATGAGATTTGCATACGTCCATGCTAAGCATACCATGGGTTTCTCTTAAATGCTAAGAGCCATATTACATGCTTGAGTAAGGTTAGTGACGAAGGCTAAGCACGGCTTATTACATTCACCCCCTTTGTGTCCCGGGCTATATAGCTATACGACAATACATTGAAAAGGTTGTTCAACAGATGCCAGCTATGAATGACTTGTCTTACTCCTATAACCCACACAATGAAGTTACTAATCACATTTAAAAAATATATATATATATATATATTAAAAAAAAAAAAAAATTTACTCATTTACATACCAAAATCTTCTTGATCATCTCCCATTTCCAAAGGGGTAATCTGTTGAGACATGTCGTCAGAAAAGGAATAAACATGAGGAGTTCTTGCTCTGTGGGTTACCAGGAATCCAAAATCTGCAGGCAGTATATGCCATATAGACGTAGTCTCCAAATTACTGATTAACGTGGAAGTTGACAGTATCTGTGAGTGTGGTTTATCATTTAGATGAGTAACAGCCACGATGTAGGTTTGTATCTCATTAACCTCTTTCAGAGGGGGCGTGACATCTTCATTTAAGTTCCTATAATTTTTTTGAAATGCAAACTCTCTCCCATACACTTTCATTTTCTGATAATTCAACCAGGCTGTGAGTAGAGGAGCCATTTTTGAAGAGGTTTCATTAATTATATGAAATTTACTTATATAGTCACTGTAGGCCATGGCAGTAAGATCCTCTGAGGCCAGCTGTGACTGCTTCTGCCTATCTTGGAAAGGCTTTGTTTGATGGGCAGAATTTGCAAACAAGTTCTGTAAGCCATATATTTTTGAAATGTTCAGTACATGGATTTTTTCTTCTTGTAACATTTGTTGTTGATCAGTCTCTGCTTGTAGAGAACCTAATTGTGTGTATAGTGTTCTACTTGGCAGGATTTGTTGCAGATCTGTATCAATGATGTTTTCATAATAACTAACAGAGACCCTTGAAGTCAATTCAGTTTTCAGTCCACTGTTTGGTGCTACAGTGGCCAGCCTAAGTTCCATTTTAACAGCTTTCAATCTTGAGCTTTGCAGAGTAAGAGAGTCAGGGTAGAGATATTCAGGAGCAGCAGTTGACACTAAACGCAAGTCAGTGGGTTCAGATTCTTGATCCTCATTTAAACCAATTAATCTTAAGAAATCTGTTTTAGTTTTGAAATACTTTTCCTCTGGACCCTTTTCCAATGAACTAATGGATTTCTGCAACTGGAAAAGGGATGTGTCCCAATTGTTGTGGCCATCTATTGTCATAAATGTTTCCTTGATAATTTGCTCAAGATCAGCTTGTGAAGTTCTATGAAGGTTTACTTGACAGGATTCATTGCCTTCATTACCTGTAGATGTATAGTTACATGCTGGGCTGGCAATACTTGAAGTTGTAGTAATTGCTACATAATCATGAGTACTTTCTATTTCTGTTGTAGGAATTTCAGAACTAGATGTTTTGATGTTACAAGTCTTTTCACGTATGACTGATGAAAAATCAATGGAAGGATGCAGAGGTTGCTCTGTAAATGAACTGGGATCGGTGATGTGATTTGTTCCCCCTGCTGATAAGTGAGCAAAGGAAAAAAGCAAGGGCTGTTGTATTGACGATTTGATTTCACTGACAGGATCTATTTCCTTCTCAGCCATGGGGACAGCCATAGAAGCAAGCCAGGGTGGTTCTGTAGCAGCTTTAGAGTCAGTGATATTTATTTTCCTTACCAAAGTAAAGACATCAGTAGCAGAAAGAAAATGTTGCTGTGTTAATTGTTTCAAGATACTGATGTCATTCATTTCCTTTAGAAGTGTTGGATCAGTCAAAGAAGTGGGATTCAATTTTTCTGTGCAAGCTTGTCCTAATCCTGTTAAGTCAACCGTAGAAGGAAGCTGGAGTTGGCAACTTACGTTAGTGCAACTGTTGGCATCCATTTTCTTTAAAGATGTTGATACAGCTATGGAAGAAAGCAAGGTCTGTTGTGTAGGCAGCTTAATATCACCGATGTAATCCATGCCCTCGATGGATGCTTTACTGGCTGTGAAGAAATTAATTTCCCCCAAGAATATTGGTATTGAAGCAGAAGACAACAAAGGTTGCAGAGTACAAAATTTTGCATCACTGCTGCAATCAGTTTCACTGCCAAAAGTAAAAAGCAAAGGTTGCTGTAGAGAGGTTTCATAGTCACTGGTGTAACTTATTTCCCTTATATATGTTGAGGCAGTGACAGGAGCAAGCAAAGACTGTGGAATGTAAGTGCTCATCTCTCTTACATAATCCATTTCCGTAACAGTTATCGGAGCAACCAAAGAATAAAGCAAGAGTTGTTCAATTGATGATTTAAGGTCATTGATATAATCCATCTCCCATATAGATGCTGAGGCACCGACTAAAGAAAGCAAGGGATGCCAGGTATAAGATGTAGTGTCATGGTTATAATCTATTTGTTTTACAGCCGTAGAAGAAAGCAAATTTAGTGGAGTATAAGTTGCAGCATTGCTGTTGTAAGCCATTTCTTTTACAGGAGTTGGGACAATTGCAGAGTGCAAATATTGTTCTGTAAAAGTTTCAGAGTCCGCAAATGCATTCATTTTCCCTAATTGTATTGCAACAGTAATGGAAGAAAGCAAGGGCTGCCCAGCATAAGCTTTACTGTCCCTAATGTAATCCATGTCTCTTAATGAAATTGAAGCAATTAGATAAGGAAGCAAGGGTTGAGCAGCATGATTTGTAGGGTCACTAATGGAACTCATTCCAATTATAGATGTTGGGACAACCACAGAAGAAAGTAAAGTCTGTGAATTAGGTGGTTTCATGCCACTGATGTAATCCATTTCACTTAGAGATGCTGAGGCAGTCTCAGAAGAAAGCCAAAGTTGAGGAATATAAGTTTTCGTGTCACTGACATAACCGATTTCCTTTACAGGTGTTAGGACAACCTCGGAAGAAAGCAAGTCCTGTTCAGTAAAATCTCTAGGGTCAGCAAGGTCATTTGTTTCCCTTACAGATATTGTAGCAGTCACAGTAGAATGCAAGAATTGTTGCATAGATGTTTTAGGATCCTTCTTGTAATCATGTAACTTTACTGGTGTTGGTACAGCTACAAATGAAGGAGAGGATGGCATATAATTAACTTTAGGCTCAGTGAAGTAATTTGTGTCCCTCAATTTTTTGGTGGCAGCCACAGAAGAGCGCAAGTATTGTTTTATATAAGCTGTAGGGTCACCAATACGATCTATTTCTTGTATAGAAACTGGGGTAGTCAGGGATGGCAGTGTGATTTGGTCTGCCGTGGTGGTATCGTCACTGCTATAAATTGTTTCTGTGATCGGTGTCGAGGAACTTAGGAAAGTAAATGAGGATTTCTGCATAACAATGCTTGTTTTATCACTGTGATCAATTTCCTTTAATTTTACTGCATCAGTAATAGAAGAAAGTAAAGGAATTTTGGTAGATGCTTTAGCGTCAATACTGTATCTAACTTCCCTTACTGGTGCTGCTAATACTATTGAAGAAAGTACTGGATGCTGAATAGAAACATCAGTTTCATGGTCTTTAAATACAAAATATGATCCACGGAAATATTTCCCTGCATGCTTACGAGAGGAGCCACTTGAAAGAAAAACTACATGAACTGCCAAGGCCTGAGCTGCAAACATATGAGTAATTTTGTTCCAACAGGCATACACTACTGTATTCTCTACTGGCGAGGAAACCCCTTCAAAGACTATTTTATCTTCATTCTTGTCACAGTCCTCATTGGCTATAAAGTTTTTGATGTAAACAACAATGTGTTTTCTTGGTCCTGCCCAGATGGTCCAGTTACACCAGATATTGGCTAATGAGTTGTCACTATGCGCTGGAGGGAAAAACTCTCCAAAGTCTTGGCTGAGGAACTGATGGCAACTGGCTACAGGAACATATACCAACATTGGTGGCTGTGCAGACTCTGGGGAGAAAAAAAAAAAAAAAAAAAAAAAGTTAATATTTTGTTGTGTAGGCCATAGGTTTTAAGAACATCGAAAGGATAGCGGCAGTTCAATAAAGGGCTACCAAAATGGTGCAAGCCTGCAACGTATATCCCTTTTTGGAAATGCTTACAAAACTAAAAATGTACTCTAGAGAGAAGAGAAAGTAGGTAGATATGACAAATATCCAAATATCCAGCAGACTTCAATAATGTACAAGTTTACAACATCATCCCAGGTACAGGAAACTCAAGGACAAAGGGTCATGATATGAAGTTGGCAGGAAGGATATTAAGAAATTAGTAAATACGTCTCTTCCGAGAGGGTACTAGATGCTTGGAATAGCATACCAACATGTTATAGTAACCAAAATTGACAGAATTAAAGCATTCTGGGGCATATACAGTAAAGGACAGGAGAGGAGCACAGGTAGGAAAAGAAATGGAAAGGGTGCCTGAATCTTGGATTAAGTATGGAAATTCATACATCCATCTACCTAGAACAGAAGAGTACCACGAAAGTGATGATGACAAAACAGACTTGCCCTGAGTGGTAGGGATTTCATTAAGATTCCTGGAAGACATGACGATTGACCAGCATGGAGCAGCAGTAGGGTTTGGTACACACCAGTATAATTAGGGAAAAAAAAGCACCATCTAACATGAGTTGCAGGACAACTTTGCTACACTTCCCAGCTTACAGCCAAAAAGAAAGCATGAGCTCTTACTGGTGATCAAGTTTGTACAACTGATAATTGGTATAATGTTTTAATATATGCAGCAGTGATAGTAAAAGACAAATAATGGTAATGAGCAGATTACACTGGGCAACAAATTTTCACAAAAGTCATGTTACGGAAATGAAATTAGCACATGGAAATGTATAAGAATTGACTAAACCCGAATGTGACTGTGAAAATGCAAAATTGGCTCTAGTTTTTTTGTAATATGCAATAATATAATTACATCTTGAATTGTATGCCAATAGTAGGAGACCTACAGTTAATACCGTTTGAAAAATGAAGTCATAGACTACGTCTTAGATTTCTTTGCTTGTCTCTTGTACATCTCTGCGGAGTGTCCAGCAGTAGTCAGCCAGCATGAATATTTCAAATGCTCACCCTTTCTGACTGAGATTCATATAGTACACTGCTGACGTCAGCTTACTCGGCAGCAGCATGGCAGTAGAACTGCATTGCATCAGAAAATGATGTAATAAACTCTGGATGATGTGTGCATGATGGTATTATGCAATATTACATCATTCTAGGCTTATTTACAGTCCTACTAGATAATTTAATTGACTATACATAGAAAGTGAACTATATTAAATATCTTCAAAACGAGAGCAAATAAAAACTTTTCATGGTCATATTCGTGTTCAGCACATCAAGATACTACAGAGTAGGACCTTTTTAGGTCAGTAACACTTTCATTGTTGCCCAGCGTTACGGTAGCATAGGCAGGGAGAACGTAGCAGATTGTGTGGACCAAGTGATCTTTTTCTGTCATATTTTCTGTTGCTATAATTATGCTCAAAAAAAAAAAAAAAGTCACAGCAGGAAAGGCGTGCTAGGAATTTCAAGAGTTCATTTGTCCATCCTCTTGCTTCATAGGTCGGCCTACTGTGCCCAAATTATTCTAGACAGATGTTCATCTAATTGGTTCTTAAACCTCCAATTATGGAGATTCCACCACCTTGCTAAAAAAAAAAAAAAAACCCAAACAAAAAAAACCAAACAAACTTATTCCATTGCTCAACTACCCGTACAGCTAGAACATGCTTCCTCATGTCACACCAAAAATTTCTCTTGCTGCAATTCAAGCCCATTAGTTTTCATCTTGTTCGCAGAGAATACGAAGAACTGTACCATCCTCTCTACAATCCCTCTATGTATATTTGAATACGGCTATCAAATCGCCCCTTAGTTTTCTGTTCTCTAGCCTAATAAAGCCATCACCTTTAATCTTATGGATCAGGTTACCTAAACCTCTCAATTTTGATTGCTTTTTATTGAACTTAATCTAAAATTCTTTATCTTTAAATAAGGGGGGAAGACCGAGCACAATGTGCTAGAAGTCTTGCTAACCTTTAAGGTCGATTTTAAAAACCCTATGCACGCCAAAGCCAGGAGATAGGCACATGCCTCGGGCCAGCAAACCAGATTTTAAGAAGCATGCGCGTATCTCCCCCCGTACAAGCACAAATCGAAACGTTTAAAAAAGGGGCACGGTGTGGGCGTAGTCTGGGCAGAGCACGGAAGGGAAACTGGAGTTCCGGGAAGTTACCTTGAAATGTGAGACACAGTATTTACACGCATAAGCACGTGGCAGGGGTCTCATACCATGTAACGTTAGTTATACTATGGACAGCGTGTAAGTATTGAAATAAACTAGGTAAGTCAGTGGGGTTTTAAAGGTCAAAGTTAAAAGGAAGGCTAAATAATAAGGGGGGGTGGGGGGATAGGAAATCCGAACTGTTAACTAGGCGAACTTGGAAAAAGGGCTATTGCACTGGTGAGCATTTTTTTAAAAAAATTCTCCCTACTTATGCAGTAGAGCCGACATTTGCACACAGATGTGTGTGTCCATATAAAATTGTGTATACATGTACGCGTGTACAGCTGATTTTATAACTTGCGTGCATGTTATAAAATGGCTGTGACCACTGGTGCGAGCCGACATACACATGTACATATATGCCCGCGCAGCTGTTTGACAGTTACTGTCCCCGTGGAGTGGGGGATAATTGTTACACTTGTTTTGCATGCAATATACCTATTAATGCATACTAAATTTGGTGTTAGCTTTTTGGACATTTTGATGTTTAAATCTTTTTATTAATAAAAAGATTACCAAAAGATCTACCAAAATTGATACAGATCAAACATAGTATTTCTCGAATTCCAATCCAAACAGAATAAAACACATCAAAATCAATTCCCCTAGCCACCCCATCTTTTTTATAAGCCCTACCTCCCACCCCAAACAATCACAACCCCAACACATGGTGGCATATGTATTCAAAACTAGAAGACAGTACAGTCTTACCCTATTACTCGAATCAAGACTAATGCTAATTACTTTCACTCCTAATTCTTGGCAGGAGATTCCATATGTAAGGATAGGATGCCATATCTCTAGAAAGAAAGGCTTTCCTATGCAGAGGAAATTCCTGGGATACAAAATTTTCTAACTCCAATAGGGCATGTAGCACATTCCTCCACTGCCAGAAGGAAGGTGGTTTCTCCATGACATTAAAATCCCTTTTTATTCAAATTAGGTAGGCTTTCCTAAATAGTCTAACATGTTTCCCTTCAACTCCCGGATTTGAGGGCTGCTCATCAAAAATGAAACTCAGGGGAAGTTTTAAGCTCTTATGCTAATAACTGGCCCGAGAAATCCTTAATTCTGCTAACAATAAATTTGTATTTTTGGTTATAAGCAAAACTGACACCCCAGGGTGCCCAGTACAGTTTTACATTTTAAACGTTGTTCTGTCTGTACAATTTAGCTTTATACAGCACAAACATGATATATACATGCCCTTCTTAGTAATGTATATTGTATTTCATACAAGTTAATACTTATAATCAATTCTAGAATCCTTGTAAGAGGACTTAGCTAGCGGTGAACATGTCAAATTTATATCTAAATCCTGTTTCCACTTTAGTAGTATCTCATAATCAAAACCATTTTTTGCTGCATTTTACTCAAAAAGACTCTAAACTGAGATCACAGTCTTCAAGAGTCTCAATTTTGAAAAAAATCTTCCAGCTTTAAACTAAAATTTCCCTTTATTATTCTTTACCAATGAGGCCAAATAAGGTTTACTCCAGCTGCATTCACTAATTGCGAAATTTCATAAGTTATTCTTTGCACCCACTGCTTAAAGATTTTGATCTGTATCCCAGAAGAAAAAAAAAAAAAAGATTTGTATTCCCACATAAGAGTAAGCAAGATGGAATCATTAAAGCTATGGTTAACACCCAAATAGAGACTCCTCCATGCAAGTGTCGGGGAGAAATCAACGGTTTTCACACAAGCTGGCAAGACCTCTTGCCTGGCATGGCATCTAGATCTAAAAAAAAAGAGTAAGCAAACTCTCCTTGCACTGGAGGGGAGTAAAATTGCTCATGCCACAGACCCAGTCTAAGGTGCCTCATTAAACAGGCTAAATTATATGAACCCAAATTACCGCCCCCCCCCCCCCCCCCTTTTTCTGTTAACTTTCAGTCAGCAAAGGAATTCTTGCCCTATGTACTCTCCATAGGAACCCTGAAATTATACGATTCAAACAAAAAAAATAGTTTAAATCCTTTAAGCAGTTGCAGTGGCAAAATCTCAAGTACATACAACCATTTCAGGAACAGAGTCATCTTAAATGCGTTGATTTTGTCTAACAACGATAGGGGAATAAACGGCCTCCATTAGTTTTGCATTTTATTTTAAGTTTTAACAATACAAAGTTGCTGACTCATTCATTTCTGGTCTAGTATAACTCTCAGATCACAGCAGCGAACAATTCATAATCAATAGTCTAAGGCAAGTGTTTCAAAATCCAGTCCTCATGGGCCACAAGAAAGGTTTGTTTTTTCAGGATAAACAAGCTATAAAGATTAGCGGTGGAGGATGTACTTATTTTAAAAAAAGACGGATCAAAGATCTCTTGAAAAGCCGCTGGTTCAAATCAAACCCTGCTTCTTTTTGTAGTATTCAGGTGAATAATAGCTACTTAAACCTAGTCTCATCACTTCCTATCCCGCAACATACTTAATCTTACATGCTTTATTGGGCGTTGCTGTATTTTCTGTTCTGCAGGTACAATTAAACAGGAGGAAAAACTAGTCTGAAAAGGGAAGAACAAAACTTCATATTTTAAATGATGTAGATTTTAATAATTATACATGTAATATTACAATTTACACACATTCTTCAACCAGCAAGAGGGGGGGGGGGGGTCATCAGATCAGCGACAATAAGGAACCAAGCTTTCTATGTAAAAATCTCCAGTTATTAGATCTATGGAGAACTCTCCACCCAGAGGAATCTGATTTCATGCACATCGCAAGGGTGCTTGTGACTAGAACTCGCATAGACTACCTCCTGGTCTCTGAAATATTATTTTCACGCTTCCAAAAGTCTTTCATTGGCCCTTTAGTAATAT
This sequence comes from Rhinatrema bivittatum, assembly GCF_901001135.1. Classification (NCBI taxonomy): domain Eukaryota; kingdom Metazoa; phylum Chordata; class Amphibia; order Gymnophiona; family Rhinatrematidae; genus Rhinatrema; species Rhinatrema bivittatum. Next base: position 122,377,283 of record NC_042617.1, read on the forward strand.
CCAACCAACCAGTGCCCAGTGGTGGGAGGAATTTGGCTCCGGAATTCCCAAATGCCGGGTCAATGGCGCCTCCCCTCTCAGTTATCCACAGACCTAGAATTCCTGGCCTATTTAAGGCAGAAATGGCAGGACTTTATGCAATGTAACAGCCAACATGACCAACAGCCGGTGCTGTTGTGGGAAACGGCAAAATCTGTTTTGAGGGGAGATATTAGCTATGCCAGCCACAAAAAAAAAAAAGCCGATGCAGCAATTTTCCCTAGAAGGTCAAATGAAAAAACTCAAACGGAGAATTACTCTTAAGGGAGAGGAGGGACTTCTCCCTCAATATAAGGTGGTGCAAGTAGCCCTTAATGATCTTTTGCATGAAAGGGGTGTCTAGAGTTTTAAGATTTAAACAATTCCAATTTTTCATTTTGGTAACAAGGCAGGTCGATTATTGGCACATCTTTTAAGAACTCAAGACCCCTTGAAATTCATAGCCAATCTCCAGATTCCGAACGGGGAAATTAAAACTACCTCTCAGGAGATTGCGCAAATTTTTTCTGATTACTACCACGCCTTATACTCTGCAGAGGAGGTAGATGAACAAGGAATAGATGCATTCTTACAGTCCCTCACCCTACCCAAGTTAATGACAGAACAGCAGACTTACCTCAGTCGCCCTATCAAGATTACAGAGGTTCTAGAGGCCATTCGGTTGCTAAAAGATAACAAGGCCCCAGGGTCGGATGGCATGACAGCAGTTTTGTACAAATCATTGGCAGAAGATAAGGCCCCAGTCCTTACACATATGTTCGAAAGATAGCCAGCAAAGGTGAGATGCCCTCTATTTTACGTTCTGCTACAATTGTAGTCCTTCCCAAACGGGGGAGAGATCCTTTACATCCATCTTCCTATCGCCCAATCTCCTTGTTAAATTTAGATATTAAGTTATATGCAAAAATTATAGCCAATAGACTTAAACCTATCATGCCCCTGATTATATCTCCAGATCAAGTGGGCTTTGTCTATGGAAGATGGTCAGTGGTAAATTTAATAAAGTCCAGGCTGCCTTAGAAAATAGTGTCATTCTCTCCCTCAAGGACCCTCTGATTGTGACATGTGACGCAGAGAAGGCCTTTGACAGGGTGGCGTGGCCCTTTAAGGTACTCCTTAAAATGGGATTTACTGGGAGAATCTATGAGTATATTACCCTTCTCTATTCCAATCCTATGGCAAGGGTGCTAGTAAATGGGTTACTGACTGCGGAATTTCACCTAGGTCGGGGAACCAGGCAGGGTTGCCCTCTCTCCCCTTTACTATTTATTATGACTGTGGAACCCTTAGCTCGTAAATTGCATGCCTCATCCACAGTGAGGGGCATTTCGGTGGGTCCACAGACCTATAGAACACTTTGTGGATGATATTCTGCTTCTTACCCATGCACGCACCGCCCTGCCGGAGGACTTACAAATGTTTTCCACATACCAATCTATGTCAGGGTTTAAATTAAAAACTTAGACAAAATAGAGGCTCTGTATTTAATAGGGTCATTGAAAAATGATTGGCCAGCCTTCCTGGTGAAATGGGCTACCTGGACTATTAAATACCTGAGCATGCAGATTCACCTGGACCCGGGCAAATGGTATACTTTAAATATCCCACCAGCTATTGATAAGCTGACTCACCAGCTGCAGAGCTGGCAAACCTTGCCGTTATTGCTCCAGGGGCGCATTGCTGTAATAAAGATGGTTATTGCCCCAAAACTGATTTACCTTCTTTTAATGATCCCCCGCATTCTTGTATCTAAAGACAATCATTTGCTCCAAAAGGCAATGTGGGCATTTATATGGAGAGGAAAAAAGGCTCAGCTTTCCTATGCTACATTGGCTACCCCAAGGGCACAAGGAGGGTTCAGCCTTCCTGATTTTGACATTTCCGAGCGGCCAATCTCCATTTCTTAAGAGACTGGGTGCATAACGCCTCGAGTCATATGGATGCTCTCCTGGTAAAGGCTATTTGTGCACCTATGGACCCATGTTTGGTACTACATTCCAAAACTAATGCCTTACAGGGGTCTCAGTTGAGATCTGGCCTGGTGAGAACGATTCGGAATATACCCGTAGATTGTTAAACTTACCTATTCACATTTCACCCCACTACCCATTATGGGGCTCTGAGATTCCATGTCCTGTTTACCTGCGGTACACAATTTTAAGATTTCCCCTAACTGGCTGCTAAGAGAAATGTTAGACCCCACCACAGGCTCCTTATACACCTTTGCTCAGTGCCAAGCTATGTTGGAGTAGCAACCCTGGCATTTTCTATTATACGGGCACATTAGAGCATCGATTGCCATGTTGTTGAAGGGGGTAGAAGGGGATATTGACAATTTGCATTACTCCGCTCTGTTCCAAAGTTTTAAAGCACAAACTAGTAATCTCTCTTGTACGTATACTTTTTACAATTCTGCTCAGGAGTTGTGTTCTCTTCTCTGCTTCCCAAATGGACGAAAGACTGTGGTGAACCTTTGGATGAGATAATGCTTCATCACTCTTATTCTTCAATCTTTAAGATGACGAATAACGGAAAAATTGGGCCTTATCACTGACGCTTCATGTCTCAAATGTGCTTGGCCACAGGCCTCGCTGATCTATTGCCTATGGGAGTGCCCAGCAATTCAGTCTTTTTGGGAAAGCATTCGACATCTTTCAGCACTTTTGGGCACACATCTCCAGTGGTCCTGCTCCTTTTGTCTACTGAACAATGAAGTGGGAGACACCAGTCTCAATGTGGACAATGTGATGCTTATGGTGAAAGTTTGCTTAATTGCGAAAAAAATGCATACTGTTACATTGGATTGAATCCACCAACCAAGGGCCAATGGTCTGCTTTAATGACTGAGCTTTTCCAATTGGAACATAAGAAATTGCCATGCTGGGTCAGACCAAGGGTCCATCAAGCCCAGCATCCTGTTTCCAACAGAGGCCAAACCAGGCCATAAGAACCTGGCAATTATCCAAACACTAAGAAGATCCCATGCTACTGATGCAATTAATAGCTGTGGCTATTCCCTAAGTAAACTTGATTAATAGCCGTTAATGGACTTCTCCTCCATGAACTTATCCAAACCTTTTTTGAACCCAGCTACACTAACTGCACTAACCACATCCTCTGGCAACAGATTCCAGAGCTTTATTGTGCGTTGAGTGAAAAAGAATTTTCTCCAATTATTCTAAAATATGGTTCTATGTACAAACATTTTTCCCCTAACAAGAAATGGCTATTTTATGACATTTGGGCAGTCTACAACTCCTTGCCGCCCACTATTCAAGCTTTATTCCCAGTGGAGGGTCCTTAATGACTGTTTCACTGGATGGTATATTCCATGCATACACTCATGGGCCTCTCCGCCATTTTCTGTTTAGTGCTCAGGTGTGTTTCCACGAATTTCATATGTGTTCTCACCCCTGTTTACTCCTGATCTCTTGGTTATGTAATATTTTACTGTCAATAAATATCTGCAATTCCTACTTGCACTATTATTGAAGTTCACTGTATGGGGGGATGGGAGGGAAGTTTACTGGGAGTTAATTTCCAAAAATTGTTGAGGTGTTCTCAGTTGTAACTTGTACCTTTAATATCTTGAACTTCACTAAAAGATTAAAAAAAGAAAAAAACCTCAGTATCCTTGGCTTGCAGATAAGTACTGTTTCACTTTATTCTTTGATGGTTCACTTACCGTATTGTTGGTTGTGTTACAGATCATAATCTTCATGTTGTGTTATAAAACTTTATTAAACCCCTGAAGAAGCTGCTTGCACAGCAAAACACTGGCCGTGTTGGGCTTGATTTTTCTCAGTTGACTGTTGGTCCCTTTTTTTTTTTACTTGTAAAAAAAAACTCTAAAATATTACATCATCATTTTGTTTATACCTAAAAGTAGATGATTGAACTGTCTGGATGGTCCTTGCAGAATATTGCGGGACATATCGTCTGGCTTGCTGACACCTTCCTGCTGACCATTTGATCAGTTTCCCCTGTTTCAGTGGACCTGAGCTCTTTTGTTTTATAAATTCCTCTTATCCTTAGACCGGGGTTTCCCCACCTTCAGTAACCGAGGGCTGTAGACAGGTCTGGGGTTTAGGGATATCCAAAACCAAATGTGCAAATGTTTTGGTCTAAGAATTAGGGATTTATTTTAATTTTGTTCTTTGAAGCAGAGCCAGAGCAAATAGACAAATTCAAACAGATGTTTGCTCTAAAAAACAAAACCTAGAATGAACTGAAAAGGGGAGAAATTATTACCATTCCTATGAGTCCGTGCTATTACTCACTCAGTGTTCAGTATGTGCAGCCAAAGAAAAGTTACTTACTGCAGATGACGCATACAGTTCTGGAGATATATTGCACTCTTATATTAATGAAAAAGAATAGGAAAAAAATAGCCTTTGCTAGATGAGTTTGAGAATCGCTTAGCAAACTTGATGCTTAAGTAACATTGGACTAAATAGTGGAGGATGGACAAACTAGAGACTCGCAAACTTCTTCAGATTAGCTCTATTGAACAGCTTGCCAAACCTGAATTTATTCTGGAAGAAGGTTAGCAGATTTACTTAATCCTTTTTCAAGAAATATAATTTTTTTTTCACTCTGCTGCAGGATTTTGACAATCCAAACTAACGAAAGTTTTCACCAAATTCACAGGTAAAAAAAATCCAAGAGATTACCTCAGTGGACCTGGAGAAAATAAGAATAATCTGTAGAACTCTAACCAGGCTGGAATCTGTCTGGGTCAACTTTGACTTTGAACTGTTTGCAGATTTCTATATGTAACAAGTTTGCTAAGAGGGAAAAGGAAGGTAAAAAATCTTCTCCCCAGATGGAATGTCTGGGCAGGGGAATAGCTAGAACTGAGTGAGTGTGTAGGCCTCCCCCCCAAATCTATTAAAATGGATGGGCTCTTTGGCCAGCCCTCCACCCTCCCTCCCTCCCCCACAGTATATGGGTCTTTACGGCAGTAGCTACACAAGAGTTGTCAGACCGTGCACAGTTTTAACGCTCAGATTAAAGAATTTTAACTTCCGATGCAGTAAGCTAATGCTATGCAAATGTTAACTCAGGTGTTGTGGGAGGTTGGGGGGAGTCCCTGACAGGTTATGAGATCACAATGGCTTATTGTGGCTACTGCCACTACTTAGCATCTGTCAAGAAAAGCTCTTGCCTCAATAAATTGGTTAGTCTATAAGGTGCCACCCACCTCTTGTCAAGTTTGCTACCCAAGACTAACATGGTGACTATCCCTCTGAAGAACTTATCAGCAAGGTGATTGAAAAAGTAGCATTCCATCAACTGCAAAAACTCTGCATTCATGAGTGCACTTTGCCCAAGGAAGTCAGGATTTTGCCAGAATCACAGCACTGAGTCAGCAATAGTGGCATTGTTTAATGAAATTAAACTAAGATGAGAGAAAGGGAAAGATACTTAGATTATTTTTATTGACATGTCTGCTGCATTTGACTACCGACCATATGCTACTGATCCAGGGTTTGATGGAGTAGTTAGTTCTCTTTTGGCTCAAGTCCTTTTTGACCTACCAGCCTTTATCAAATTGTTTGGAGAATATAAAACCTCTAAGCCATGTCCTTTAAATTGTGGGGGTCCCACTAGTGGTGTGTGGTCAGGGCCTTCAAGGGATTGAGTGATTCACGGCCCTCGGCATTTTAATTTAATTTATTTAGTTAGGCTTTTTTTTTTTATTCAGCCGCAGAGCTAGAGACAAACAGCAGCCCCTAGCTGTTTGCAGGCTACATCCTACCCTCTACAGAAGTGCACAAGAGAGGGAGGAGGGGCTGGAGCCACCAGGCCTACAAGGCACATTGTTGCAACAAGCACTGAGCTGTGGCAGGGATTCTCACAACAACCGACCAATCGGCACTGAAGAAGCAATTCAGCCCAGAGATGCTGAGCAGTACAGCACAGGGCAGAAGGTGGGACTTGCTTCATCTCAAAGCAAGGTCCCTCCTTCTACCTCTAGGGAAAAGCAGCAACTGAGAGTGCATATTGTGGGACTGGGATGGCCTGGAGCTGCAAGGTGGAGCTCTTTGTGGCCCCGTGCATATGAAACAGGACACTCAGAGGCTCAGATAGGATACAAGTGGCTGCGAGTGTGACCTTAACACAGGGGCAAGGGTGAGCAAGCAACGCTACTGGGGATGGGTGTGGGTAGGGAGCAGGATAAGGCTGGGCAAGTGGGCAGCAAGACTGCTAGGGACTTGGAGAGGACTAGGGATGACCAAGACTGCTGGGGACAGAGAGGTCTGGGGACTGGTGAATCTATGGAATGAGTTTAATGTAAAAGGAATGGTATGGCACAAAGGGCATCAGCCAGCTGGGAGATGTGTCACATGGGTAGTCATTATAGGAGGTGGGAGATAGGAAATTAAACTTACCTTGTGACTACTCTATATATATTTATTTATTATAATTATTCTTTGTAAAGCTTTAGCTTAACCTCACTAGTATGAGGTACACCGACCCTTTAATTTAGATTTGACTTTTTATAATAGCAACACTGAGGTCCCTGAACAGTGAGATGTGGTTCTACCACAGCCTCGGAGTCTGCCCTGACCCCCCATGGAACCATTACTGGACTAAATTCCCCCTGGGTGGATATTACTAGACCGTATTGCCATCTGTACCTAACTTCAAACCTTTTCCATTGGTAAAGAAACTGTAGAACTAGGAGTCACGAAATAAAACGCCAGAGGGGCCGATCCAGAACCAACATCAGGAAATATTTCTGCACAGAAAAGGTGATGGATGCTTGTAATGCCTTCCTGGAAGAGGTAGTGAGGATGAGAGCAATAAAGTGAATTCAAAAGGGCATGGGATAAAACACTGCTGATTCCTAGAGCCTAGGAGGTTGGAAATGAAGAAAAGGGTGGATGGTGGTAACCTGCACGAAGCAGCAGTTACTGCCCTTAACGGAAATAAAATGTGCACACACACACACACATACGTGCACAATCGCTCACTAACATTCCACCAGGCTTCCACACTGGCTGACAGGGAAAGGGGGGTGAGCGACTCGAATGCTGGGGGCTAGGAGAGGAGAGGGACAGGCAACTTGACTGCTGGGGACTGAGAAGGTTGGGAAGGGATGAGCTATAGCTGCTCTTGCTTCTATTTCTCTGAGAGGGAAAGTGGAAAGAATTTTCATTTTCAGGAAAATGTGCATCTCTGAACATTTCTGTTGTGTGCAGTACAGGAAAAAAAGTTTCTCTGGTGTTACATTGCTGGCAAAGTCTGGCTTTTTGGGTTTTCCAATTCAGTTTTTGTCTCACTTTCTTTTTCTAATATGTGGTCAGGTCTGTCTGTGTTTTGTACATGGGACTCAAGGCAAGGTATTCTTCTAGCAGGATCTGTAGCAGTCCAACTTGTTCTGTTTTCCAATCTGCACCTCCAGCTCCTACTAAAAGGGTGTATTATGTTCTAGACTCAGAGCAGTGAGCATGCCTGTGAGTCCAAGAGACTGCCCGTGTGTGAGAATGAACATGTTAGTGTGTGTGTTTATACTTTTATGGTATCTGTTCTATATTTGGTGAGGGTCTGTGTTTTGCATGACCAAGGTGAGGCATTCTACTAGCGTGTAGTTTCTGTGTTTGGATCTGTATTAGCCTGGCTTGTTCAGTTTTCCTATTAGGAGGTATATTGGTGATTTAGAGCCTGGTGTAATATTTGCAGTGTTGCGTTTTCATAGGTTTAAGCGCAGGCAGTAAGTGCTGTTTCAGTATGGGAGGTTTACTATATTATAATTGTAATTCAGTTTACACATGGCTTTCCAAGGGCCATGATAGACCTAATACCATATGGGTACAGTATGTTTTTCCCCTTTTTTTTTTAACACAAAGTTTTATGGTTGACACCACAGCAGTGCATGTAAATATAACATACATGTTATTGTAATATATTTTTACCTCAAAGGCAGTACTGTGAATGTTTTTATGTAAAATGTTATTAGGAAAGGGACTAAAAGGAGCTGAGAAAGGGGAGGACCTAGGATGATGGGAAGAGGGGATGAAAGGATGTAGAGGTTTTTTGTTTGTTTGGGATAACATAATTACAATATAATGAAATTAAAGAAGGCTAAATATTTTGTTGCTTTTCATATGCAAAATAATGTAATACTAAATCCTTCCAAATTTATATGACAAACACCCAGCACCAGAAAAATCTTTTGCTTTCAGTCTCACTTATTGAGACTTTAAATATCATTCTTTGGGATAAAGGTGCAGGGATGGTAGTGGTGGGAAAAGAGAAAAGAATGTGATTCTACCAGAGGCAGGGAAGGGGGAATGTTGTACGTTTACTAAATCCCCTGCTTAGAATGTCAATGAACGCCACTGGGTCCCACAACCATAAGGTTTTATCTTGGCACCTTTATTATTCAATCTTTTTTAGTCACCATTGTGGAAAGCCTTATCAAAATACCTAACAATCCTAGGAGGTCATTGTTCCTTCTAATATGTGCAAACACAGGCTGTGGAGCCTGTGCATATGGCAAAACATAGCATGTACAAGAAATCCCAATATTTTCATTATACTGCCTTGTAGCACCCAAATTTGAACTCTGCTTTTAAAAAGTTGCACAAAAGAAACATTTTATGCACACAGCCTTTCAAAGATTATAGGGAACATTGCCTGCAGGGGAATTCTTTTCTTCCAGGGAAACTTAGCTGCATTATTTTTCTAGATCATTTTTGTAATGAGGTAGCTACCTGCAGCTCTCTCGTCAGTGGTCCCTGGGCTAGTACTTTGACTGAGAATGAGCTAATAAAACTGTAAAATTTTGATGTGGCTAAAGTGATTTCTTCCTTCAGTCCATCATTCTATCCTTTTAATGTGTGTGAGATGTTCGACTTTTGAAGTCTATTAGAAATAGTATTGCACCATTCATTGCCTCTTTGATGGACCTCTCTTTAGAAGGGTACATATGCCAGCTACCCTAAGCAGGCCTCAGTAAAATCTCTTTTAAAAGCCCAATCTAGACCCAGTGGACCCAATGAATTACCCCCCCCCCCCCCCATTTCATATCTGTCATTTACATTGAAAGTAGTCGAGTCAGAGGTTTTGCACAACTAAATGATTTTGTTAAGAATGACCAGGACCAAATTTCAATTTGGTTTCTAGAAATCCCTTGGGCAAATTCTCCTTCTTTCAACTGGATGCCATCAGAAAGGGTCTAAATAGTGGGCACCAATACCTGCTTCTACTTTGAGATATCACTGCAACATTTGATATGTTTGAAGACCAGGTCCTTCTTTAAAGACTCAGGAGAATATGGGAGTTCCAGAACAGTTCAATAGTTAGAATCCTATTTATCTGGAAGAACTCAGCAGGTGAGAATCAACAAGGACTGTTCCCATTTTCCAATGGCATTGTATCTCATCTGGAGTGCCGCAGAGCACTCTGTGCTTCTTTTCAACATCCACATGGCACCTAACTATAAACTACCGTCTAGCCTGTTTTGCAGGATACAGATTGTTTGCACATGATCATTTTTTTTTTCCCCTCCAGCTGAAGTCTTCCTGGTCCAACATTGTTGAATCTGTGTCAATCTTTATTAATGCCATTAAGCCTTGCATAACCCATAATAAACTGGCCTGTAATGTTTCCAAAACCAAAATAATATCAGAAACAGTAATTTCTCAATCAATTGCTTCCTGTGTATAGAGTTTCAGAATCTTTGCTGATTCTAGTCTCTGTTGTGAAATCTGGTTTCTTCGTGGCCTGAAGCCTCTTTTGGATCCTAGTGATAGTCTGTTGGTTTTGCAGATTTTTATTTTCCATTACCTGACTACTACAGTTCAGTCTATATTGGCCTACCAGATTATGCATTAAGGGCCGGATTTTAAAAAGCCTACGCACGTAGATGGGGGTTACGTGTGCCGGGCCTATTTTGGAAAGGCCCAGAGACACGTGTGTGTCCTGTGGCTTCGAAAAAGGGGTGGGGAAGGGGCGGGGCGGTCCACGGCGGGATCAGAGACTCCCGGCACAGCAGCTATTTGCTGCTGTGCTGGAGGATCATGTGCTGGCAGGCTCCGGCATGCGCAACAGGTAAGATAAAGGTCGGGGGAGGGGTCGGGAAGTTCCCTCCCAGGCCGCTCCGATTGGTGAGGCAAGACTTCTTTTGGGTGAATCCATGCTGGCTGTGTCCTATGAAATCGTGTCTATTTATATGTGTTGCCGGACTGCCTGATTTGGGCCCCTGCCCTCCTGCCCTTACCTGGCACAAGGATGTATAGTGTTAACCAGAAAAAAAAAACTGGACTGGTGACAACCGTTTCAGTTTAAATCCAGCATGAGACTTGTGCTGTTGCAGAAAGAGCAAGTTTGCTTACCGTAAACGGTGTTTCCGTAGATAGCAGGCTGAATTAGCCCTGCTGTCATGGGAGTCCACAGCTCCCCGTCACGCTGAATTTGTGATTCTGTCTCGTAGCGTGGCGTGACTAAGTGGCTGTCGACCCTGGTTTTAGTGAAAGTGATGACTGTAGGACCGATTGACCCACTTGTGCATCATTTGTGGCTTGTTGATGAAGGCAGTAATGGGCTGCAAAGGTATGTAGAGATGCCCATGTTGCTGCTTTACATATGTCCAGAAGAGGGACCTGTGTGAGATATGCCAGAGAGGTTGCCACCTGTCGTGTTTGGTGAGCTTTTGGTCGAACGTGCAAAGTGATGTTCTGTTTGGTATGACAAAATTGGATACATTGAGCTATCCAACTGGCTATGGTTCGTTTCGCAACCGGTTTTTCTGGTGTGGTTGGGTTATAGGAAAGAAATAGTTGCGAGGGACGAGATGGCGATTGGGTTCTTAAGGTGTAGATTGCCAAAGTCCTTTTGCAGTCTAAAGTGTGTAGAAGTTTTTCGTGTTCAGAAGCATGAGGTTCTGGATAGAACGTTGGTAGGTCTATAGACTGATTAAGATGAAATGGAGTTACTACCTTTGGTAGAAAGGATGGATGAGGTCGAAGTGTCACCTTTTGTGGGTGAAATTGAAGATATGGCGAATAATGTACCAGGGCTTGTAATTCACTCACCCTCCGTGCTGAGGTAATGGCTACCAGAAACACCGTTTTCCATGTCAGGTATTTCGGGTGAGCGGTATGTATGGGTTCAAAGGGTGGCTTCATCAGTTGATTGAGAACCATGTTTAAATCCCATTGAATTGGAGGTTTGACGATTGGTGGTCGCAAGTGATTGAGCCCTTTCAAGAATTTGGATATCATTGGATGTAGAGAAATTGATTGACCTTTATATGGTCTATGTCTGGCCGCTATAGCGCTGAGATGAACGCGTACTGACGCGGTTGCAAGTCCTGCTACATATAACGTGTGAAGGTAATCCAGTAGTCTGGATGGGGAACAAGATAGGGGGTCTAAACGTTCCGTTGTACACCAGATTGCATAACGTTTCCATTTAAATTGGTAATTACGTCTTGTAGATGGTTTCCTGGCTGCCAGGATTACTTCCTGTACAGATAAGGAGACACCTTGTTCGGTAAGGAGGATCCGTTCAGTCTCCATGCCGTGAGATGCAGAGAGGAGTGTAGAGGGTGTAGCAGGGCACCTTGTTCCTGAGAAAGCAGGTCCACCCGAGGTGGTAGCCGGAGTGGTTGTTCGATGGACAGTTGGAGTAGATGCGTGTACCAATGTTGACGTGGCCAGGCCGGTGCAATGAGAATCATTTGTGTCGCATCTAACATGCACTTTTGTAGCGTACGTGTGATCAAGGGTATTGGGGGAAACGCGTACATCAGCGGTTCCGTCCAAGGAAGGAGAAATGCATCTTGTGTTTGTCGTAGCTGACTGGGCCATACTGAACAGAACCTGTCCACTTTGCGATTGTGTTCGGTTGCAAAGAGGTCGATGGACGGGTATCCCCACGTTGCAAAGATCGAGTCTGCTACGTCTTGATTCAGTGACCATTCGTGGGGATGAAACACCCGACTCAGCTTGTCTGCTCGAGTGTTCGCTATGCCCGGAATGTAGGTTGCTTGTAGGTAGATGGAGTGCTGGCATGCCCAATTCCAGATCTTTATGGCTTCGTTGCATAGGGGCCAGGATCCTGTTCCCCCCTGTTTGTTGATATAAAACATTGCTACCTGATTGTCCGTATAAATCATTACTCTGTGGCCATGTAAATACGGAAGAAATGTCCGTAGTGCGTAACGAATCGCTCTGAGTTCCAGAAGGTTGATTTGAAAAGTCCTTTCTATGGTCGACCAGAGGCCTTGTGTCTGGAGATGATTGAAATGTGCTCCCCATCCTTTCTTGGAGGCGTCCGTGGTGACTACGGCATTGTGGGGTAGTACTGTAAACGGTGCTCCGTTGGTCAAGGTGTGATTCTGGAGCCACCAATTGAGTTGAGTGATCATGGGTGTCGTAAGAGTTACCCTCCAAGAGAGAGGTTGTGAGTGTTGTGTCCATTGTCGTCGTAGATGCCATTGAAGTATGCGCATGTGTAGACGGGTGTTGTTGACTGTGTAAATGGAAGCCGCCATGTGACCCAACGCGACTAAGATTTGGCGGGCTGATGTTGTATGAAGCGTTCGCAAATGGAGAAATATCTGTCTCATGGTCAGTCTCCTGTCTTGTGGAAGGAACACTCTGTGTTTGGTGGTGTCCAATATAACTCCGATGAATTGTAGGATCTGTGTTGGTTGTAATTGAGACTTTTGGTAATTGACTTGAAGTCCTAGCGTGTTCAGGCAATGAATGGTGTCCGAAAGATTTTGACGAAGTGTGGTGGGATCTGTTGCTACCAATAGCCAGTCATCCAGGTATGGAAAAATCATGATCCCTTGTTGACGGAGATGTGCCACTACCACTGCCATGCATTTGGTGAAAACTCTGGGAGCCGTCGAGAGTCCGAACGGTAGTACTTTGTATTGGAAGTGATTGTTGTTGGCTCGAAACGAGAGGTATTGCCATGAAGAGGGGTGCATTGGAATGTGGGTGTATGCATCCTTTAGATCTATGCTGCACATCCAGGCTTTGTGTTGTATTAAGGGTAAGATTGATTTGAGAGATATCATTTTGAATTTTTCGTTTACTATGAATTTGTTGAGTTCCCGTAGATCTAAAATTGGACGTAGATCCCCGGACTTTTTCGGAATGAGGAAGTACGGGGAGTAAAAACCAGAATTCCATGACCCTTTGGGAAGAGGTTGAATTGCTTGTTGTTGTAATAATATTGTCAATTCCATTTCCATTTGAATCGTGTGGGGATGATGATTCTTTGGTGGTGGATGTGGTAGGGTGGGTAGTAGGTGAAAGGGGATTTGATATCCATATTGTACGATGTGAAGGACCCATTGGTCTGTCGTTATGGTCTCCCATTGATGTAGGTGAGAGGAAATACCTCCCGCAATGACTTTTTGTGGTAGTGGCGGGGGTATCACTAAAAAGATTGCACTGGTTTAGATTGCGTAGTTTGCTGTTGTTGTTGTTGTCGTTGTGGACGTGGACGTCCTCGTCGAGACTGGTTTTGAGTATTTTGTTGTCTGGCTGGTGGTTGATAAGGTTGTGGTCGATAAGAGGTATATGGCCGGTATGGTCGACGTTGGAACGTAGGTCGACGGTATTGGGGGAAGTATCGCCTATTAGTACTATACGTTGAAGGTGTAGTAAGAGATTGTACCGCCACCGATTGTTCTTTAAGTTGTGCTACTGTGTCTTGTAGTTTGTCTCCGAAGAGGTTGTCACCTCGACACGGTAAGTTGGCGAGTTTGGTGTGAACATCTTCACGTATGGAACTAGCTTTTAACCATGCCAGCCTACGTGCTGCCAAGGCACTTGCCGATACTCTGGAAGTCGTATCAAAATTTTCATATACCGTGCATAGCAGATGGCGTATGGCCTCTTCTATATCTTGGAGGGGCGTGACTCCTACCAGGTTGTGTTCCGTCTTCAGCTGTTGTACACAATTGAATAAGTATTGCGCCAGATAAAATTGATGATGACTTATACGTGCTCCCAACATTGCTCCTTGAAAGGCTCGTTTTGCAAAGTCGTCTAGGGTTCGAAGATCTTTGATAGGAGGAGATGTAGAATGTAACCTCTGTTTCCGTGCTTTAGTCATTGCTGATTCAACTACAAGTGATGCATGAGGTAGTTGGGAGGTGGAATAATATGGAGATTTTTGTATCTTATATTTTAAATCTATTTTCTTGGATACAGCTTGTGTTGTGAAGGGAGTTTCCCATGATTTTTCCAACAATGCATTCAAAACTGCATGCGAGGGTAATGCAGTGGGTTCTGTTGGCACATCAAATATTTTTAACAGATCAAGCGTGTCTGCTCTCGGATCCGGTATCTTCTGGATAGGAATGTTTAAAGCCGTTCCCATTTTCTCCAAGAATTTTGGGTAAGTTAAATCTTCCGGAGGAGAATAAGGCTCCTGGGAAGCTTCCTCTGGATCTGACGGATATCCTGTGGAAGAATCAGGAGACACATCTGTGTCTAATGAATGTAAATTACTATGAGACGTATGCTGTGCATCTCGTGTACCATCATGTGGTATTGAGGATTGCGGAAGTGGTAGACGTGGGTTGTGATGTGGCGGTGAAAGAGTAATTGTACCCCGGGGTCTCGGAGAGGTGTCCTGTTGAATTCCAGGATTTATAGTGTGGGTTGAAGTGGACTGACGTTCAGCATCTACAGATGTTGGCATGTGATAGGAGGCTTGCATGGCTTCAAAAAATCCAGATAAGGCTAATGACAGTGTATGAAAAGCATCTTGTGCTTGCCCTGTCATTTGAGGTTTGTTGCCTGTTGAAGTATGAGAGGCAGGATTTTGTGCAGGTTCAGCATCTTTAGACATTTTCCTCTTTTTATTGAGTGGTTCTTGAAAAGATGTTTGTTTTGAGTATTTGGAATGGGTAAGGTTAGATGACCTGCCCATTGAGGAATAGGAGGAGGAGGAGGAACAAGAGGGCACGTCCGACTCCTCTGTAGTGTTCCATTGGGGAGGTGACTGTGAAGGGACAGTACGAATGGGATGTGCTGCAGGTCTTGTGTGACCTGAGGTTGTTGGTTGTGTAGACTGTGTATCCCTGTCTGCCCCAATCCTTTTTATTCTTTTATTTTTCACTTTCGATTGAAGGGGGTACTGTTTCTTTAAGGTTCCCCGTTGAGATTTTTTATTTACATTTGAGCCGTGCCGGCTCGAGCAGTCTGAAGCGCCGTGGTGCGCCGTGACTGGCTGAACGGAGTCACATGGTGCGCCGCGTCGGTGCGTCGGGCTCACGTGGTTTGCATTGAGAAGGGATTCAGTAGCGTGCCTCGCGCCAGTGAGAGCTGCGCCGTCCTTCACGGCGCCGGATTGCGCCTTTTCGCTCTGCCTCACTGCCCCCTGAGTCGCGTCAGTAGATGGCTGTTTTGAATGTTTGGTAAGTGCTTTCTTCTTTGAGGGGGAGCTATTCGATCTTGAAGAGGATCTCAGTCGTGAGGGCGGGCGATCCCTGTGCCTACGCTCCTCATTTCTCTTAGATTTTAATTTGTGTTGGCTAACATGTTTTGTGGAACGTCCTCTCTGCGTTTGAGGAGGAGTAGTTCCCGGACCCGGAGAAGATTTTGTGTCCGATACACTGTTAGCTGTCTCACGGAGGTGTGTTAGCACTCTTATCTTTTCCGCTCTCATTCTTTGTGCCCTCGGAGACATACGGCCACATGAAGGGCAATTATCAGTGTCATGGTTTGGCCCCAGACAGCGATAGCAGAGGGAATGTGTGTCCGTAATGGACATTACCTTGCCGCATTCACATGGTTTGAATCCTGAGGGTCTCGGCGGTCGTTGTGTGTCAGACATTTTTTCTTTTTTTTTTTTTTTTTACTGGTATCTGTTATTTATACTGAGGAGTATAGAAGCTCCGCGTGCGATCCCGCGCGCGGAAAAACAGACTGAGGAGAACTGTTAATCCGGCGCGGGAACCCACGCGCAGCCTCAGAGCAAAGCTCTGACATCGCTTAGGAAGCTCCGCCTCCCGGGCCTGACGGACAGTCCCATGACAGCAGGGCTAATTCAGCCTGCTATCGACGGGAAACCAGCTGGTATCTGATTACAGGAGGCACAGGAAGTTCAGTTACTCTCATGAGCCAATGGGGAGCCAGCTCATTACCCGAAGAGAGGATGAGAACTTCAGGCCAATCAGAAAAGAGAAAAAAAAGCAGCCTAAGGCACGAGGAATCAGTGCTGCATTTTTTGGGTAATGAGCCTAGCTATCAAGCTGAGCTAAACCATTAAAGGAACTAGAGAAAAGAGGTGAGATATCAGCATTGGAGAACAGTTAGAGAGAGATATCAGAGAGCTGTGCTTTGGAGAGGATCCCCCCTCCTCCCACAGCTACCAGGAGACAGAGTGCACAGCAGAAGGAGAGTCCAGGAGCCTTGAGTTTACGTCTCCCCCACCACACACACACACACTGCAGAACCCATTCCAGCTAAATAGCCCTAAATTGTTCAGCAGCAATAGTACAACAGGTTATGCTTTTGTTCTTTGTCCCTGCCTTGCAATATTGACATCAGACTGTTGCATCAGTGAGCTGCCAGATAAACACTACTGTTAGTAAAGACCTGGCCTGAATTTTCACTCCCTGCATCAGGGCGGGTAACAGGCATGTTTCCCCTTGTTTGGAGCCTCTCTAACGGGCCGATTCAGTAAAGTCCGCTCTCCCGGCGTGCAGACAGGCCACTCTCCTGTGTGCGCGATACAGTATTTAAATGAGGCCTGGTGGTAGAAACGGGCAAAAGGAGCGGTGGCTGTCAGCGGGTTTGACAGCCGATGCTCAATTTTGCTGGCTGACAGCCCCGGGCTCGGAAACTGGACACCGGCAAAATTGAGCGTCCGGTTTTTGACCCGACAGCCGCCGACCGACTTCAAATTTTTTTTTTTTTTTTTTTACTCTTCAGGACCTCCGACTTAATATCTCCATGATATTAAGTTGGAGGGTGCACAGAAAAGCAGTTTTTACTGCTTTTCTGTGCACTTTCCTGGTGCCCGAAGAAATTAGTGCCTTACTTTGGGTAGGCGCTAATTTCTGAAAGTAAAATGTGCAGCTTGGCTGCACATTTTACTTTCTGAATCGCGCGTGAATACCTAATAGGGCCATCAACACGCGTTTTCCCTTACCCCTTATTCAGTAAGGGGCGGAAAACGCGCGTCCGGAGTGTACTGTATCGGCCCGTAAGACTGGATCTTCCCCAGAGAGTGCCACTACGTTTCAACTAATAAAGCCTTCATTGATTATGCTTTAAGAGGGTATACACTTCTTGGACTGGGGACTATGAGAGGAACAGTAGAACATTCTGATACACTGGTGTGAGAATTACCCTTAGAGTTTTGGGTAAACAAGTTGATCATTGTCAGGGCTAACTCTGCAGGTTGCTAGATTTAATAGCAAGTAATATTGGACCATTCGTGACTGTTATGCTTATTGTCTCGTGCTAGTAATTATTTTCCCTTCTTTTGCTGTATCATCGCTGTATGCATCATTCTACTTACCTGTTAATAGTAAACAAATGTTTACAGTAGAGTGGTGATTTTCTGCACTGTACCCTGTTCCCAAGGGTGGGGTGGGAACCACAGGGACCTATAAAAGAGAGGTTCGGGGCATTTGGATTATCTATCCCAGAGGTGCTAACGTAACCCGCAGCCCCCCACTCTGACACTCATACCCACAGGTGCAGGTGGGGGTTCTTCTTGTGCAGCCCCTCTCCCTTGGCAGCATAATACTTGAGGGGGTGTTACATATGTTCTGTAATTTTATTCTTTATAATAGTTTCCATGATTTTTCCTGGCACTGAAGTCAGGCTCGCTGGTCTATAGTTTCCCGTATCACGTCTGGAGCCCTTTAAGTATCAGGGTTACATTGGCCACCTTCCAGTCTTCAGGTACAACGGATGATTTTAATTTAGGTTACAAATTACTTATAATAGATGTGAAATTTCGTTTGAGTTCTTTCAAAACCTTAGGATGCATACCTTCCAGTCCAGGTGATTTGTTATGTTTCAGTTTGTCAATCTGGTCTACTACATCTTCCAGGTTCACCATGATTTGGGTCAGTTCATTTGAATAATCACCTTTGAAAACCATCTCCAGAACTCCGAAGCACAGAATTTGTTTAGTCTTTCCTCAATGGCCTTATCTTCCCATAGGGGTAGATTTTCAGACCGCGTGAATAGGCGTACTTTTGCTGGCGCATCAGGCGCAAGCAAAAGTACGCGGGATTTTAGTAGATACGCGCGGAGCTGCGCATATCCACTAAAATCCGGGATCGGCGCGCGCAAGGCTATGGATTCTGTATAGCCGGCGCGTGCCGAGCCGCGCAGCCTACCTCCGTTCCCTCCGAGGCCGCTCCGAAATTGGAGCGGCCTCAGAGGGAACTTTCTTTTGCCCTCCCCTCACCTTCCCCTCCCTTCCCCTACCTAACCCACCCGCCCGGCCCTGTCTAAACCCCATCCTTACCTTTGTCGGGGGATTTACGCCTCCCTCTGGGAGGCGTAAATCCCCGCGCGCCAGCGGGCCACTAGCGCGCTGGGCCGCGACCTGGGGGCAAGTCTGGAGGGCGCGGCCACGCCCCCGGACCGCCCCGGGCCGTAACCACGCCCCCGAAACGCCCCCAAAACGGCGCTGCGCTCGGTCCCGCCCCCGACACGCCCCCCTCTGAAAACCCCGGGACTTACGCGAGTCCCGGGGCTCTGCGCGCGCCGGTAGGCCTATGTAAAATAGGCTCACCGGCACGCAGGGCCCTGCTCGCCTAAATCTGCCCGGATTTGGGCGGATTTAGGCGAGCAGGGCTCTTAAAATCCGCCCCTAAGTGCCCCTTTAACCCCTCAGTCATCTAATGGTCTAGTCGATTCCTTCTCAGACTTCCTGCTTCAGATATATTTCAAAAATAATTTTTATTATGAATTTTTGCCTCTATGGCCAGCTTCTTTTCAAATTTTCTTTTAGCCTGTCTTATCATTGTTTTATTTTTATTTATTTAACAGCTTTTAATATACCGGCGTTCGTGAGGCACATCACGCCGGTTCACAATAAACTTGAGACAGGATGGAATTACAAAAAACAGGGAGCAGGCATGAGAAAAGGGAGCGGGGGGAGGGAGGGATAGACAGCGAGGAAGAAGAGAGCAGCAAAGAAGGTAGAGAAGAGTAACCAAAACTGATTAGCAAGTTATTTACAACAGAATATAAAATACCAAAAGCAGAGATTAACTTATTTACAGCAGATTATTGGATACAGAGACATTCTTATTGGACCAGAGTTAAGGTGCGGGGGAGGCAGGTGTCTAAAGGGGGTTGGTTTCGGGGTAGGCCTGCCTGAACAACCAGGTCTTGATGCCTTTTTTGAATGCGGGCAGGGAGGGTTTTACAGGCTAAAGAATTTTTATTTGAATGAGTATGATTTGAAACTGCTAGTCCTTGCCTTAGTGTTACCATGGTGGGTCTAATGAATCAATTTATACCTTGGTCTCCCGTTAAATTGAAATTTGGCTCCCAGTAAATTCAGTTTGGCTGCCATACTTCAAAGTATGGCAGCCAAATTGATTCATGGTCTGAAGCATTATGATCACGTATCTTCTGTTTTAAAGAAACCGCACTGGTGCTCAATTACCTGCTGGATAAAATTTAAGATTTTATGCTTTGCATTCAAATCATTCTATCGGTCACAACTGGAATCTGTTTAATTTATTGATGCCACATATTCCTTCAAGGATACTTTGTTCTTCAGAGCAAGGCTTTTTTTTTAAAATTCCTTCTCCAGTTGAGATGAATTTGGAGATAACTAGATAATCCTCTCTTCCCTATCAGATGCCACTTGACATTGAACTACAGTAGAACAATTCTACATTTGGGAAAGCCATTAAAACTTAGCTTTTTACTCAGGCTTTTAATGATTAGTCTTAGTTAATTTGAATTTGTATTTTAACTGTTTTGTTTTGAATATTTTTTAGTGTATCAGTTTAATGTTGTATATTTGCTATGTGTATGCTTAAGAGTGATTGATATTTATTGATATTTTTGTATATACCACTCAATTATCTAAATGAGTGGTATATTAAAATTAAGTAAACTAAACTAGTCTAGCTGAGGAGAAATGGTGTTTCCTGTTCAAATTTTCCTTATGGGTACAGGGGATCACTGACTGGCATTGATTTCAATACCTCCAGGCTCTTTAATTCCTATACTTTTAAAGGGACTGTCTCAGATAGGACATGATCTTGCTGCTAGGGGTGTGTGCCAAAGCTAAGTGTGAGGGGGAAGAGGGCCCAAAAGTCCACCTGTGACTATACCTCTGCTTAGGGGATAATGGACAGAGCTAGACATGCAAACACAGCACTGCTTGTTGGCCAGCAGAGGCTAACACAGAGGAAGCCATCTTCCTCTGTGGTACACATAGGCCTAACTGGTCCTGGTGAGTTTGGGATCTAAATCCCAATCCCTAAATTGCAGCACTATTGTCTGAGCCATGAGTCCACACCAAGGCAATATGAGAGGAGCAAAGCAGCACAATTGCAAGAATATTCCAAGGTTCCAAGAGGGGCAAAGGGCACTAACATTGGCATGAACATCCCAAGACACCAGAGTATCATTCTTGACATCGTGAGAGGTTTAAGCCGGCGATCTGTCACATCTGATCATTAACATTTATTTTGCTGGATAGGTGTATGTGCCACTTCCTCTCTCATCATGCCATGCTCATCTCTTCCAAAGCTGTACACTTAGTCTTTTTTTTTTTTTTTTTGACAATCTTCCCTGGTATCACCTTGACAGAAAAATATAGTACCAAGTAGCAGTGGTCTTGGCTAGAACCTCCAAGGCACCAAAAGCGGCACAAAGCATTGGGAGTACTGGAGTTTCTTTATTTTAAAATTTTTTATATAGCAAACTCAAAGGTTGCAGCAGTTTACAAACATAAAAGTAACATTTTCCACAAAATTGTGCAGACTACCACAAAATCAACTTTGTTACTTTACATGAACTCTGCAAAAAAAAAAAAAAAAATTCCTCCTCGCACAATGATCAGATAAACCCTACACCATAGGGGCAGAGCAACACAGCAAAAAGAGTGACATCAACACCTCAAGGATTAGAGTGAAGAATATTGCAGCAAGCTAGGAATTTTTAGTGTTTGGATACACCCAGTAGGATGGACAAACACACATAGCAGATAGTCACATTTGATGGAAAAAAATGCACACATGTATCAACAACCCCAGATATTGAGGGGTGGTAAAACATCAACCCCCCCCCCCCAAAAAAAAAAAAAACCAGAACAAAAATAAATAAGAGGCAAAGCCATACCAACAGTGGTATAAATATCCAAGGGACGAGCCAGTAGTACAGCATGTAAAGCATCAGATTGGCATGACACAAGAACATATGAAGTTAACATATTGAGTCAGACCGAGGGTCCCTCAAGCCCAGCATCCTGTTTTCAACAGTGACCAATCCAGATTACAAGCTCCTGCCAAGTACTCAAACATTAAATAGATCCCATGCTACTAATGCCAGCAATAGCAGTAGCTATTCCCTAAATCAAGACAAATAGTTAGCACGTACCCTAGAGGAATTTGAAAAGAACTTTGAAGATAGCAGAGGCAAATACACCCCAAGGCACCAAGAGATCACTGAGGTTAAAACTCCACACCATAGGTGCACAGCAATGCAGCATGAAGAGCATCAGCACCCCAAGGCATAGAGGTGCACGGAGCAAGCCCATTGACCGCCAAACTCCCAAGCATGGAGTATAGAACAGAGTAGAGTGTACAGTGGTATTAACAAAGCATAGAGTAAGGCATATGACAGGAAAAACCGTAACATCAAAATCCCAAGAAACCCAAAGCAGGGCAAAGCACTACCAACAGGGCATTAAAACTCTATAGCACAGACAGTGGCAGAACAGCAGAAAGTAGCATGAACATCTCAAGATACCATAAGAGGGGTAAAACAGTACTAACAGTGGAAGGAGTTCTCCCCCAAGGTACAATGAGAGAGGAGTAGGTCAGACACTAACACACAGCAAGGTGATAAGTTAGAAGAGAGACAGTGTGGAAGGAGGTGTTTTTCCTTCTTTTTGGGACCAACAACCCAGTATATCCAAGAGAGGGGCAATGCAGGAGAAGCAGACAGGATAGGAACAGTGGTACACTAGCACAACAAAGTCCTGAACCAAAAGAGAAGCTGGCATGAGCTGCAGCAAGAAGAAAACTACAACACAGCAAGGCTAAGGTGGCAAAAAGCATGGACACTGGTAAACTGTAGTTGAGTATTTAGTCCTCTGCCATTTGCATGGAAATTCAGGGAAATAGAGCAGAGCAGAGGAAGGATTAATTTAGTGAAGACCAACTTTTCCATTAACTTTGGCACTAGCAGTGAACAGTGATGTCCACTACCATTGAAAATACCCATTTGCTAGGCATGATGATTGGTGGGTAGAAAAGGAAAGGCTGAGCCACTTTGGCAAGGTCATGACTGTATGTCCTCACATGCCCAGCATAGCAATGGATCTGTGGCCACAGGGTGGTGGCATATAAAAGCTGACATGGTGTTGCTCATGCTGATTGACCATGTAGCATGCCCACTTTTTCCTGCACTGCATCCCTACTGCGCCTATGATTACATTATAGCCATTATCATATTCTAATGAATTGGACTGCTGGAGTAGAGGGCGAGACTCCCTTTCACCTACTGATCACAGAATGCAGCTAGCACAAAGATACAGCTGGGTGAGCTGCAAGGAATCCATGAACAATAACTTTTGTGCCAGTCCCTGTTCCTGCCGTTAACAACTTCCCTTCCAAGGTATTTTATTAGCTCGTATATACTGCTTTCTGATCCAAAGATCAAAGTGGTGTTCAACTTAACATGTATTAATGTTTTATGCATATTATATAATAAAAACAATGACACCAACAAACAGAACAAAAGATCTGACAAAATCTCAATCCACCCTCTCTTATAAATAAAAGGAATTTCACTCCAGCCAGGTCTTCAATTTTTAATAGCACAAGTAATCCTCTCCTGCCACGTCTCCAATGGTAACTGATTCCAAGTGACAGGTGCTGCCAAAGAAAACTCTCATCCTTATTCACTCTTAATTAACTTATTCAATGATTTTAAAGTAAAGCTCACCAACTAGATCACAGTATTCAGCCTATGGGCACCATAATCCTAAATGCAGCCCTGAGTGTATCTTGAGGGATGTGGTTTATTTATTTATTTATCTAACATCTCTTTTATACCGATATCCGTTCGCACATCGCATCGGTTCACAATAAACAAAAACTTTTGGGCGGTGCCCTTACATGTAACAGATAACTTAGTGAACTAGGAAAAATACAATTAACTTTTGGGAGGAGCCCTTACATATAACAAACATCAATGGGTAGATGCAAAGCAACAGAACTGCAACTATAACTATATACATGAGAGTGCACAGTGTGGTGGAAGAAGAATGGTATCAAATGCCCGAGGAGTGATGCAGCAGGTGTACAAAGAAATGTATGGCCAGGGCAAGAGCAAGAACTGGCAAGTGCTGTAGGGGAAGAGAATTTGGAAAAAAGCTCAAAGACAGCCAAAGTAGGGAATGCTTATCTCAGTAGGAAGAATGTGATTGACCCTACCAGAAGTCTAGGATATGCTTCTGTCAAACTGTAAGATCAAGGCACGCACACATGGCCGGTACAGTGAAACTGTAAATTGCTCATTAAAATCACTTATGGTTTCATTTGTTACTTGTATAACTGTTAGAGGCAGCTTGGCCTACTGGGGCTTCGGGCATGCCCCAGTGGGCCGGTCTGTTTAGACACATGGTTGCTGTTCGCAGCAGCCCACACCAGGCCCTGCAGCAACTCTTCTTACTAGTGGAAGCCTCCCCTGACATTCTCCATAACAATGTGCCTTGGGCCTATGCTTTTCAAGCCCTACTTCCCCCTAGCTCCTGGCCTCCCCACTCCTCAGGTCATTCCTCCCTCCCTCCCTCCACCCACCCAATTCTCTCAGCTCCTCGGACTGTTCTTCCCTCTCTAAACCCACATCTCTCCTTGGGCCGTTCCTCCCTCCACCCACTACAAGTACCACAATAGCTCCTGACTTGTTGCTCCCTTCATGTGCTATGATCACTGCAGTAACTCCTGGCCATCTCTCTGCTTCTTGGGCTGTTCCCCTCTCCACTACAATCGCTACAGCGATGGTTCCTGGCCTTCTTCTCCTAGGATCTTTCCACCCTCCTCCCACTGGTTTCATGGCAGCGGTGAGACTCCTGCCATCACACATACTCTGCCTATTTGGGCAGGAGGCAGCAAGGAATACTCCCGTGGTTACCTCACTGCCAGCTGAATGCCTCTTCTACTACTGGGCCCCTCATGCTTTGATGACAGCATAAATTAATAAAAAATAACTCTCAGGGCCTTGCAGCCTGCCTCTTCTTGCATCAAGAGGGAAGGG
This sequence comes from Rhinatrema bivittatum, assembly GCF_901001135.1. NCBI lineage: Eukaryota > Metazoa > Chordata > Amphibia > Gymnophiona > Rhinatrematidae > Rhinatrema > Rhinatrema bivittatum. The sequence continues at coordinate 122,401,780 of NC_042617.1, forward strand.
ACAGCCCATCCAGTCCCTATTCTCATGAGTCCCTTGCCTGGACTCTCCCACCTCCAACTACGAATACAACTATGTGTGTGTGTATGAAAGAGAAAGCTTGTATGCACCCTCCACTCTTAACTCATCCATTATAATCTCAGAGTGACTAGAATCAAAAAGGTTCCAAGTATGAAGAGCAGGCAATCTTTATTTGATGTACCTGTTTTGAAATATTGTAATGGAGTTTAAGAAACTAAGAAAAAAAAAAAGGTTTAAACTATTCTTTTCATTACTATAGTTTTCTTATTGATTTTATGTTTTATATTTCTTGATTTTATTTGATATTCTATGAGGAATGGTGGTGTTTTTCCATTTTGCACTGCATACAGAGGTTAACATAAGTATTGCGGTCCTGCCCGCGAGGAGCGCGGGCAGGCTCCTCACCTCATGCGGCCGGTCGGGCCGCTGATGCTGTCCTCTTTGCGGCGGTCGTGCCGCTGTCTTTGGGCTCCTCCCCAGCTGCTGTTTGCTCCGCGCAGCGGGGCCGACCCGCCACGAGCTCTCCCTCACGGTTGGGACCCCTGCTGCTGCTTCTGGCTCTCCCTGGCGTGCTTGGTCACTCCCAGGGTCCTCGCCCGGCAGGGAAGCCGTCCCTGCAGCCCTCTGCTCTCCATGGCTGGGGACGCCACCAGCCTGAAGCCTTCGTTCTCTTCCTGCTCCAATCTTCACTGCATGGATGTGCTCCAGCAGCCTGTCTTCTCCCAGCTTTTGGGCAGGGCTGCCCCTGCTGCCTACCTTGCTCTTGGGGCCTTCCATGTGGCTGGTAGGACACCACCAGCCTGTCTTGCTCTTCGCTCTCCAGCTTCCTAGGGCGCGGGCCTGCGCCTCTCTCCCCCCTCTTCAAGGGCCAGCCAGGTGTGGCCCCCTGCTGACCCCTCCCTGGGTGTTGCCCTCTTCAGCCCTACAAAAGGGCTCAGCGTCCATTCCAGCTTTGCCTTTGCAAGGAGTTGGTCACTCCTGGGATCCTGCTGTCCTTCGCTCCAGGAGTCCTTTTTCCAGCACTTCAAGGTCCTGTGTTTCCTGTTCTTCGTTGGAGCTCCTCGTCTTGTCTGATATTTATTTATTTATTTATTTAACAGTTTTTAATATACCGACGTTCGTATGGCACATCACGCCGGTTTACAAGTAACTCAATTAAAGGAGGAATTACAATGAACAGGGGGCCGGGGATGGGAGCAGGCCAGAAAGAGGAGGGGGGTAATGGAGACAGGAGAAGAGAGGGAAAGATAGGTAGCGTGAAATAGAGAATAAAGAGCTGCTGTTCACCTGCTGTTCCAGATGTCTGTGTGCCAGCCGTAAGGTCTGTCTCCTGATCCAGTACCTGTGTTCCAGTCCAGATGTTTGTTCCTGATATCCGTGATCCAGCCTGATGTTGCTTCTCCTGATCCTGAAGTCCGTGAGTCTGTCTTGCTCTCCTGAACCCCTGGTTCCTTGTTCCTGAGTCTTCCACACGCTTGGTACCTCGCGGCAAGCCATGTCATGGTCCACAACCAGCCCCATGGGCGAGCTGAGTAGGGTGCTTCATGATGCAAGCCTTGTACCTCATTCCTGAATCTTCTGAAAGCCTAGTACCTCGTTCCTGAGTCTACGTCTGTGCATCCAAATACCTCGTCCCCGAGTCTCATCTGAATTTCCATGTTCCGGTCTCCGCTGCCCTGAACTGCATCCGGCCTGCCGCTTCTTGCCGTACCCTGTGGCAGGTCCGAAAGGGCTTGGAACAGTCGGAGGACTGTTCATAAGACCATCATTGCGTTGTTGGTCTTCCGAAGCGTGCAGGTCCGGAGGAGGGTCAGTGTCTTCAGTCCAGCCTCGCTCCTGTCCAGCCCATACTCTGGCATGCCTCGCCTACTGCGGCACCTCTTCGGAGTTCCTCTGGGGTCGAGCCGTGGCCCAAGAACACACACCTCTTGGTAAGTGGGACCACTCTCCTAGCGCTCCACAACAAGAACATGCCATGCTGGGTCAGACCAAGGGTCCATCAAGCCCAGCATCCTGTTTCCAACAGAGGCCAAACCAGGCCACAAGAACCTGGCAATTACCCAAACACTATTGATCTATTGTAGTTGTAATTGTTTTCTCATGATTGAGGATCAAGCCCACACCCAACAAATGTGATAAAAGGTCTAATACCATATGAATTCCACATCTCCTTTGTTTTTTTGTGCAGGATTTCTGGTTGGCACCACAACAGTGCATGTAAATATAATATACATGTGATATTTTTACCTCAGAAGACTGTACTGTGAATATCTTTATGTAAAATCTGTTCTAAATGCATAATTTTTAATTGGAAGGGCAGGAACAGGGCCAGGGATTAGGTGCAAGGCTGTATTAGGGTTGACTTAGTTGAGTTAGAGAATAGCCTTTGCAATTACTGGCATCAGTAGCATGGGATCTACTTAATGTTTGGGTATTTGTGATCTGGATTGGCCACTATTGGAAACAGGATGCTGGGCTTCATGGACCCTTGGTCTGACCCAGTATGGCAATTTCTTATGTTCTTAATATTAACATTAGTAAATGACAGCAGATAAAGACCACAGTGAACCATCCAGTCTGCCAGCAAGGTATCTAACTGCTGCTCCATGCAGGTTACCCTAAGGTTGAGGAGCTCCCCATCAAAGCTGTAAAAGCAACTAGTGATCAGATCACCCCTTCTAAAAATACCTTTGCACCAGTCCTAGCTGCACTATCGCCATGTGGGAAAGCAAGACTCTGTGGCTGTGCTACTTTCAGTCAGTAGCTCTCCCCAGTCTTGGCCAGGGCTTCAATTTTTTTTTTAAGCCCCAGAGGAATAACATGGATCACTACTTATCCTCTCCCCTAGATTAAATGGGCAAGGCAGAGCAGAGCCTAGGAAACCACAAAAGCACCATAATCTGTAGCACAGTGTCAGTAGGAATGGCGTAGGGGGCCAGAGAAGTGGAGGCTAGAGTCACAAAAAGGGAGAGAGTGAGTCAGGAGGAAATGCCTGTGCAGTGTTGACAAAGCTTCAGTGTAAGGTAGCTGGGCTGAACTCAGAGGGGCTGTGGAACAACCAGTGAGTCTACTGGAGAGTGTAATGCAGAGGAGTGGGAATAGGAATGGAAGGGGGCTGCTGCAGGCTAGGAAAAGGCTGGTAGCAAGCAAGAACTTTACATAATGATGTGTCAGTGCTGGGTCACTCAATTGTGAGCACATCAGGAGAGAGCGAGAGGTAGAGCGAGAGCGAGACAGAGAAAGAGACAGAGAGAAAGACTCTCATACAGGCAGTGCATGCACGTGTCTATAAGAGTGTGTGCATGTGTACATGTGTGTTTGAGAGAATGCACATGCATATATGTGCCAATAAAGTTTCCTCAATCTGAAAATCTTCATTACTGAGCATTTGTGTCTGTGTCTGACACTGGATAGCAGTATAGTTGTTTCATTACCTGATTGGTTGGGAAGACATTTTCCACCAGGTCAGGAATCCAGGAGATAGATGTCTGTCTGTGTCTGTCTAGCTCTCTATATATGTGAGATATGTAACCAAATTATTGGGGAACCCAACCAATTGCATGGATGGATGGATGGATGGATGGATGGGGGCCTGCAGCTGTTTGCTCATCTCTGGTCTAAGGCATGCTCTACTACTTAGATATTTAGGAACATTGTGAAATTTATGTTGGAGATCTTTTGGATTAAGACTGCCAGGCTCCAGGACACATGATGCACCTTCTCAAAGGTTTGGGGAGCTATTGAAGTATATGCTGTATCTAAAGAACACACAGGAGTCACTTAGCCTGTGCGCCGGTTTTGAAAAAATCCCTCAGGCTGATATTTTCCTGCAATCCGCCCCTGAACTGTGGTGGTTGAATGAAAAGCTAATACATACCGATGAGCACTGACCCACAAGACAGTGGAGTGAATTGAACACACTACAAGCACATGTTGTCCATCACAACCAGGACATAGGTGTCTAAACCACCAAGGTATGAAGCACGACAAATCACAAACAGCACAAAAGTCTAGACTCGCCTTGATAGCAAGATGAAGGATGAGAAACTTGTATTTTTTTCCAGGGACAACACACCCTAGTATAACCAACAAATAGGGTGGGATAATTAGGCTGAGATCCAAACAGCAAACAGAGGCACCAAAATGCCCATGATGGTACATTATATAAAATGGCAGATAGTTATATTAATAGCAAGATTCCTAAGATTTTTATTCATTTTTGTATACCGGCATTCATGTAAAAACATATCACGTCTGTTTACATCCCAGGACAGGCATCAACATATTTGCATTTTAAAAACAATTAAAGTCTAAATACATATTTGTTTTGCTTAAAAAAAAATAAGACAACTATACATGTTATATCATGGCAGGTAGGGATGTGGAACAGCAAGATCCCTAAAGAGGTACATCTGGGGCATGGCAAGTGGGCCGAGCAGCATCCCAGCCAGCCATTTAGAGATTACATTCAGCCAAGGTGTCACAGGTTTCTTTTAAAATTTACAAATTTATACATTTTTGTTTTTTCCAGTCTAACCCCAAAAGTCAGAGAGGCCACATTTATCAGACACTGACATTTCTGAAATACATTATGAAAAAAAATTTAAGAACGGGGCAGTCCATATTCGGAAACCATTCAGAGAGACAACTCAAGTTATCTGTCTAAAGTGCACATTTGGCATATTCAGACACACACACACTAAATTAGACTAGTTATTTAACTATAATTTAGCTGGATACAGGAGTTCCGGGGCATTCTGGGGAGGGGTTGAGTGATCCGGCAAATTTAGCTACATTTCAGGTATATTCGGCTAGTTACATAGATAACTTTAGACCTTTGGAATATAGCCAATTAAGTCTAAAATTATCCAGTTAACCATAGCTGAATAACTTTATACATAAATTGGCTTTTTTTTTTTTTATTTATGCTTTTATAAAATTTACAAGCATCCACTTGTTAATGAAATTTCCTATCATACAGAAATACTAATAAATTTACAAAACCAATAGTATAAATTACTCATAATTTAACATCTATATTATAGTCAAATAGAAGAAATACCTGGAGAGCATGTAATTAGAGTGATAACAGATAGAAAATCTGAATGTAGAATACCTGGAAATCTGAACAGTCCACCCACTATTTACATTACACCCCAAACAGCAGGCCTATGTGGGACTAGAGTGAGTGTCCAGAAATGCTTTCAATTGTATTGGATCAAAAAATACATAACACTGCCCCTGATAAAGCAAACACTTGCATGGAAATTGCAATTTGAAAGTTGCTCCCTTTTGTACTGCTTTCTCCCTCAAGTTTAGAAAGATTTTCCTTCTTAATTGCATCTGCTTCACCAAGTCTTGATATCACCAGACTTTTTGTCCAAAAAATAAAGCTTGATTATTCCTGAAATATTGTTTGAAAATGTTATTCTTATTCATCAAGAAAGATAATGTGACAAGAAGGGGTCTGCAATGAGATACTATTAATTCTTGTGATGAATCCAGCAAAGATGTTAATCAAGTAAATCTTGTTCTTCTATAATCTCTTGATTATTTTCAGTGGAGTATAAGTAATAGGCCTTAGTGATTGCTGGTGTAAGTTCTTCCGGAACCTTTAAAATTTGAGATACATACAACTTGAATAAATCAGTAGGAGAAATATTTCTTAATACTGGAATAAATTGACTATATTTAAAGAAATATCCATTACAATTAAAGTTATCTGGATTACTAATTGGGGCTATTCAATGGGATGTTTATCCCACTGACTATCCAGCACAAGTTATCCAGCTAACTTTAGTTGGCTATCTTGTCCACTATCCAGCCTACTGAATATGGACCTCGTGTCTAATGTAGGGTTTTTTATTTTTATAAGCTTGTTCAGGAAAGATCATCATTGTGATTTTAAAATTTTACTGTTATGTTTATTTAGCAGGTACTATCTTATTTTGAAAAGAACATAAGAAGGTGCCATGCTGGGTCAGACCAAGGGTCCATCAAGCCTAGCATCCTGTTTCCAACAGAGGCCAAAACCAGGCCACAAGAACCTGGCAATTATCCAAACACTAAGAAGAACCCATGCTACTGATGCAGTTAATAGCAGTGGCTATTCCCTAAGTAAAATTGATTAATAGCCATTAATGGACTTCTCCTCCAAGAACTTATCCAAACCTTTTTTGAACCCAGCTACACTAACTGCACTAACCACATCCTCTGGCAACAAATTCCAGAGCTTTGTGCGTTGAGTGAAAAAGAATTTTCTCCGATTAGTCTTAAATGTGCTACTTGCTAACTTCATGGAATGCCCCCTAGTTCTTCTATTATTTGAAATTGTAAATAACCGAGACACATCTACTTGTTCAAGACTTCTCATGATCTTAAAGACCTCTATCATAGCCTCCCCTCAGCCGTCTCTCCTCCAAGCTGAACAGCCCTAACCTCTTCAGCCTTTCCTCATAGGGGAGCTGTTCCATCCCCTTTATCATTTTGGTTGCCCTTCTCTGTACCTTCTCCATCGCAACCATATCTTTTTTGAGATGCAGCGACCAGAATTGTACACAGTATTCAAGAGATTTATGGTTACTGCTTATTGAATGATTTATACCAACAATTTACCCATTATAATTTCTTTGAAATTTGTTAGTACCATTTGCTAAATTTGAGTAAATAAAATCTTGTTGAGGGATGTGCAAGACGGAAGATTTTTCTAAGCTGCCTAACAGCCTTGCACTGACCCTGATCACTAGGAGTTCTCTCAGTCCTCTTGGCAGACATTTCCCAATTACTCACCCAACCATGGACTGCCTAGACTATGCCATAAGGTTACAGAATTAGTTATATGTATAGAATGAATTATTTTTCAGCTGGCAGAACATTAATACACAAACCAAGGCAAAAAATGGAAATAGAAGTTAAGGTATGTAATTTACATAGCAATTTAAAGGAGATTTCTATTTTGTTAAATTAAGAAAAAATGCGTCTTTTGCTTCCTCTTCCTCCTTCCCACCTGAACTATGGATAGCTAAAATTGTGTCCTATCCAGTTTACCTATTCTTAACACTTGCCTATAGAGAGAGAGTTGCTCATACTTTTATGATTCTTGCCAAGTCTTTAATGCCCTTTTGTTACCCCTCCATCTTTGATCCTCTGTTTACAGGCTCTCTAGCTAAAGGGGTACTTCCGACGCAGGAAATGGCCACATCCATAATGGCAGCCATATTCCTTCCCTTCCTGGGTCCGGGTGCACTACTGTTTGGGCAGCTCTTAAAATCATTTTTAAAATGTTTTTACACTGTTCTCCTATAAATCCTCTCTCCCCCCCAATACATTAGAATAGGAAATCTCCCTCCACTCCCCCCAAATCTGAGTTTTCAAATTCTGACACTGTGTTCATGGATTTCAATCCCTGTGTTATCTCGGACTTTCTAAGGAAAACTGACATCACCACATTGTCGATAATGGTCTGAGCATGCCCAAAAAGATAAGAAAATGTCACAAGCTCTGAAAACAAACTATTGATGTTAGTGTCATTTAATATGCAATTTGAATCATAAAGGTGGGTCAAAAGCAGCTGTAATTTTATGACTATGATTCAGTCTGAGCAATCAGCATATGATACTGTACAATAAAATCACATGACTACATGATCCCTTTCCTGAAAAAAACTTTATACTTCAATGTTCAGAAAGAGTTCAAACTTAGTACAGTGAAAGGTGGAAAGGCAAATCAAGACTGGATCTCTGTTGCATAGTTCTACGTTCAAACAACCAGAGAAGGAAATTAGATGGCTGAACTCTATGGACCTATGATTTTCTCTTAGCATAAGTCAGTTAAGTGGCCACCAGGATATAGCATCCAGTCCCACTTAACCATGCACTGCTTTCCTACAAATCTGTTACTCAAATGGACTGCAGTGTAAGCAAAACAAAGATAGAGGGAATGTTTCCTCACAAAACCACCATAAAATGTGTTTACACAAAACAGAAGAGAGAAATGCGTATCTGGTGGTGAGAAAAATATGTTTCTACTTATAACAGTTTTATCACTGCTTACAGACAAATGATAGACAGTGTGCTTGAAAGTAGCTTCCAGTTCATACATTTGTACACATAATGAACATGATAAAAGGTTCTGAAAGCATTAATAACCATCTGCATAAAACAGTTGGAATTGTTAAGCTTGTGAAAGTAGAAATACTAGCTGGATTACCCAAAATATTGCCTTTGTTCCTTTTGTCTTATTTCTAGATTTCCTCATTTTGCCTTAACATTTCTTGGGTTTTCTGATGCCCAGCAGGTTTCTTCGTGCACCTTAAGGACACAAGAGATGCCATGCTGGACGAGATCAAGTTTTGTCAAGGGCTAGCATCCTGTCTCAGATAGTGGCCAGTCCAGGTCACAAGTATGGCAGATCCTCCCCAAAATAGCTCTATTTCATGTTGCTTCTTCCCAGGGATAGAGATGGCAGTCTCTAATCTACATGGCTAATTATGTTTTGATGGATATTGTCACCAGCAGCTTTTTCAAACCACTTTTAAACCCTGCTATGCTAGTCCCCTGGACCTGGTCTTCTGGCAACAGATTCCACAGCTTGATTGTGCGCCGAGTGAAAGAGTACTTGCTATGATCTGTTTTCCATCTGCTGGTTATTAGTTTCATGGAGTATTTCCTCGTTTTACTATTTGAAAGGGTACATAATACTCCTTAAGCTACCTGCTCCATCCCACTCATGATTTTATAAAACTGTCATGTCCACTCTGTCACCTTTTCCAAGCTGAGCAGCACTAGTCTGTGAAGCCTCCTGCACATAATACTCAAGGTACAGTCACATCATGGCTCGACAGCAAGGGCAATATGACGATATTTTCCATTTTATTGTCCATTCCTGTTCAAATCATTCCTAACATTGCTTCCTTTAACAGCCACTGCACACTGAGCTGAGGATTTCAATATATTGTCCACATGGACTCCAAGGATTTATTTTCCTGGATGGCGACTCCCAAAACAGAACCAGGCACAGTGTACCTGTAGTAGGGATTGTTTTTCCCCTATGAACATTAGGGATGTGCATTCATCTAGGACGAATTAGACAATGTCAACGAAATTGTCTAACTCGTCCTATTTCAGCCATCCCGAAAAACAAAGGGAATTTCCCCGAAATTTCGAGAAATTCCATTTTTCGGGCTTAGCATGCACTAACTCCCCATTAGTGCACCCTAACCTGAAATTCGGGGCGACAAAAAAAAAAAAAAGGCCTGAACCGCGGGAAACCGAAATTTCCCATGGCGGGCCAATAACAAAGGCCAAACTAAAAGGTTCGGCCAAAGCACATCCCTAATGAACATCACTTCTCACTTGCAATGCAGATGCCCAGTTTCCTAGTCTCACAACATCCTTTTGCAGTTCCTCGCAAACCACTGCCGTTTTAACAACTTCGAATAATTGTGCGTCATCTGCAAATCTGATCACCTCACACATTGTTCCCTTTAACGTGATTTTATCTTCCGCCTTTCAGACACTTCAAAGCGTATTACATTCAGGTACTGGAGGCAGAGTAGCAGCGAGGGTCTCCGGCACCCAGGGGCCAATGCATTTGTGTTGTCTCCCCTCCTTTCTCCCCCACCATCACCCGCCAGTGCATCACCACATGGCACCAATGAAGAAGGGCAAGAACCCAGCCAGCATGTCACCACCTCTTGCTGGGAGGGCTGTCTTTTTTTTACATTTTGTTTGTATTCTTTTTCTAATCGGGGTCAGTGCAAGGGTAGTAGGCATCCTAAGTGAATCTTACAGCTTTGTGCCCAGCCTTCCCCCCACCATGGTCTCTCCACACACAATTTCAAATTATGCATTTATAAAAGATTTTACATGAAAAAGGATACTCAAAGTACAATCTTTTGAAATAAAAATATCACAACCGCATGTGTATTATATTTACATGCACTGCTATGGTGTCAACCAGAAAACCCTGCCTAAGCGCTAAAAAAAACGACACTTGGAACACTATTGTAATGCATGTTGGGGGTGGGATTGGTCCTCAGAAAGCCATAAATGAGCAAACTAAATTACAATATAATAAACCTCGTTTTCCAAAACAGCACTAGCTGCCAGCACGCAAACAGGTACAACCCTATGAAAAGGTGACTCTGCAAACATACCAGGCACTAAAAACACCAATATACCTCCTATAAGGAAAACAGAACAAACCAAACTTCTACAGACCCCCTACAATGAAACACATTAGCATAATATTTAACCTCCATCTCACATGTAGAAAAAAAGATAGACCCTCGCCAAACATAGAATAAAGTGTCAAAGCATAAATGGAAAAGTGCAGTCAAACTGAACTGGAAACCACAACAAGTCAGACTATGTAGTGCACCAATGGAAGAACAAGCATTCCTGAGAAAACAAAATCAAGAAATATAAAAAACCAATCATAATAGTAAAACCATACTAATAAAATAATTCATATTTCAAAATATTGGATGAACAGAACATCCAATAATTAAAAACTCATATTTCCTAAACACCAACAATATTTCAAACCAGCATACACATCAAACACCAGATTACTATAATTAAAATCAATAAGGATTAAAAAAAAAAATCACTCTCCATACATGGAACTTTTGACTTTGGCTCAACCTGAGATTGTCGTGGAGTAATGGGAAGGGAGGTGCACAAACTTTCTCCTTCCTCATATATACGCGTTCATCCTCACAGACACACACACACGCTGGCTCCATTCCCCGCCTCCTCCCCCACACACGCTGGCTCCATTCCCCGCCTCCTCCCCCACACACGCTCACAAACGTACATACTCTCCCTATATGCTCTCACACACAGATGCACTCATACATGCTCACATGCATACACTCTCTCTCCCTTTTTGGTACAGCAGCTTTCTTCTTGGACTTCCATGCAGCAGGAGGCCCCACTCTCTTCCTTGGGAGCAAACACGGCTCTTGTCCTTGACCACATAGGTTGTTTACTATTGCTCCTCTCTTCAGCTGTGTGGCCTGACTGCCGATGCAGCCTCTCCAGTTCAGCTACGTGGCAGGATGGGCTCCCCTTGAGGCTGTGAGCCTCCTCTTCTGCCGCCAGGCGGGATAGGTATGCCCAGTGGCTGTAGAGCCTTTTCTTTTTTGGGTGGGATGGGATCCCCTGCCCCCTTGGTGCACCCCTACAGCCTGGCACCCAAGGGCCTGACTAGGTATTTCCTTTTGTACAGAGGGCTCACAATCTAATTGGGTGATGCATTAAGCTGCGGTAGTGCTCTAACGCGCATATATCACTGATATACATGAGAATTTGCATAGCCCTGCCCAGGTTCCCTCCCCTATTACAATGACCTGCTTTCTGACCCCTAGAATAAACAAGACTAGAATTGCATGGCTAATTAAGAGTGCATTTTTTTTTGTTAACTCCATAATCATCATGTACACCCATTTTACACACCCTCAAGGAGCTCCTGTATGTGTGCTGCATTTGTTCCAGGTGAAGAAAAGGGAAGGGTGGTAGAGTATATGGGGCTACTCTTTCCCCTAGTGGCTTCCCTGGACCCGGTGACTATGCCACCTTTTCTTTCTTCAGCTCGCAGGTCCCAAGGAACCCTGTAACTCCAGGCACCTGCATCTCCTTCACCAGCACTAATGGTTTCTTTTTGTCCTCTTGCCCACCGTGATTCCCTTCCCATAGATGTCAATGTCACAGACAAAATGGAAACAAAGTTTTCATAAACTGTGCCAAAAATTCAGTATAGGCAGTGCTGAGAATTTACTACTTGACATTTGAAATTCAATCTGATTAATCAAATACAATTTTAAAATTAAAGGCTTCAGAAGCCAATACATGGTTTTAAATTACATTAAATGAGACAAGAATTTTATAGTTATTAAATCCAAACTTTTTTATTTTTTGCTAAAATAATTTGTATTATAATCAAAATGTTTCAGACTTTGGTACTGAAATAAGCAAAATCTAAATGGATATTGCTCTCTGTAGAGGTCATTGGTGAGGCCTCATTTAGAATTTTGTGTTCAAGGAGGGAAAAAAAAAAGGCTAGAAGTGATCCAGAGAAAGGCAATCACAAGTAGTGTGGGTTCTGCACCAAAAGACATACAAGAGGAGACTGAAGGGCCTGAACATGTAGACCCTAGTGAAGAGGAGAGTCAGGGGGATATGATCAGATATTTAAATATCTGAACATGATTAACACAAATCTTTTTCCAATGGAAAGGAAGCTGTGGCAGTATGGGTCACAGGTTGAAGCTACAAGGAGGTAGTTTCAGAACATTTTTGCATGGAAAGGGTAGTTAATGTATGGAATAACCTCCCAGAGGAGGTGGGGGAGAGACAAAAAAAATGGTATCAAAACACTTGGGGAACCTGCACGGAGCAATTGCTCAACCCAAAACTGCACTAAAATGATTTTATTGTGCTTCCAAGAAAGACACAGAATGGCAATTACAATCCAAAAACAGAAAGCACAGGGTGGTCTGCAGAGAGCACCAGTTATAATCCTAAGCCAAGGAAGTAACCTTCATGGAGCAGCAGTTACAACTCTAAAAACCTTCAGACCGATGCAATATGGACACGCTAAAAAGGTGCGTCCAAACTAGGTGCACAATCACCTCTCCTGGGTGCCCAATGCAATAAACTAATCAGCTGCTGTGCTAAAAAGGACACACTAGGGATAATTTGTGCATCCCTAGCATCAGATGCCCGGAGATATGGCTATGCACAGGTTAGGAAAATGGACACTCAATTTACGAGCATCCATTTTTTCCCCTGCAGCAGCTATTTTACCAGCACAATATGCATGCACAATATACACGTCAATACTTTTTTTTTTTTTGCATGGTGCTGCTTTCCGTGGTTCTTTTTATTTTTGAGTTGAGCCTTTGATGTGCAGTAAGACTTTATGCCTGCTCCAAGGTAGGCGTAACATTTTATGGGTTAAAAAGTGTGCCTTTGGGCACACAAGGATTTTCAGCATTGCGGGGTAATAGCTAATAGCCTCATCCACATGGCATTTACATGGGATGAGAGCTATTATAGCTACACCTTTGTATGGACACATTTTTTGGATGCGCTGATCTCCTTATTGCATTGGAGGTTATGAAGGTGCATCCAAAATGTGTGTCCAACTGCTTGTTAGTCTGGGCGCACTTCGTTGCCCTTGCTGGGCAGACTGGATGGCGGATTCCATTCTCTCAGAGAATTACCTTGTTCTACTCTTATCCTGCCTTCCTCAAAATAAGTTGGATGGAAAGTGGTTTACATCAAACATTTAAATACAATAATATATCATAATAGATAAGACAGTATATAATTTAACCCTGCAATAAATACAGCCACTAAAATAATCTGGAACCATGGCTCAATCCACTACACTTCCATTTGTAAGTGATTGCTGGGCACACATGAAGTTGATATTAGTACTACAACTCAAGACTTAATTTAAAAAAAAACCTGGCTTTTTTTGAAAGGACATTTTCTGTTTTGTTTTTTTTAATGTATTTCCATATGCAGCCATGTCTGTCACAGGAACTACAAAGCAGGCATCCAGTCACTGGCACAAGCAAGCAGCTAACTGGGGAATGCTTATCAAGTACAGGCTGTGCTCGCCTGGCAGTATAAACAAAATGTTCAAACATAATGCTTTCCAAAACTCCTCTTACCATAGCAAAGCTTTACTGACAGCAATAATTACCTTTGCAACAAGTGAGCCTGGGCTAGGTAAGGATGCCAATCAGTCTGATGAATGCTGAGGTACAGATGACCTCACAATGGCTCCCCTCAAAATCACTACCACTGGTAAAATATGAAGATAAACCAAAAGAAAAAAAAAAGTTATTATAAACTGTGTATGTTTTGGTTTTTCCAGATTTCACCCCGACTTCTCCTTGAAACCTGCTGAGGCCTATCTGTGAGGTTGCTGCTCAAGGACAGCAGTACTACATGGATAGGAGCAAAGAATGTTTAGCACACAACTGGCCACAAAATTATAAAGAAAAATAGGTAATAGGACTGTTCATCCAAGAGGCAAAATGTCAACACTATAGTTTGTGGTGCTGCTACTTCAGCATGTATAGGAATTGTATGGAATTCTTAAGAGAACCTCTTTATTGCAATAGATAATAGGCATTAGCTAGTATACTCAATTTTATCATTAAGCACCTGAATTGTTTAATGTCCCTCCCTCCAGAGGGACATTAAACAATTAATGTCCCTCCCTCCAGACTTACCATCCAATCGGGGAGACGAGAGGGATTTTAAATTTCACCTCTCTCCGGCGCCGCTGACAATAACAACCTGAGGCCGCCGCTGCTGCTGACGCTACCGCTACCGCTTCTGCTGCCGCTGCAAGAGGAAGGCCTGCGCGATCGGCGCCCAGACCCGTCGGGGTAAGGCCTTTTTGTTCCCTTCCCCCCGGCGAGCCTGATCTGCGATCGCACAGACAGCATCACAGCACAACAGCTAAGTCCCTCCCTCCAGACTTACCGTCCAATCGGGGAGACGAGAGGGATTTTAAATTTCACCTCTCTCCGGCGCCGCTGACAATAACAACCTGAGGCCGCCGCTGCTGCTGACGCTTCCGCTATCCGCTTCTGCTGCCGCTGCAAGAGGAAGGCCTGCGCGATCGGCGCCCAGACCCGTCGGCGTAAGGCCTTTTTGTTCCCTTCCCCCCGGCGAGCCTGATCTGCGATCGCACAGACAGCATCACAGCACAACAGCTAAGTCCCTCCCTCCAGACTTACCGTCCAATCGGGGAGACGAGAGGGATTTTAAATTTCACCTCTCTCCGGCGCCGCTGACAATAACAACCTGAGGCCGCCGCTGCTGCTGACGCTTCCGCTACCGCTTCTGCTGCCGCTGCAAGAGGAAGGCCTGCGCGATCGGCGCCCAGACCCGTCGGGGTAAGGCCTTTTTGTTCCCTTCCCCCCGGCGAGCCTGATCTGCGATCGCACAGACAGCATCACAGCACAACAGCTAAGTCCCTCCCTCCAGACTTACCATCCAATCGGGGAGACGAGAGGGATTTTAAATTTCACATCTCTCCGGCGTCGCGCGCCAAAGGCGCGCGACAAAGGGGCTTGCCCCTTTGTGCGCCCCTTCGTGCAGCCCCTGAGATCATACTCTTTTTCATTATCTGCTTAATTCTCCTTTCATACCTTGATTAGAATTCAGCATATCATCTTTAAATCTATAAATTACATTGGCAACAAGATTCAAGTCAGCTGATTCGTGTAAGGGAGACGAGAATAGATCCCAAGCTTTATTCATCAACAGGAAAACAAATTGAAATTGTAATCCAAAATCTCCACAAACCCTGGAACCTCAACAGATAGTGTTCCCTGATCCTAAAGCCAGCTTCGGGTCAATAATAAGCCAGTTTACTGGCCCTTGAATCTTCATCTTCTTTGGAGCACTCGAGTAAGCCTCTAATATTCTCTCTATACCACACAAACAGATCAACATGCTTCTTGGTTTCCCTATCCCTATACATCACCATGTTTGCCATGGCGAATACTCCATACCAATCATCAAGAATCAACGTAAACATCAAACTAAGCCTCTCCCACAACACTACAACCGTCATCAAAGGCTAATTCCAATAATGATTTCACCAATCACACAATTCCTCGGCCTTTCTCTGTTATCTCTTACTCTATTCAATGCTCAATCACTTTCAAAAAAAACTCATATCTTAAACGACTACCTTACTGAAGTAAACCCAGATATCTGTGCAATCACAGAAACGTGGTTTAAACCTTCAGATTTAGCTCTGTTAAATCAACTACCAACTCAGCTTTATGATTTTTTCTCCATACCTAGAACCAAAAGAAAGGGAGGAGGTCTGCTTCTCGCAGCCAAGAAAGGTCTAAGAATATCTTTACAACATTCATATACCACATCAAAATTAGAGCTCTCTTTCTTTAAATCTGATCATTTACAAATTGGCCTAATCTACGCTCCACCAGGATCTTTAGATTCTGACCCTTCACCAGTCATTGAACTCTCTGCCAAATACTTCAACCCAGACAAACCTGCCATCTTACTGGGTGATTTCAACTTACATGTCGATGCTTCACCACAATCCCCAAATTGTGTTACCCTACTCTCTGCTCTCAACTACATGGGCTTCACACAAATTATAAAAGCCCCTACCCACAAAGCAGGTCACACTTTAGACCTTATTTTCATTAATCAGTGCATCTCAAACACAAATACAATCACATGTTCACCTGTCCCTTGGTCGGACCATCAAATCATCAACACGACCTTCAAGCTTTCACAACATCCTCCACTTTCGTTCCCAAAAAACACTATTCAATTCAGGAAACCTTGTTCTACAGACCTTCTCATCAATCAGTTCACTAATGAATTATCACATCTCGATCTCTCCAACGCATCTACAGCCACCACCTCATGGTGCAACATCACCAAAAAGATCGCAGACATTACCTGCCCTTCCATCACAAAAGTAGTACAACCTTCGCCAGACAACAGGAAACCCTGGTTCACCCCAGAACTGAAGCTGCTTTAACAAGAGCTAAGAAATAAAGAACACACTTGGAGGAGAAACCCATCCCCCACAACATTAGCTATTTATAAAACCTCCCTCAATGCTTATAGGATCACCATACTGAGAACAAAGAGAGATTTTTTCTCAAAAAAAATACATCATTTCATATTTGATTCAAAAGCACTTTTCTCCTACGTTTCAGCTCTCACTAAACCATCACCTCCTACCATTCCTGATGATCAAGCACTCAAAGCATCAGAACTAGCAGAATACTTTAAGGATAAAATTGACAAACTGACTATCTCTTTCTCATCATCTTTTTCATATCCCCCTTTCCCTCACATTACCTCACCTCAACTAAATACAACGCTGGAAACTTTCGAGACCACTTCAGCACTTGAGATAGAAAACATACTTAAAAAAATGAAACCGTCATCTCATCCCTTAGACACAATTCCTACTAACCTTCTCATCGCAATAAGAAACTCCATATCAAAACCAATTGCAGACATCATTAACTGCTCTCTCTCCCAGGGTCTAGTTCCTGACCAACTTAAATTAGCCATTCTCAAACCTCTACTTAAAAAACCTAACCTTCCAACCACAGATCCAGCTAACTTCCGCCCAATAGCTAATCTGCCATTGATCGCCAAAATTATGGAAAAGATAGTCAATAAACAACTATCTGAATATTTGGAAGAAAACAACATTCTTGTATCTTCCCAGTATGGCTTTCGGAAATCGTTAAGCACTGAATCTCTCCTTATCTCTCTTACCGATTCTATTCTATCTAATATGGACAAAAAATAACCACATCTTTTGATACTACTAGATCTCTCTGCAGCCTTTGACACTGTCAACCATTCATCTCTATTAAAATGTCTGGCAGATATAGGCATTAAAGGAACAGTCTTCAGCTGGTTCAAATCCTTCCTAGCAAATAGACAATTCAAAGTAAAGATTAACAACAAGAATCACAACCGATCCCTTCCAACCGGGGGGTCCCTCAGGGTTCCTCCCTTTCCCCTACCCTCTTCAACATTTACCTCTTATCTCTATGTCATCTACTTACTAAACTAAACCTAACTCACTATCTCTACGCGGATGACATCCAGATACTCATCCCAATCTCAGAATCCTTACAAAAAACCTTGGCTCACTGGAACAATTGTTTGCAACAGATCAATCATCTTCTCTCCAGCCTTTGCCTCATTCTTAACAACAACAAAACTGAGATCCTAATCATCAATCAAGACATCAACATCAAACTTCTAAACCCAGCTGACCTACTCAACTCATCCACTCCCATATTAAATCACTCACCACATG
Source organism: Rhinatrema bivittatum (assembly GCF_901001135.1). Lineage (NCBI taxonomy): Eukaryota > Metazoa > Chordata > Amphibia > Gymnophiona > Rhinatrematidae > Rhinatrema > Rhinatrema bivittatum. The sequence continues at coordinate 122,419,660 of NC_042617.1, forward strand.
TTCGAGATCTAGGTATCATGCTAGACAATCAGCTCAATTTTAAAAAATTCATAAGCACAACCACCAAAGACTGTTTTTATAAGTTACAAGTCTTAAAAAAATTGAAGCCTCTTCTTTATTTCAACGATTTTCGAATGGTCCTACAAGCCATTATTCTATCAAAAGTCGACTATTGCAATTCGCTTCTCTTTGGCCTTCCATATTCATCCATCAAACCCCTCCAAATGCTACAGAACTCTGCAGCCAGAATCCTTACCAATACGAATAAAAGAGATCACATCACCCCCATTCTCAAGCTCCTCCACTGGCTGCCTATAAAGCAAAGGATCCTATATAAAGTACTCACCGTAATTCATAAATCCATTCACAATATCTCTCCTCTTCAACTATGTAACCAACTACGCCCTCACTCCTCCTCTAGGCCCATCAGAGGAGCATATAAAGGCACACTCTATGTACCTTCAACAAAATCCTCGCATCATAAACGTGCCATATCTACAGCAGGCCCCATTCAATGGAATGCGCTCCCACCAGACATTCGGCTTGAGTTCTGCCACTCTTCATTCAAAAAAAAACTTAAAACCTGGCTCTTTAGCCAAGCTTTTCCAGGACCATGATCATCATTTTTTCCCCTCCAACCAGCAAGAACATATCTTCTTCACAAACCCCCATTTTCCATACCACTACCTACTTCGGTATCTAATCTCTTGCTGCAGGACACTTGAGACTTTCTCACTTATACGTTATAATTTTATGCTCAATAAGACCTGTCAACTTAATTGTTTAAGTCTTTTTTTTTTTTTTCTCCTTTATCTTTTGGTCATCAATGTTACAACGTTATTGTTAAATTTTGAACTTATGTACACTGTTCCAAGTTTCATAACCTTGTTCTATGTAATGCCTTTTGGCAATTTTCATGTTCTGTTTCAACGTAAACCGATGTGATCTTTATTTCATATAGGAACACCGGTATATAAAAATCTAAAAATAAATAAAATAAATAATGTTCGACCCATTACAAAATTGCCCAATGCAGTATCTCACAGAACTGCTACATACACTTACCTAAGAAATTTTCATTTTCTCTCACTCTGAGATTGTCATGGTTGGGGGGAGGGGAAGATTTTGTGCACACACACACACACACACACACACACACACTAACTTCTCATTTTCTCCTACACCCCCCACCCCCCCCCCCCCCCCCTTGGAACTAATCAGCAGAAGTCTCCTCCTCTTTCAGATCCGTGCAGCCACAGACGGAGGGATGACTTTTTTCGTTGATAAGCAGGCTGAATTAGCCATAACCTGTGGATGACATCATCCAGTGGCACCAGATGGACTCCTCTCTCCAAGCTGGCAGAGTTCCCATGCAAGGATTGCCTCCATGCCGTCAGTCTTTTTTGTCTGACCCGGTCTCATTCTCTCCCCCTCAATATTCGTTTTACCTTGTCTTCAAGTTTCCTCAGAGGCCAAACAGCATTTTTCAGTGCTACCAAAAAAATAAACGACAATAGGAAAGTTTGGAGGATCCTTCCAGAATATCAGCAAAGATTACAGTGACTGGCTTCAAGGTCTGCGAATGCAGACAGCTTATGTAAGTGACCAATACTCGTGCCAAATTCTGTCATTGTCTAGGGCCAGACCATGATCAGCCAAATTGTCTAGTCTTTGGATGGATATCCTGCAGGCCCAAAGAACCGAAGTGGCCAAGACTGACCAGTTTCGTCAAGCGCAGGATGATTATGCTCCAACTTCTTCCAGAAGCACAGTTTCATCTGCCTCACTGGGAATGGGAGTAAACGAAGGATCTGTATAAACACCTCTTTTGGACTGTCCTGTGCTGGATCCCTGGCCTGCACCAGTGCATAAGCGAAAACTCCTCATACAAATGTTTGCTGTGTCAAAGAAGCCTCAGGAAGCAAGTTCATCTACTGGTGCCTGAAGGCACCAGTAGATGAACACTCAATGTACTTGAATTAGCCCACATCAGTGTGTCAGAGTGTGAAGCCAGACACTTTAGAGCATGACTTGGAGCCAAAGCACAGCTATTCAAAGCAGTCTAAGCACACTGCTTCAAAGCCTCCAAAGTGCAGCGCATTGGTCTGCTTAAAAGTTGATGCATGCTCCATTAGCATCTCTGGCTTCAAAGATGCATTCGACGAACAGTGTATCTGAGGAGCAAGCTATATTTTCCCCAGCATACTCACTCTGCTCTCATGCTGGAAGACTGTGAGTGAATCTGCATCCTCACTCAGGAGAAAGCTGCAGTTTTTCCAAGGAGTAGACCTTAAAAACCTGCGAGCAGCACTCCCTGTTCATCTCTCTAGACCATGTCTTTATCTACAAGATACTCAGATATCCACCACTTATTAAAGGCCCTGCCAATCTTGCAGCTTTTTGCTTAAGGACTGAGACTCTAGAGACAAGATCCAATTTGTGTTCCATCATATCCTTAGTGTCCAATGGGTCTCCTGTGGTTCAGGCAGAGCACATACTGGTGCTAGAGGAAGATGCAGAATCACCACCACCTGAACAAGGAATCCAATCTTCATTGGAAGATCTCACAAATATACTGAAAAGTTGCTTTGTTGATGTTTCACCAGCATCCTCACTCTTACATCCTGTGCTCTCTCCATATTCATCCTACCTTCTGCACTGGTGCAGTCTCCTCCCGGTGTGATTGCAGGAGCTGATACTTGCATGGCTGTAAGCACTAGCACTAAGCAAAGCTGCCAGAAGACAGAGGCAGAGGTGAAAGCAGGTAGCCGTGGCATCAGTCCAGGTCAAAGAAGACAATGGTGGTGCAGCTCTGTAGAGCCATAGGAAGACATAGGTAGAGACAGAGGCACTGAGTGGCAGGAAAAAAAACAGTAGGAGCAGCAGGGTAGATGAGACTATGAACAGTGGCTCTATCAGCACACTCTGCAGGCAGATTTCCTGCAGTTGGGGGGGAGGGGGGGGGAAGAAAAGGTGACACCAGCAACAGCAGTCAGTAGGAAAAGAGAAAACCCCGGAATGGCATGAGTCTAAAGTGGCTAGGTCATGACTGAAGACCTGGGGGAAGGAAGCAGGCATCGAGCAGCAGGCAGCAGCAGTGGCACAGGCTGGGGTCCACAGAAATAAGGCAAGAGATGTTGTCCAGCAATGCAAAACGTTAAGTCAACGAGGACCACGGGAATCTCGGTATTCAGAAAAGAGAACAGAGGCAACAGCTGGATGACTTAACATTATAAAGCTGAGAGAGGGAGTATAAGGAAAGGGAACAGGGAAGCTCAACCAGTTTAGATGAGGAGCAAGAATGCTCCTTGCTTTCAGCCTAAGCATGGGTCTCTCTCTCTCTTTCAGTTCTTCTTCAGCTGGGTCATCCACTAAAGCAAAGTGCAAGCAGCCGATTGGTGTGCCAGGCTGCCGCAGCTACACTTATTTAAATCATTTCTAGCCCACACCCTCCAATATTGGGGGTTGGGTACATAGAACACAATCAAATGGTCAGACAATACAATTAAACAAATAGATCACACTTTTCCAACAAGAGTTCACAGCGTATTACAAGTAATTGGGTCTACAATGGACAGAATATGGATCATAGTATACAAGTAGTTCCAGTTCCTTAGTACATGAGTAGTACTGTGCAGCATGATTTACAACATGTTGGGGGTGGCAAAGAAAACAGAGTAAAAAGAGTTATAAGTCATACATAGTGGTGCAGTGGAATATAAATTTAAATATTGGCAGCCGGTACTGATGGCCCCTCCCCCTCAGCTCCTTCCAGCTGTTATTTACATAACTAATAAATATCACTCACAGACAAAACTGGAGTTAAACAAGGCCGCAGCTTTATTGCTAACATCAAACAAACAAACACCAGAGCCAAGTTGTCATCACAAGTGCCCACCCCAAGGAATCATCTGCCACGCCCCCTTCGCAAGCCACCAAAGCCGCAAATATCCAGCGGCCTCCCACCGCTAAACGGGGACCCCCACCACAGCCCCCAACCATGTGGCTGAACCGAGTCGTCACATGAAACTAAGCCAGAGACAAGAAAGTCCGCCACCTAGCGGATTCCTTGCTCTACACCCCGCCCCCAAAAGAGTAATGGCTCCATACCCCCCCCCCCCCCCAAGCTGCAACAAACAACATTACCCCATAACAAGAGAAGAGGGAGGAAGGGAGGGGATCACCATGGCAGCGCAAGCCAAAAGGGGGCAGAGCAACTGGGTGCCACCCCCTTTTATAGCTCCACCCAGCCTTATCAATTATTCCTCCTCTGGTGCATCGGGGCCGACCAACCAGATCCTGCCGGGTCCCGAGGGGCGGCTCAGACGCACCAAAATTTGAATGGCACTAACCGTCCACCCGCGGCCAACCGGAGGAGTGAGCCCGGCGCCCATATTATCTTCACGGGCCTCTGGGACTGCGCTCCTCCAGCCCTTCCAATAAATACAATTGTAAACAGATTGAGAAGCTATTAGAGGACTAGGTGTAATGAGCAAGTGGCATAAGGACAAGGATCCTCCGTCCAGTGTTTGAGTGGTATGCAAGTACTACTGTGATAGTTAAGACTTCTCATGATAAGATGCAGTTAATTAATAAAATTAAGAGATGCAAACATGAATAACTTAGTACTTGGGTCCAGTGAGTTATGGACTGCATAGTACAGAGCAAGCATGGTTGTATGCAATTCAATAGAAGAATAAAGGCAGGTTCATTACCAAAGAATTTATGCCAAGCTTGGAAATGCACAAGAGGGTAATTTGGTGAGGAAAAACTGAGGGAGAGAGGGGATGCCAATCTCCCAGCTGTAAAACAGAGTGGGCAGACCAACAGTGGCAGCGCTTTGCAGGAGACCTGGTTTCAATTCGCAAGCCCAGCTCATGCTTCTCAGGCTGGCCAGAGCGGAGGATACTGCAGATCTAGCATTGTGTCCCTGGAGGGGATGGGGATGACTCTTGTTATGCAAAAGCCATATCTGCTGGACAGACTTGACTGAGTGTATTGGGTTTTGAAGGGAGGGAGCTGCAGACTGAGGCTGCTGGGAGAGGAATGTTATGACTTGCTTAAATGGGTAGAAAAAAACAAAACACACAGGATAGCTGCAAATGAAGGCTCATGCTGGTCTAGCCCCAGCTAGAAGCCCAAAAGCAGCAGAATATTTGCAGGTTTGTTTTTTTTCTATCAGATAACTAAGTAATCAAAAGGACATACAGTATCTCCTTTTTAACAGGGGATGGGGGAATCTACAGCTCTGAAAGAGGCAAATTTATAACAATTTTATACTTTTTCAAATATATTCCATTTCATAGGCATTAAAGTATTTAGCATACAAACATCACATGAAGTTCATTTCTTACCCAGCTGCCTCTGCTTTTCAATTCGCTGAACAAACTTTCCCTACAAAGTCAACAAAAATGTTATATTACTTTCTGAAGTCTGAGAAATAAAATATAAGATTCCTGCATACAAAGACTAAACGGTTTAGGAACAGGTAAACAGTCAGTTTAAGATTATGGGGGTGGTTCACTCATTTTGAAGCTGGAAAAGAGATGAAAGACCAAGACTCAGGCTGGCAAATACAAATACTTTGGATTCAGAGCAGAAGCAGAGGCTGCACAGAAGGACAAACAGTGAAAATGGGACATTTGGGACTCTGCCGATTGCGAGTCACTGACTAAAAGGAGGTGCCTCACTCCCCTGTAATTGCATGCTCTGCTGATATCAGCTCTGTATAGAAAAAGCAAGTGAAGCCACTGAGCATTACAATCCTAAGAGCAAGCAGCCAACCAACCATGCCACAGACTCCACTTTATCTCTGGCTTTCTCTTCACTTTTTTGCAACTAGAGATACTTTGTGCTTCTTCCATGCTTTATTGAACTTGGTTACTGTTTTTACCTACAATCTTCTGATATTAGAGCTTCACACCATGCAACCCAGTTTTAGCAAATATTTTTTCCAGCTGAAAAAAAGTTCTCTCAGTACATCACTTTATCATATCCCCATCTCTCTTTTAGGGTACACACACAGTTAGGTCACATCTCATATCTCAGAACTTTTGGTAGTTCTCCTCTGGACTACCTGCAGCTTCTGGTGATCTAGTCTTTAGAACTGGAAAATACTCCAGTTGAGGTCCCCCAGAGTGATCTATACAGAGGCATTATCATCTTTTTTTTCCTACTGGTTATGCCTCTCCCTAGCATTTCTCTGGCTCTAGCCACCACCTTATCACACTATTTCACTAACTTGAGATCATAAGATACAATTACCACATTCATTTCCACACTGCCTCCATTTGTATACTTAAAAAAAAACCACAAACAAACCCCAAAACAAAACATCATTACTACCAAGTTCCACAGCAATCAATGGACAAAACTACAGTATTCACATACAAGACATACTGATTACAAATCAGAAAGCAAGGTGCCAATGCTTCAGCAAGCTGTTGGACATGAGGAAATGCTTGAATAGAAGGCAAATATGTGATCAAAGAATATTAAAATCACACACACACACACACACACACACTTGTTTCCAGCTACATGTTTATTCTCCATTGTTCACTCACCCAGCAAATATATTAGCTGGCATAAAGCAGATGAAGGATGCCACTGAATTATGTAGAATTGTCCAAAAACATGGAGGACCAGCTGTGACTGTTGGAAGTGATCCACCCTACAAGTATTTTCCTGTAAATAGCTGTCGTCGTTCATCATGGAATCTGGTATGTGTTCGCATAACACTTATTGTGAATTCCCACTCTGACAAACTAATAAAAGCAGGGCCCCTTTAAGGCTTCCACAAAGCTTGCAAATCACTAGTGGTCTCTTGTCTGCCTGAGAGTTAGTTGCATAAGCAGACAAGCAAAGGGGGACTACTGTGGAAGTCATTTCAAAAGCTAACCCATCTCTGAATAGACTATGGAAAACCCCTAATATTTGTTTGGAAGGGGCATCCTGGAGTTGCTGAGAAGAAAGCTGCCAGAGGAGCAACTGCCCATCTCCCTACTGTTTGAAATTTCAGCTCTGCAGGAGACAATTCCACCTGGAGAGAGTAGGTCTGCATTTGAAAAACTTGTGCACATATACTCATGCCAAATTGAACTGGTATTTACCTACAGAGCCAAGAAATCTAGCTCAGCAACATCATATGATTGCAAGTTTAAATATTCCAATGTTAGCAGAGTATTCTAAACTTCATTTTGTGAAAATTGTATTAATCCATGCATATTCATACTAAAATGTAAAAGTTACTTTTTCTTGTTGGATTGGCTCAGTAAAAATGCGTCTATTGCAATTACTTTACAGTGTTGAATTGTTTATAGCTACCAAGAGCCGTAGTCATTGCATGCTTAGAAGTAGTAAGCACACAGGAGAGAGACTGGATTTGTTCTCCTCTTCACAACTGCAGAAATCTGCAGCCAAACTCCATCTTGAAGAATCCTGGTGGAAGAGAAAAAGAGGTGGCTGCTTGATGTTAACGGTTCCCCCCTCCTCCCTGTACTACTTAAATTGAGAAAAGTGAGAGTGGGCTACAGTATGCAGCTGAAAGGCTCTTTCCATGCCATGCGATAGCTCCATTTTGCATGCTAGCATGACAATGGCCGCCTTCTTCGGTCTTGTTTCTGTACATCATTTGGTCCAACTTTTCCCCGAGTGAATGCCCCTCCTGTCCATTTTTGTTCTGCTCGTTTGGGTGCACACACGCTGTAGCAGCATTTCATTTCTGTGATCTGGGCACAGGCCTCCATCGCATACAATGGGAAAAGTCACACACTGTTGGTGTTCCCCCGATGAGTTCCTGCTGCTAATCCTTGTCCTTCTTTGGTTACATTACAAGTCTTCTCTCTGCTGTTCCTTCTTTGTTCATGCATTCTAGAAATCCTGGGCAGTCTAGATGGGCCAATTGGCCTTTATCTGACACTACTTACTATCCTATTATATTTTAATGAGACAGTTACCCTTTGTATGCACGTTTCTTCCCTCAGGTCAGTGATCTGTAGGCTGTTTCCCTATTTTTGGAAGAGAAAGGTGATACAATGCTTTACAGAAGGAAAAATATAGCTATGCAAAGTCCCAAGGTCCTGGACATGGGGAGGTTCTCCATGGGTGGATAGTATAATATACAGATTATAAGTGATTATTACTCACCAGTTCTTTGTCCTTTATGTAAAATTTATTATAAATGCATCAATTTGTGTGTGTGATGAGGGCTGGGGGGAGCGTGCACAAGGATTTAAGGTTCACTAGGACACCTAATACCCTCACACTGGCCTTGAGAAAGAGTGTGCACCCTCACCATTCACCCATCTCCCAGCGGGCAAATGCTGGGGAAGGGTGGGAGGCAGGCAGGGTTTCTGAAAGTGTGGCAAAGTGGCCAGCCTCATAAAATATTACGACTGATGCTCTATCTGCCATTCCTCTGGGAACCCTGGTCCCTCCCTCCTTCACCAGCATTTCAAAATCAAGAGGGCCAGACCCCCCCCGCCCACACACACACAAGCACATACCGCTTGGCACCCTAAGTGATTTGACCTGTACCACACCTTGGAGGGGAGAGCATACTATCTCATCCCTTACCTCGAGCACCAATCTGCCTTGAGCCACCCCCATTGAAACAGAATCTGAGATTTCTTGTAAATATTAGGATAACCCCCATGGCGCCTGAAATTCAAAGACTCTGCTTCTTTGTAGGGTGGTCTCCTTTCCTTTCTTCTTAAGCTAGTGTACCGTATGGATACACAATCCTCTTCTCCCCTAGGGGCCGATGCAATATGCCGAGTGCCCTCTTAACGAGCAGTTAGACGCGGGTAAATTAGGCGCTAATAAATCTCCTAATGCAATAAGGGGGATTAGCGCCTATTTTACCCACGTCTAACACGGAGTGAATGAGAGAGCGCTCGTCACATGCAAATGCACGTAAATGAGCCTATTAATCATTCACTCCCAATGCAAAAAGATAAATGTGCGTCTCAGACGCACATTTGTCGCTCAGATATTGACGCCTGCCTGGAGCAGGCGTTAATAGCTGAGCGCATTGAAAAGAAGTACAGAAAAAAAAAAAAAAAACAACCTACTTTTCTGTACTTTTTTTTTTTAAAGTAAAAAAAAAAATCCTGCAGACCACAGAATTATGAAGACCAACGCCAGTAAACTCGGCATTGGTTTTCAATACTGGCAGTCGCAGCGAGGCACTAGAAGGAGGCGCTAAGGTCGCGCAAGCGACCCTAACTCCTCCTTCCTAGCGCGACCCCCTAATTTAAATATTGCATGGCGCCCCCCCCCCCCCTTTGGGGCACCATGCGCGCGTTAAGAGTGCGGGCGCTGACTGTTCAGCACCCGTTTATTGCATCGGACCCCTAGTGATTTAGCACCTTTTTGGTACTGAAAGAATCAGAACGAAAACTCCTTACTTGGGGGAAAAAAAACCCAAAACACAGCAGGCAGCTTTGTGATTTCCAGATCCCTTTCCAGCAAGTTAACTGGAATTCTCACTCTAGGCAAGGATTCTTTCCTCCTTGGGAAAAACTCTAGGAGCAAAAGCTATTATATTTATATGCACTGCTGTGAGGCCAACGAGGAAACCCTGGGGGGGAAGGCATTTGGAATCTATATGGCATTAGGTGTACTGTAATGCATATTGAGTTTGGACTTGGCCTTCAGAAAGTCATGAATAAACTGAACTACAATTACAAGATAGTAAACCTATTATACCAAAAAGGCTATAAATCGCCAACATTCAAACTGGAAAAACCCTACCCATGAAAAGTCAACATGGCAAACACCAAGCCTAAAACATCAATATACCTCATATTAAGAAAACAAGCAAGCAAGGCTGCTGTAGATCCCTACAAAGAAACTACACTAGCAAAATACCACATCTCCGCCACACACATTCACCAAATACAGAATAAAGTGATCATAAATTAAATAGAAATGTGCAGATAAAAACTGAATTGAAAAGTGCAGCAATCGCATCAGTAGAAAAACAATCACCACCATGGCTCATAAAACAAAATCAGGAAATATAAAAATCATACTAATAAAAATAAATTCAAAACAGCTGAAGTATTTTAAAAGATGATAAAATATTTCAAAACAGACAGATAACATACAATAAAAATTAAGACCAATAAGATTTTTAAAATTCCCTGCTCTCCATATCTGGAAACTTGATTTCTAGTCACCCTGAGATTGTTCTGGATTAGTGGGGGGTTACACAAACTTTGTCCATTTTCTCTCATATACATACACTAACATATGTTCAGTCTTACACATATGCACTTTCATTCATTCTCCTCCCTTTCTGGAACACACAAGCAGCAGTAGCAGCCTTAACTTTCAACCAATGGGACTCCTCTTTCCTCTCCGGTGCATGGGCTGAGGCTGCTCCTAATTCTCTCTTAACCACATAGGCCAATGCCGATCTGGTTTCTTCTAGCTGCTGCAATTACACCTATTCCTTCCTACCCGCCAGGCCCACATGACAACTTCCTCTCCCATGCACAGGAGGGTTAGGTGAACAAGGAGTTGCAATCACTGCAGTCCTGCTACTGATGTGCTGTTCTCAAAACTGTGGTGCTCTGGGCAGCCACCTAGCGCTTCCATTGGTCCTGCACTCTTTCCCATTCACAACTGCCCCATACAGTGTTGCTCTACTTCTTATCCTTTTCTCCTCTTTACTTCTCACTCTTCACTCACATCTGCTTCCCTCTCACCCCCTTCTATTCCTATTCACTTGCTCACCCACCCCTCCCTTCTCTTACACCCCACCCATCAGGTCGTCTTTTTCTTCTTGCCTGTGGGGTGTGGGAAATCCACAGCCTCATTTCGCTCTGCAGGATTCTTTTTCTGCCAGTGGGGCCTGGGATCCCTATGGAAGTCATCATCCTGCACCACTGCAGTCTACAGGGCCTGGGATCCTTGTGGATATATAGTGCCACCTCCAAGGTATCTTTCTTACTGTGGGTTGTGGGAACCTTGCAGGTACATCATTAAAACCCCTGCCTGCTATTTGCATCTTAATACAAAGCGAGGCAGCCACTGAAAGGCTTTTGGGGGCATACTTGCTTCCACCTGAAGACTGGAGGGTTGCCAATGCAACACCTGTTTTTAAAAAGGGATCAAGGGGTGATCCAGCTAACTGCAGACCAGCAAGTCTGATGTCTGTGATAGGCAAAATGTTAAACTATCATAAAGAGTAAAATTGCTGAACATATATATAGGCATAGTTTAATGGGACAAACCAACATGGATTTAGCCAAGGGAAGTCATCCCTCAACAATCTGCTACATTATCCACATGTTAAAGGTGAGCCAATTGATATAGGGTATCTGGATTTCCAGAAAGCCTTTGACAAAGTCCCTTATGAGAAACTTCTTAGGAAATTAAAAAATCATGGATGAGGCAGTGTCCTGTTCTGGATTACCAACTGACTATAAAAGACAGAAAGCAGAGAGTAGGGCTAAATGGTAAATTTTCCCAATCGAGAAAAGTGAATAGTGGAGTGCCCCAGGGATCTGTTCTGGGATCAATGCTTTTTAACATTTATAAATGACCTGAAAATGAGAATGAGTGAGATGATCAAATTTGCTGATAATAGAGGCTATACAAAGTTCCGAAATCACAAGATGATTGTGAGAAATTGCAAGAGGACCTTGCAAAACTGGGATACTAGAATGTGGATAAGTGTGACCTGATGCACTTAGAGAAGAGTAGCCCAAATTATAGCTACATAATGCATTAGTCCACATTAGGAGCCCCGTTCAGGAAAAGGATCTAGGCATCATTGTTGATTATACGTTTAAATCTCCTATTCAGTGTGCAGCAGCAGCAAAGAAGGCTAATAGGATGGTAGGAATGATTAGGAAAGGAATGGAAAACAAAACAATATATCTCTCTCTCTCCATGGTGCAATCTCATTTTGAGTATTCTGTGTAGTTCTGGTCACATCTCAAAAAAAGATATAGCAGAATTAGAAAAAGGTACAGAGAAGGGGATGGAATGATTCCCCTATGATGAAAGGCTAAAGAGTTAGGACTTTTCAACTTGGAGAAGAGACAGTTGAGGGGAGATAAGATAAGAGGTCTATAAAAACGAGTGGAGTAGAACAAGTAAACATGAATTGGTTATTTACTTTTTTCATAAAGGATGAAGACTAGGGTACATAAAATTAAGTTACTAGGTGATACATTTAAAACTAATGAGAAAATATATATTTTTTTTTACTCAAATGCATAACTAAGCTCTGGAATTCATTGCCAGAGGATGTGGTGAAAGCTATTAGTAGAGCTGCATTTAGAAAAGGTTTTGACATGTTCCTGGAGGAAAAGTCCATAAACCATTAAGGTGCAGTTGAAATCCACTTCTTATCCTTGGGATAAGCACTTGGTATTTATCTACCCCTTGGGATCTTTCCAGGTGCTTGTGATCTGGATTGGAAACCAGATACTGGGCTTGCTGGTCCTTTGGTCTGACCCAATATGGCAAGTCTTATGTTCTTATCCAGGAGCGTGGAGAGTCTTGGACTTTTAACAAATGTGGGTAAACCCCAAGGACCTAAAAAAGTGAATCCCCTCTTGCTCAGGAATGGACTTGCACCCATAGTGCCACTGCCTGTCCCCTCATTCCATGCCCTTGCTGTAAAGGGGGGACTACCAGTGACATTTTCATTCTGTTCATTATTTTCATGCTACCCCTATAGAAGCAGCAGGAAGAGAAGGAAATAGTTTCTTGGAGGTGGAGAGAAGGACCCTCATTGCCCACCCCACCTAAAGCTGGAAGCTCAGCAGCTTCCTTCTTATTTGACCCTAGGGAAGAGGAAAAACTTTTTTTTTTCTGGTTGCAATTTGGTATTATGTTTTTTCAAGAATCACGGGTGTGCATGAATGATAGGTCTGCGTGCAGACCGCGAGTGTTTGTACAAGAGTAGATAATGCCAGTCTTCCAAGTGCCGCAAAGAACTCTGTTTTTCAGGATATCCACACTGAATATGCATGAGCTACAATTGCATACAGTGGTGCAGGACAATGCAACCCTCTCGTATGCACATTCATTGTGGTTATCCTGAAAACTTGACCTGTTTGAAGCACTCGAGGACCTACCCATGAGATAGCACATGCTTCCAAGAGAAATTGTGAAAAAGATATATGAATGCTGGGAGACCATGAATGCTGTGTGTGTCAATGCTGTTTTTCAAGTGCTATGATGTACTGCAGCCAGCACTGTGCTCATTAAAAAGAGGCAAGAAATGGACTCCAAATAGGACTATTTTGGAGTCAAACAGATAAAAGAACTGAGTGTGGCATAGGCTGGCTTCCATGGAAGAGGAAGAAACAGGAAAAAAATATCTATATATTTTTCCCATAGGCAATACCAGATACTTGCTGGATGTAGCTAGAGTAAATCCATGGAGGCTCCATGTATAGGTGGATGAATAACCCCTTTGGGGGCATGAGTGGAGGCAGACACTCACCCAATAGCAAAGAGTATAGCCAGACCCTCACCTCCTGCCCTCTCCCAAAATTTTCATTTAGGACCTAGGAAATAAGTTTTGCAGCATTTGAACACACACTGAACAACTGCCATATATCTACGGCTGTAAAGAGGAGCTATTTGGGAGAACCTGATATTTAACTATGCTTTGCTTCCTGGATGTCAAAACCAGTTGGGATGAATCAACCCCTCTTTTTAAAAACTTTGCAAGAACTTAATGACTTAATGGAATGGGCGCATGGTTATGGAGTTTTTCACCCCTGTCATGGGTTCAAATACAACACAGACCCATAGGGACTTAAAAGGTGGCCAATGTGAAATGAGCTGGTGGTATTGGTACAGTTCTCCATTTAAAATTTGTCACCTATAAACAAGGCGATGTACAGAAGGAACTATAAGAATAAAAAAAACATTCATAAAGTCATGTACAAATACAGAACATAAACATATCCTGTTATACCTATTTTTCACAATTGTTAAGAGAATTACAATTTGAATCTTATAAACCATTATGATGGCTTCACCGAATGACAGTATATAAAACTCAACAAATAAATATCAGAAATTAAAAGACAAAATCCAAGAAGTCTTACAGGCTAATAAAATGCCTGTCTGAAAAGCCATGTTTTTAAGGAAATCTTGAAGGACTTCACACTGTCCGCCAGCCTCAAAGGTACAGGAAATGAGTTCCAGAGGATGGGCGCTGCAACCGAGAATGCACAGTCCCTGGTATTACACAGCCTCGCTTGTAGTGGAGAGGGTATGTCTAGAAGTCCCCTTTGGGAAGAGCGCAGCTGACAAGTAGGGCAGTAAAGACACAGCAGAGTATTGCCCCAGGGAGAAATAGCAGAAGAAACGGTTCCTATGAACAAGTGTCCACATTGAACTCTTAATGTGAAATTTAGGTAAAGAATGCACAGGCATGGAGGCTGAATTACCCTCTTGGAGACAGATCTTCCAGGACAGGGTTCAGGTACATTAGAAGGGTAGCATGAGAAAGCTTGTAGTGCCACTGCCCTTGCTATAACTGTGCTGTGGAATGGAGGACTTTGGTTTCTAGCTCTATCAATCTGGCACCGTAGATATGCAATAAGTTCAATTACAACTAGACGTTCCACACATAACGAATGGGGCTTACTTTCCAGAATGCATGGACTTATGTAGAAAACTCCCCCCCCCCCCCCCCTCAAAAACAAAACTAAATAACCAAACACTTTCCAGAATGGTCACATCAGGGCCAACAATCATGCACATGTTTTCATGGAACAGGTGAATCTGGAAAAAGATACCACGCTGATATATCCTGAAAATTTAATATTGAGAGGACACTCAATGGCCTCAACACGTTATTCCTGATGGTTAAACATACACAGGAGGGATTGCATAAGCCTCCCTCCCTTTGGAAAGCAGGCACTCCATCAGCATCTCTGCAAGTAACTATTTTAATTCTGAGTATGGGATTTTACTTTCGACTTGTACCATGATAGTAGATACCAAGCAGTGGGAGACTGGTTTCCCCATGGCTAGGACTATTGCCTTTACTCTACAATGCATGTGTAACAGAGAGCCCTTCTTCAGTTACCAGTATGCTCTGGGAATGCTAGCTGGATGAGGTTAGTGTATGGGGGGGGGGAGGACCCATTCAAATTCCAGTCCCTCCCTTTTAGAGGCCCGGGAATGGCCATCCCCCAGGAGGCTTTATAACAGCTCTCTCCTGAGAGTCTGGAGGCAGTCCCCTATACATTTTGGAGAACTAGGAAGTAGTGAGGAGCTTAGCTTTTTCGGGCTTTTCAGGCCCAGTCAGAGGGAACAGGCTAACCCAGCCTAGGATTCCTGACCAGGGATGGGAGGGTCGTCCTGCCAGTCTACTCTATTTTTTATTTAAAAGATTTTATATACCATCATTCGTAATTACATCATAACTGTGTACAAAAACCTTAAGGCATTAAAAATACATCAACAGGAAAACAATCAAATACAATAGCAGAATATAAAACAAACAGTTAAAACATTCAAATATACAGTGCTGTCAGCAGAGGTAATTAATTCTCAATTTGGAACTATGCTTGTAATCTGTCTAAGAAGGCTTGCTCAAAGAGTCACGTTTTCAACCCTTTCTTGAATTTTTTTTTGACTGTTTCGAGTCTTAACTCAGCTGGCAAGGTGTTCCAAATGCTTGGGCCTGCTATAGAGATTACTGTGTCCCAAAATAAGGCTAAATGTGCAATATTTATTGAAGGGACATAAAGAAGTCCTTTATTGGCGGACCTTAATGATCTATGAGGAGTGTGCATCCGAATAGAAAAATGTAACCAGTCAGTTTTATGACCATAGATGGCCTTATAAAGGATGGAGCAAGTTTTATATAGAATTCTTTGAGCTATCAGGAGCCAGTGGAGGCTAATCAAAATTGGAGTAATATGTTCCCGCTTGTTATGATTCGTCAATACCCTAGCTGCAGCGTTCTGCAACACCTGAAGCGGTCATAGCGAAGACTATGGCAATCCCAGTAACAGAAAATTACAGTAGTCTAAGCATGAAAACATGAGAGCCTGTAGAACAGATCGGAAGCCGTTATGGCCTAGACTGTTTGGATTCCCCTCTGGGTTGTTTTGAGGATATTGAGATTTTTCATGGTAGGAGCCTCACTGGATACTTGGGTCCTTCTTGGATTCAGGGCATAGGGTCTGGGATACCCAGGGATAGGGAGGACCTGCCCCAGAAGTGGTGGTGACCCGTTGTGGGGAGCAACTCCTGAGTTAACATATTCGGTTAAGGGAAGAGGCTATTAAGTTAGACATCCAGGAGGAAGATTTTAGCTGCCCCTTCCTACCTGCAGTGGAGCAGGGTAAGAAAGCCTTGCATCCAGGTGTCCCTCCCATAAGGGATTCAGAGGATTGTCAAAGACCGAGATAAAACTAAGAAGAGTGGAAGAACTGCTAACCGTGAGTACAAGAACTGTAAAAATCCTAAAGGACACCAATCCGGAGTCTTCAGCCCCTGGGGAGAGAAGAGAGATTACTGTCTGTGCAAGGACAGGATTTTTGGCCATCCATGGAAGGGGTTTCCTGCCCACCAGGACCTCCATCTCACCTAATCCAGGAGGGTGGTAGGATCCCTTGCCCATGCAAAGATCCCTGTACAGATAGAGGTAAAGACTATAATTGAGGAGAGAAAAGACTGTGGTGCTGGAAGCATATTTATTGTGCCATCTGCAACCATTTTATACAGTAAACTTAAGTCTGGACACTAACCCAATGCGTTCAGTATCTATTTGGGACCACAGCACACAGAAAGAGTAAAAGTTATCCCTCTCCCAGGGATAACCAAGAGAAGTTTAGCCACCTCTGCCCTGGGTCCTGAAAGGACACCTTTCTTCCCCAGTCAAAAGAATTAACACCCTGGAAAAAGGGCATCAGATAAGAGCGAGTCAGTGTTCCTGCCCCAAAGAACTTACAAATACTTTTATGGCCCCCAACGGTGCAGGACAGACACAGCGGGGTGGAGTCACACACGCATTGTGTATTGATCTTCAGAAAGATTCCCTGCTTTTACCGCTTTGCAGTCTTTAGGCAGCCACCTCTTAATAGGGACACTTTCCAGCAGCTGTCATGGGAGCCCCGGATACTATACAAATGCCTCATGGCACAGATGAAACAGGACAGTGCAAGAGTTGCTAAGAGGCATGTATTTTCCCACATTTTATACCTGTAATAGAAACCTTTTCTGAGCCAGGCCTTTAGAGCTTTATGAAACCTCTGAAAGTTTAAAATGAAAGGTCAGGGAAAAAACCCTACACACAGTGCACAATCACATTTTTATTCCCCCCAACCCACTGTCTCTCTATTTTTTTCCCCCCTCATTTCTTCTCTCTGGTTTCATGCCAAGAAGTATTTTTTCTCTTGGTCCTGCTCTACACTTCTTGTGCTAAAGGCAATGACACACACAGCCAGATGCTCTCTTTACTCCGACACATGTTTCAGTGTGTCGGAGTAAAGAGAGCATTGAGTTTCAAGTGTGCCTTGAGCAGCTACCCTCTTACGCTGCCATGTATTCTTGCACTTGTTATAAGCTCACACTGACCTGCAAGTCTCATGTTTCAATACTTTCTTGCATAAATTCCTGAAGGGAGAAGTGGTAGAGGAATAGAGATGCTCAAAGAAAATTTAAGTTACAAAACTAGATTTTATTGTAGGAGCTCTAAAGTACAATGAAGTTAGAAGTTCAGCTGACTTGAAATATTCAGCATTAAGACTGAGCAAATACCAGTATAGCAATATGACATCACATCTTTCTGATATTTTGAAGGAGTTCTAGGTTCTTTACGCCAATCCCAATGAATTCTGTAGTGCAAGGGCCAATAGCATTCCAAAACTACCCAAAGCTAAGCAGCCCAATTTTCTGAGGAGAACTTTGTTCAGGCTTGGCTATATGATGCGGCTGCCCCCATGGCATTGTGGTACTTGTAGTACTGATTTCATATGGAAGCAGTGGGAGTGCAAATACCAAAATGCAGTGTGAGGTTATAGCCAGTCCTGGTTTCTAACCTTACACGTAATACAAGAATTATAAAGCAATTCATATGAGTACTTTTTTCCTAAAATGTTCTTCAATGTTATGTTAAACCCATAAGTTTCATGAGAAAACAGACTCTTCCTTTTGTAGAAATAAAACCAGCCTGAAAATTTGGTTGCTATAGGTTGAGTGGATGTTGAGATAATACATACACAGAAAATCAAAAGGAATGTGTAAGCTATTTTCTTTTTTAAAGAAAAATCTCCAAAGTGTCTCCATTTAGAAACTGCATGGCTTGGCAACTCTACTAAACTAATATCTCATGACAGCATGGAATCAGGCTGTCATCACTAAAATAATCACTTTTTTTATAACTCAATTTCATACACTAATGCATCACCAGTCTTCCACAGCACCCTCAGATTCCAATGACGGACCTCTTTAATTCCAGGTCAGTGTTCCAGATACAGGCCAATCATTCAATCTAACCCTGTGAACTTAACCTCCAGAAGAAGAAAAAAAAAGAACCTTGTTGGAACACTTGTACAATCCATGCGATGTTGAATTAAAAGTTCAGATCACTACCCCAAAGTGAACATAACTGCAGTAAATGACGATCTAATACACAAATAGAGGCAAAGCACAGCCCACCAGAGCCCCCCGCCCTAAATAACCGCAGCTGCAGCTCCCAAACGACGGTTTCACACAGAAACTTCCCTAGTCCTACAACGTTGAAAAAACAGCAAGGATACCTTCATGGATATGGGAAGTTTAAGAAGCAAAAAGCAACACTTTCAGGTCAGTTCATCTCTCCCAGCCTTCAGCATTTTACTAGAAACTCCTGCGTTTTTCTCCCTTATGCCTGGTCTGCTGCTGAATCTCTAAGCAAACTAGCACAGCGTCACGAAAATACTTTAAAACAAAAAGCAAATCCACCAAAAGTTGTTAAATGTTCTTGGTGGGATTTTTTTTTTTTTTTTTATAATGCTAAGGTCGCAAAGACCCTATCTCATTTTTGGGGGTTAGTTTAAGCCTTGCAGTGTCTAATGCATGCTCTTACAGCGCACGTACCTTTTCATTTGCAAGTTTAGCCTTCACTTTAAAGGTAGCCCTGGAAAGCTCTTCACTTAAGTGTTTTCCCAGCAATAAAGACATAAGGGAAAAAAAGGTGAATAAGAACACTCCCTTCATGGCAAATGTTTATTGTGCACTTCAAAAACAACCAAGGGGTGAAGAGAAAAAAAAAAGCCACCATGGTAGGCACGGTTGTAAGGTCAGCAAGAGCTTTTACGTCGCTTTATTTTGTAGGCTACCATTAGCCCAAGCAGTTCATTGCTGCAAGAACCTAGCCAATAAGATACAAGTGCATTTCAGTTACCAGGGCAACATATCCAGCTGTGAGATCAGGTGGGGTTTATACCCACATCCGTTTAAAGAGAGACCTGGAACTTTGTCAACCTTTTCATCCCTGAGCCTGTAGTAGGATACTAAACTATACCCACACTAAATCAGGCTGTGCACTGCCTTGTACAAGAGTAATTAAAATACAAGCAAACCACCTGGATGGAATGATTGCCAAAGGCTTGGGATCCAGTTAACCTAGAACGATTAACTTGGGACTTGAGAAATTGCCCAATGTTTGGGACTATTTGGAATCCTTTTTCTCAATTTATTAAATTGAAATTTAGGTGGTTGTGAATTAGTTGTGCCATATTGTATTCGCTCTTATTTGTTTTGGTATCTTCTCTTTTTCTCTTACAGCTGAATAGATATGGGGCTTATTTAGATGTTGGAGGAAGATATAGATATGGGGCTTATTTAGATGTTGGAGGAAGAGGAGCCTACATAAGAACATAAGACTTGCCATTCTGAGTCAGACCAAAGGTCCATCAAGCCCAGTAACCTGTTTCCAACAGTATAGTTTATATTTTTATATTAAGACAATATTATGTTCTTATAAGGAGAAGCTTTCTCATCATTTTCTGTTCCCCCTTTATTTTTCATATTTTCTTTAAATTATTTGCTTATCTCTTTATGTGCAATTTTATAGCATCTTCTCTTCATGATTATTGGATAAAGTGGTGCGGCTGCCATGTCTATCCACTCAAAAGCAGATACATTTTTTTTTAAGATTATTGTAAGCCTAGATGTTATGTTTGGATGGAATAATGGATTTGCATTTTCTTTTGTTTGGAATGATGACAACAACAAATATTTGAACATAACATAAAACTCTGCTTAATTTTAACTAGTAGCCTTAGAAATACATGCAATAAAATTAGACACCTATATTGTGTGTGACGGGGCTGCGCCAGTCACTAACATCCCTATGTGGTTTTTCTATCTAGGAGCAGTAGGAGGAGCTTTGATAGTTTTGATTTGATCCCATTGCTATAACTCCACCTTTTGGAGGGAAAGGCTTTTTGGGGGTATAGAGACTGTTGGAGCATGCTCAGTGCTTCAGTGTGTTGCTTGCTAAGGAGAAAGAAGAAAGCTAGAGATTCACCCAGGATGTGAAAGCAACAGGATATGAGATAGAGGAAGAGTGAGGAACTGAAACCTTTTTTCAGGTTTCAAGAGAGAGAAGATTGGAGTCCAAGAGATTTCCCCAAGATCTTAAAGCAAAAATGGTTGGAGAGCTGGAGATTCCCCCTGGAACTCACAGAAGGCAACTCAAGCAGTTGTCATAGAAGTTTTCAGGAAGAAATTTTGAGAAGACTTTTTAGATTTTGATTGACTGGTTCCTGAGGGAAGGGCATAAGCCCCCATATTCCAAAGGACTGGGACAGAGATCAGTTTGCCCAATCGACAAGATAGCAGATTGGGTGAAGAGAAGGATGTAGACTTTTGAGCCACTAACTGAAAAGACTTGTATTTTTTGAGTTTGGAGTACAGTTGAAGAGTTTGACTTTTTGGATATTGTTGCTTGGGGATATTTTTCTTCTTTTGACCCAGTTCATGCCAGAATTGGAACTCCACTCTAGTTAACCCGGTCTGTTAACCACTAGTGAGATTTTCAATCAGGATGAAGGTGCAAGAGCAAGAAAGGAAGTGAGCAGAGTAAGGATGGACAGAGAAACCATTATTTTTATTGATCATTGGAGGTATGTTGATTCTTATTTTTATCATCTTGACCTGGATCCTCTTTGTTAAGTTAAAGACTTTCTTTTATTTGAACACCAACTACAGACTCCAGTGTTTTCATTGAGTTTTATCCAAGTGTGGATTTAATGGGGATGGATGGATCCTTTTGTGATTCTTGGTTTCTTCCTGTGGTGGTAATTTTGGCTTCCCTGCTCTTACTTTTCAGTATCTGGCACCTGCTAGAATTATTTGATATAGAGTGTGAAGTGGTCACTAGGAATGTGCAGGGAAAAAAAATTGTTTTTGTTTTCGGCTCATTTTCAGGAGGCTTTTTTCCCCATAAATTCCGGTTTGTGGATTGTTTGATTTGTGTGAAAAAAAGAATCAAGTAATTAACCCCCCCAAAATGGCCAAAAAATGAAAACTAGGCCTCCATCCTCCGAGAAAAATGCTAGGGCCAGGATCCCCCCGGCTACCACTTACCTGGTCCGGTGGGGATCTGCAAGAGGCAATTAGGCCAAAGCCTCGGACTTGTGTAGGCCGAGGCTGCGGTAGGTCACCGTGGCCTAGGCCTAGTCAAGGCCAATGCCTTGGCTTAAGCCGGAGCCCAAACCCATGATCAATGCTGTGGCACAGCTTGGCCCAAAGGCTAGGTCCTGATGCTGGAGCCAGACTCAGGCCCGACGCCATGACCTGATCCAGAGGCTGGGTCCTAATGCCAGGGCCTCGGCCTAGGCCAGGGCTCGAGCCAAGGCCTGATGCTGCAACCCAACCCAGAGGCTGGGTCCTGGCATCAGGGCCTCGGCCAAGGGTCAGACCTAGGCCTCAGTATCCAAGCCTGGGAGCTCAGAGGTCCATTGTCTTCTCTCTTCGGCTCTTCAATGCCAAATGATGGCGTCTGCTGGAATCACACCACAGTTAATCAAGTCTGGCATAGTCAACCCAGCGGACGGCATTGCCGTGCATCAAAATGGTGCTGTACGCTGGGATGAATACATCAGTTAATTAACTCTGGCCCAACCCCCAGTGGATGCCGTCATTTGGCATTGAAGAGAGAAGACGACGGACTGTGGAGCTCCCAGGCCTGGATACTAAAGCCTGGGTCTGACCCTGGGCCGAGACTCTGGCGTCAGGACCTGGCCTCCGGGTTGGGTCGCAGCATCTGGCTTAGGTCTGGGCTGAGGCCCCAGCATCGGGTCCTGGCCTCCGTGTCGCTTCGTGACGGGGCTGGGTCCAGGCCCTGGCCCTGGCGTCAGGACCTGGCCTTTGACGGATACATGATGCATCAGGTAATTTGGGGTTTTTTGTTGTTTTTTTTTTAATTTTTGAGGGTCTCGGCCAAGGCTCTGGCATCGGTCTGTGCCTCTGCCAAGACCCTGGTGTTGCGCTTGGACTTAGGCCACAGTGCCTGCTTTGGAACTCGGCCTCTGTCCTTGGCGAGGCCCTGGCTTCATGCCTAGACCTAGGCCTGAAAAACAAAACAAGGTTCATTTCATTGGGAGGGGGGGGGTCCCCTATTCGGTTTGGAGCCCCCTGAATGAAACAAATTAGCCTTATATTTTGCATTTTCATTTTAAACGAATGCACATTCCTATTGGTCATGGAGATAGTGATAGACAGTGCCAGGGGCCCCAGAAGAGAAGTCTTCCTCCCTGTCTGGACCTGAATCCAAACTGTAACACCCCTGGTCTAGAATAAAGCACCAAAACGGGGACCGGCTACATATAATTACATAACATAATAAATGATGGAATATAAAGCCCAGATTAGCCCATCTAGTCTGCGCAGTGCATTTATTCACATTCGCTAGGTGAGCATATACATTTGTATATGCAACCAACACTAGCTTTTCCCCACAACTTTTAACTTACTTCACAACCCTTTTCATATCGCTGCTCACCATATATGTCTAAAGCAAATATTAATATTTTTTCTCTTAAAAATACAGTATCAACTCATTTTTACTTTATTTTAATGTAATCAGGAACTAAGAAAATAAAAAAGGAAGCATTTTTCATCTCCGAAGCAGCTGTGTATAACCTTAGAGACAGGAAACTGTAAACCTGAAGTTTTATTTTTAAGTTGGACAGTGCTGGTTTGCTTCTAAGCAGCTTGGCACAATTTAGAAAATTCCTGGGCTGTGTACATGGACAAATATATTAGGAGATGTTCAGCCTGTAACTTTTAAAAATATTCTATCTTTTACTGTCCCTTCTGCTGAAACATTTCCCTAAAGATAGCACCTCCCCCACCCCCCCACTGCACTCCCCTCCCCCACAAAAAAAAAATAAATCTCCCAGCCTAAGGTTGACAATTCAGTTGGGAAAATAAATTGACCACATTCTCACTTCCTTCAACGACCCCTCCTCTTCTGCAGGATGGGTTTCCCTTTCAAACAAGAAATCACACCTGAGGAGAGGTAGGGGCTGCCCAGGGACTATGAATGCATATTGGCTC
This sequence comes from Rhinatrema bivittatum, assembly GCF_901001135.1. NCBI lineage: Eukaryota > Metazoa > Chordata > Amphibia > Gymnophiona > Rhinatrematidae > Rhinatrema > Rhinatrema bivittatum. Next base: position 122,443,207 of record NC_042617.1, read on the forward strand.
ATAGTCCCTATGTTTTGGACACTGAAGCTGCAGTTGGGTGTAATTCTTCATAGTATCTGAGCCCAGGGCTGCCCAGTGAAGCTGATGGTTCACAAGCAATGGTTGCAAGGCTACAGTTTGATTTGAAACTAAAGTTCTTATGGCAGAAGGAGACTGGTGAGGATGAACTGGGATTGGGGAAAAGAATGAATTGTGGGATTTTGAATGCTTCTCTGACTTTTGTTTTGTCCACAAGAGTAACTTCTCCTCTCTGGACATTTAAATAAGAACAAAAAGAACTTAAGAAATTGCCATCAAGCCCAGCATCAAGCCCAGCCAAACCAGGCCACAAGAACCTAGCAAGTACCCAAACACTAAGAAGAACCCATGCTACTGATGCAATTAATAGCAGTGGCTATTCCCTAAGTCAACTTGATTAATAGCAGTTAATGGATTTCTCCTCCAAGAACCTTCTGGCCAGTCATATTCACAACACACTTTGTTCTGTTTTTCCTTTTAGCTAGGGGCACTGTAATTTGTGTTGAGTTTAGCACCCTCAATCATTTTCAAAAGTTAGATCCTGTGCCCTTGGGCTCAGACGATGGCTTAACTGAAATACCATAACAGCCTCTACCGGATACCCTGGAGCACACATCCCCTCCGGAAGGTCTCACCTATTAAAAATTTGTTGAGAACTTAGGAGCAGCACCAGGTATTCATGTTCATAAGGATAAAGACCATTGTACAGAGCTCCTTAGAATACTCAGATTTCTGGATACACCGGCGGAGCCCTGCCGTCTTACCAGCTTATGACATTCTTAAGGTACTGCTCATGAAATTATGGGACACACCAATTTCATGTTTCCCTAAGGCTCGAAAATTAGTCCTCAAATATAGAGTCCAACTAGGCTTCAGCATGGTTCTGTTGCCGCAACAGTCTGTCAGAAGGGAATCTGCTATGAAAAAAAGCAATGAAAACTCGTATTCGTTCTGGTTCTCCACCAGTCCAAGATCACAAACGTTTGGACAATTTTGGCAAAAGGCTAGCTCAAAGCGCAATGCTTTCCACTCGCATCGCTGTCCATCAGTACTGCATGGCTCGATGCCTCCATTATTGTCTTCAGAAGTTGAAGTCGCACTTACCTTCCTCCAAACAGAACACCTTCTCTCAACCATTCTGGAATGCAGAAGAATTCAGTGTGCGAATTGTTCGATTCTTTTTCTTGTACCTCTGCAGTTTCTATTTGGGAGCGCGACATATGACATGGCTATTGTTGTGATTTCAGCTGCTGTGCAGCCTCACTGTACCTTATCGATGACACCGCCATAGCAGCAGAGGCCTCCAGTGAGCCCTGCTCTGAACTCTTCTTACCAGCTTGTAACTGGTATCATGCTTCAACCTGTCTTGCAGCCTCCGCTCTATCAGGGGACCTCCATGAGCATACTCTAAGCTGTCCAGGCCCCTCCTTCCTGCCTGCACCACCCCCAGACCCCAGCCCTACTTAACCCTGTCTGTTCCTTGCTTTGATGCTTCTCATCGAGTCTCCCTTGGTTCCTTGCTCTAGCCACTTTTCAGCAGGGTTTTTTTGGGGGGGAGGGGACTGTCCTCCCCCCACGACCACTTTTGATTCCCCCCAAGTGCTGCATCCAGTTCTTTTCCCCAACTAAAGGGCAGGCAAGTTTGCTTTTCCTCTCCCCTCCTTTTTCCACTTAGGTTCCTCTCCTCTTCCTTACATTTTTTTTAGGTGTGTTTGTACCCCTCCCACACCACACCTCCAGGATGGAGGTGGAGCCCAGTGCTGCTGCACAACCTTCCCTTCTTCCCCCCGCCTCCCTCAGACCACCAAGGCCAATGAGGCCTTCAAGCAAAAGGGAGGGATTGTGAGGGAAAGGTTAGCAACAAGCAACTCCAACCACGACACCCCAGCCCCAGTGTGAGGTGGGGTGGCTAAGTCTGCACCCCCTTCTCCAGTACTAACCAACCCCTTCAGCCCCTGGGTGAAGACCCCCACCGCTGTGGCCACAGGAACAAATATGCTGAGAAGAAAAAGAGGAAGGCGAATCACGCCACATCCCCCCACCTTTCTGATGGGACTGGGGGGAGGGGAGGACACCCACAGGCCCTCTTCCCTCCTCTCCCCCTTCCTCTTCCTTCTTTATGCCCCTCACTAGGGCCATCACTACAGAGGGAGATGTCTCCATCATCTATCATCCTCCCCTAAAGATGAACGCCCGCTAAGCGGGCATGCGGTGCCATTGGAGGCAGTGCCTCCACTGCCGGTATCATCACCACCACCAACTCTTCTACTGCTGGTGCCATTGACACCGCCACCCGTCCCCTGCCCAGACAGGTTCCGACCCGTCGATGGACCTGTACTCGACAGATGGTCCTCCAGCCTCACCCTCAAACACTTGCTGTGGCAAGCGTCACATGCTGGCTTCGCCTGACCCCCTCTGCTATAGCGCTGCCCTGGCCAAGCTGGTTGGTCAAATAGATCATAGTGGTGGGGAAAATGAACGTCAAAGATGTTATTTTCATCAGGTCCCTCTAGAAGGTCCATTAGGCTGTTGAGGAGGGGCTTGTGGTGATAGAGGGGTATTCCACCAAGAGGAACCAATAGTGGGCCAGGGGAGCAGAGTGGTTTTTTTCGAATGTACCACCTTGCCTCCCGGAATCCCCCCCTCAAGCTCCATCTTGTTGAGCTGGGGGCATTTACCATCCCTATCACTGCCTTCCCTTCAGGTCACTGAGAAAGGGAGCTGCTCCACATAGCCTCCTTCCGGAGGCAGGCCTGGAGGAACCTGTTTGAGGATGGGGGAGAGTCCCAGGGATGGAGGATAGTTCCATTCCAAGGGGGGAATTTCTGAATCTACTGGTCCATGGAGGAGGCTTGGTGTTTCCATTGTTGCAAGCTGGAGCACTCCCACCTACTACCGAAGAAGACCCATAAGCTAGTAAACTGGAAGTGGGGCTTCTCGGAGGTGGGCTTGAAGGTCGGTCGCGTGATGGTGAAGCTGTATCCATTCAATGAAGAGATTCTGGATCTTCTATGGGTCCCAAAGGTGGATGCGGCAGTGTCTGCTGTGACTAAGTAGACGACAATCTCAGTGGCAGGGGCTGCGGCTATGAAGGACATTCAGGACCGCAAGTTGGAGATCCAGTTGAAGCAGATGTTTGAAGTCTCTGCCTTAAGCCTGAGAGCGGTGATTTGTGGCAGCATGATGCAGATAGCCTGTTTGTGCTGGGTCCAGAAGGCTCAGGAACAGGCTTCGTCTGGCCATTTAGCCCATTCAGTCTGGAAGCTGGAGTGGCTTATGTGGCGGGTGCGCTCTATGACTTAGTTTGTACTGCAGCCAGGAGCATGGCTTCTGTGGTGGCAGTCCGTAGGGTTTTATGGTTGCATAATTGGTCTGTGGACGCCTGGTCCAAGTCCCAGTTATGTAATCTCCCCTTTAAGGGAAAGCTCTTGTTTGGGGAAGATTTGGATCAGTTGATGAAGACTTTGGGGGAGTCCAAAGAAAATAGGCTGCCAGAAGATAAAAAGAGTGGCAAGAAGGTTTTCCCGCCTCTGTCCCATTTTTGGGATTCAAGATTATTTCGTTCCGGCAAGAGTTCCTCTGCACCAGGACTGAAGCAGAATCATGGCAGGCAGCAGTCCTTTCGAGGGATCTGCAGATCTGCCAAAGACAGTGCCGGTCAAAGGACTGGTAGAGGAAAGTCGTCCCAATGATGCCAGAGGCGCCTTTTTCTCCATGGAACCAGTAGGGGGCAGGTTGTCACTATTTTTTCAGGGAATGGGCCAGTGAGTGCTGGAGGTGGTAAGAGACAGTTGTGCATTAGAATTTTTGCACACAATCAGGGAAGCCTTCCTAGAGTCCCACTGTGTGACTCGAAGCAAACGGGAGGCAGTTCAGAGGTCTCTCAAAGATTACTATTGCTGGATGCCAAACAGGGTCAAGGAAGGTACTCCGTTTATTTTGTGGTTTCCTAGAAGGAAGGCTTCTTTCGGCCCATTCTGGACTGAAAGGTGAATATAACCTTGCAGGTTCCACGTTTTCGGATGGAGATGCTGCGCACAGTGATAGCAGCTATTTGCAAAGGAGAGTTTCTGGTATCTTTGGACCTGACAGAGGCCTACCTCCATATTCCCATTCGAAAGGATCATCAGAAGTTTCTTTGGTTCATGGTGCTGGGGCAGCATTTTCAGTTTCAGGCCCTTCCCTTCGGGTTAGCTACAGCGCCATGCACTTTCACGAAAGTGGTGGTGATTGTGGTGGTGACAGCCTTATGGCAGGAAGGAGTCTTGGTTCACCATATCTGGACAATTGCTCATCCAGGCAAAGACTGAGGCGGAGTGCGGTCGCTCCATTCAGAGTGTGATGTTCCAGTTGCGCTGTCTGGGTTGGGTGATAAACATGGCAAAGAGTCATCTGGTGCTGACCTAATCTTTGAAGTATTTGGGAGCACGCTTCGATACTCGGACAGGCATGGATTTTCTGACTGCGGACAAAGTGTCAAAGTTGCAAGCACAAGTGCAGCGTCTGCTCTAGCTACTGAGGCCAAAGGTCTGGGATTATCTCCAGGTTCTGGGCTCTGTGGCTTCCACGTTGGACTTGGTTTTGTGGGCCTTTGCTCACATGCGTCGTTTGCAGAGGGTACTGTTATCCAGATGAAATCCTGTGTCAGAGGAGTTTCATCTACCCTTGCCTTTTCAGGGAGAATCCAGATCCAGTCTCTCGTGGTGGCTCTGCTGTTCCAGTTTTGGAGAAGGAATTGGATCTGGAGGCCCCGGATTGGGTAGTAGTGACCACCAACGCCAGTCTCAAGGGTTGTGGGCGGTGTGTAAGGGGCGATCTGTGCAAGGACTCTGGTCATCAATGGAGATGGTCTGGTTGATCAATTGCCTAGAGCATGGGCAGTTCGCAGAGCCCTGGATGCCGTTCTGCCCTTGGTGAAGGGTCACATGGTGAGAATCTTCTTGGACAATGGGACAACGGTGTCTTACATCAATCGTCAGGGAGGTATGAAGAGTCAGGCAGTGGCTCTGGAGGCTCAACAGTTGTTCGCTTGGACAGAGCATCTTCTTGAAGGTGATGATGTAGTGGGAGTGGACAATGTACAAGTAGACTTCCTCAGCAGGCAGCAGTTAGATACGGGGGAATGGGAATTATCCCCGAAGACCTGGATTGCCTGTGTGCCAGATGGGGGGTTCCCCAGTTGGATCTAATGGCAATGAAGGCCAAAGTGAAGGTACCGAGGTTCTTCAGTTGCAGGAGGGAAGTCGGGGCAGAAGGGCTAGATGCTCTAGTTTGCCCGTGACCAACGGGGTTCCTCCTGTATGTGTTTCCTCCTTGGCCTCTGGTTGGTGGCGTTTTGCGAAGTGCAGAGGCGCATCCAGGCCAGGTGGTTCTGGTGGTTCCGGAATAGCAGCGACGGCCATGGTTCACGGATCTGGTGGGTCTCGCGTTAGATGCTCCTTTTCAGTTGGTTTACCTGGCAGGGTTGCTTCAGCAAGGTCCCATATTTTCCAATCGGGAGGATCGCTTTTGTCTCGCGGCTTGGCTTTTGAGAGGTGGCGGTTGTGCTTGAAGGGTTATTTGGAGACTGTCATTTCCACGTCGCTCCAGGCTAGACGCCCTTCTACATCTCTGGCTTACATTCGAGTCTGGAAGGTGTTTTGCTTTTTGGTTCCTTCAACAGCTTCTGGATCCCCTGTCTCTGAGCATTCCGCACATTCTGGACTTCTTGCAGCAACGGCTGTCAAAGGGTCTGGCTTACAATTAGCTACAAGTTCAGGTGGCTGCCTTGGGTTGCGGGAGCAGGGCAGGTCTTTAGCTTCCCATCCAGATATGGCTCATTTTCTCAGAGGAGTCAAGCATTTACAGCCTCCAGTTAGAAAGTTGTGTCCAGATTGAAATCTCAATCTGGTCCTTCAGGTACACTGTGAGACCCCCTTTGAGTCTGTTATGGTTTTGAGGTGTTGGAGTGGATTCTTGGGTACTGTGGTGATAACCACTCCCATGGGGAGGAGCCCCATGAGGAACCGCAGTACTAAGCTAGACTCAGAACATGCAAACAGATTTGTCTTTATTATACATTTGAATGATACCACCAGAGGTGGCAGTAGTGAGGTGATCCAGTAGTAGCAGTCCAGGGGCCCTCAGCAGAGGAGACCCGTCCCACAAAGGTAGATGTTAGCAGCACACGGTAGTATAGGGAGTTCCAAGTGCAGGTTCCCAGTGCTGAGCTGTAGATGAGACAGACTGACAGAGGTTAGATTACTTAATAAGTTGGTAGCTGTATAGATGGAGATCCCAACAGGCAGAAGTAGTTGGATTGCAGGTACCAAGGCAGGGAGAGCAGGCCCTTGAGGAGTGAGTACCTGGTATCCCAGATAGGAACCTGAAAGAAAGCAAAGGGCCCCCGAGGAGCGGGTACCCAGGTTAGAGGAATAACCCTGAAGGGCAGAAAGAGCTTCCAGCGGCAGCACGGAAGTGGCAGAGTAGCTTAGACCGGAGGCGAGTCCAATCCTTGCTAACTCAAATTGTTAGCAAACGAAGAGCAGGCTAAATACCCGGATGGCGTGACGTCTCTCGAGCAGGATGCCCCCGAGGTTCCCGCCATGACGTGGATAAAGATGTGGGTGGCGTGCGCGCGTGCACCCTAGGAGGCCATCAGGAGAAACATGGCGGATAGCCTTGCCATTGCTGTTTCGGGGATGCCGGAGAGAGCGGCAGCCATCTTCCCAAGGCTAGAGGAGAGAGCAGGAAGAAAGGTGAGGCACAGAGGTTGAAGCCGTCTGAGACCGGACGCAACAGAGTCCTTAAGGGGAGCATCGTTGAAGGATCTGACGTTGAAGGCTGTTTTTCTGGTAGCCATTTGTTCAGCCAGGCAGATTTCAGAGATGCAAACTTTATCTTGTAGGGATCCCTTCCTCTGGATTGAGTCTGTCAGGGTGACTTTGTGGACAGTGCCATCCTTTTTGCCGAAGGTAGTTTCCTCTTTTCATTTGAATCAGTTGGTGGAGCCTCCAGCTTTTCCGGACTGGTCTAGGGTGTCTCTTCCAGAGAGGAAGCTGCATCTTTTGGATGTATGCCGGACTCTGTTGCGGTATCTGAAGGTTACAAATTCCTTTCGGCGTTCGGATCACCTCTTTGTACTGTTTGAAGGGGTGAACAAAGGAGCTAAGGCTTCAAAAGCGACGATTTCTTGCTGGTTGAAGGAAGCTATTACTTCCGCTTATATTTGTAAGCATTTTCTGGTTCCCATAGGATTGTGAGTGCATTCTACAAGAGTGCAAGCAGCATCCTGGGCAGAGTGTCAATTGGTTTCTCTGCAGGAGATATGTCGAGGAGCAATGTGGTCAATGCTTCATACTTTCACCAAGCATTACCGATGTGCAGGCACAGAAAGATGTGCCCTTTGTTGAGAGTGTTCTGCGTGCAAGTCTTTTGGGATCCCTCCCAGTTTAGGGGTGATTTGGGACCTCCCACTTGTCTGGACCGATCTGGGTATGAGCAGGAAAGGAAAATTGGTTCTTACCTGCCAATTTTTGTTCCTGTAATAGCATAGATCAGTCCAGAGACCCAGCCCATTGTTACTGCCAAAAGACTGAATATCCTGGATGGGATTGCAGAAAGTTTCCACATTGTAAATAAATTGATTGGGTTATTTGTTTGTTTTTTCTAGAATCTTCGATGACACCAGGTAAGTGGGGGGTGGGGGTTTCCAACTCTGAATTCCCTGTTTGTCCTGAAAGTTAGTTACTTTTTAGCTTGGGTATAGTTCGGACTCTCGGTTATGTAGCAGTGCCTAACAGTTTTGTTCTCTGCCTCCATCTGCTGGTAGGGATGCATAACCCACTTGTCTGGACTGATCTGTGGTATTTCAGGAACGAAAATTAGCAGGTAAGAACCAATTTTCCTATACAGCACGAGAATCACAGTCGAGGAGCGACATCCGGGACCCTCTGGCCCTCAAGCCACGCCCCCTATCAGCGGCAGGGGAGTAGGAGGAGTCATCCTAAAGAAAGTCGGCTAAGTATATAAAGTCTAGCTATACTGAAACTTTTTGGTTTTCACATCATAAAGAAAGAGTGTACAGAATCACTGCAGCAGCTGTCACAAGTAATTGTGCCAGAAACATACGTGAAGAACACGCAGTAGAAAAGCCTCAAAATTCACAGGGACTGGAGAGTTCACTGTAAAGAGACAGAAAAAAAAAGGGTTAAATAGAAATACAGAGTCAAACAAGACAGGAAACAACACAAAACATGTATCTACTTACCTGCAATTAGAGTATTGATTTTGTCCTGCTGCACCTGCAAGATAGAATTGAGACACAAAGATTCACTTTCTTCATAGTAGCATTAATTAGTTACTAAATTCTTGATATAGAAAGTATAGCAGTTAATGCTCAAACCATACTTATCTGATTGTTTTATGGTTCTTTTCATTTAAAATACCTGTCAACTAGAAATTGAAAGAACACCGCTTTGTATTAACTGTGGAAAACTTACAGTACATTTATAATATTTTCACTACTTGTTTCTCATTGTTTAAACTTGTGATAATAAATCTGGGCCATAGCTCAGAATTTTGTGAAATTTGTATCTGCTTACATTCAAGTTTTTTTTTCTATTTGGGTTCTGCCTTCTCTCTCTTCCCCTGGGGGACTGGCTGGGTGGGTTCCAGACCCCTGTTCCTAATATTGGGAGACCCAGTAAGAAGGAGAATTCCTTTTCTATCCTCCGATACCACCTGAAACCCCATTGCTGTGCCAGTGCTACCTCTGCCACCGCAGCAGGAGGGTCACTGCGAATACACAACGGAGAGGTGGGGGGGAGGGGGGTAGATCTGCTTTATGAACTCTCCCTGCCTGTCCTTGTCAGCCCGCAGCTCTGTCTCTCTCTGGGACTCTCGACAGCAAGAGCGCCCATGGGCAGCTTGTACTGACTCTTGAGATTCAACCCCTCAGCTCCAGCTGCTGGAGTCTGTAGAACACCGCACTGTTAGACTGCTACCTGCTGCCCCAGCTCAAGATCATCAGGAAAAAAGATAATGTTCTCAAAGGGAATGCTGCATGATAGACAAATAATATTAACTGATAAAACTGAGGAGAGGTGGAGAAAAGAGAAGGCATAAACAAGAAGAAGGAGAAAGGGGGTGGAAAAGAGGGGGAGGAAATGGCAAAGCAGGTGGACAAGTAGGAAGGAGCAATGGGGAGAATGGGAGAGGAGGCTAGGAGGTGGGTCAGAGGAAAGGGAGGAAGGAAGACAAGAAATCGGGAGGAATGAGGAGGGGGGAAAAGAAGGAACCTTAGAGGGAGGGGTGGGAGAGTTGTTAAAATGTTCATTTCCATGTTGAGTTGAATTGAGGGCTGCAGTAGTTTCTCCCTTTGGCCCTTGCCATGGAATTGGCCAGTCTTAGGCAAACTGCTGTGGGAGACTGAGGACTCTCCAAGACCAAAAACATTGGTGGCAGTGGAATAGTACATTTACCCTCGCCCTCCCAGAAGAGAAACATTTTTGACAGTGGAAGGTGTATTATCCCTTTACCGCCCAGCTGCCCTGGAAGAGACATATTGGTGGCAGAGGGCAGCCTGAATGGTCTTAATGGCACACTTTGGTTCAAAGCAGAATGCTCAGGCCCAGCAGAGGAGGAGGGAGGATGCATGGGGGCAGTGCAAGGGCACCATCCTCCTCCTCCTCCTGTTTGGCCAATAGTAGCCTGTGAGTGAGGGGGTTTAGGAGATCCAGGAGACAGTGAAACAGGGATTGCAAGGTGGAGGGAAGAGAATGAACTGACCAGGGATCGGGGGGGGGGGGGGGGAGTGATTGAACCAGAGGATGTAGGGTAGTGAGTGAACTGGGGATTGGGGGGGGGAGTGAACCAGGGTAAGTGAAGGGTTTGAGGGGTAGAGGGAGGGAGTGAAGCAGGGTGAATGAGGGATTTGTGGACCAGAGTGAGTGAGGGGTTTGGGAGGGGGGAGTAAACCAGAGTGAGTGAGAGGCTCATGGTGACTAAGGGGTTTATGCTGGGGGGAAGCCAAGGTGAGTGAGAAGACTGAGAAGATAAAAGGAGCTTTCGAAGGGGGGAATAAGGGAAAGAGAGGCAGGGATGTGATTCTGCTCCCACACAAATCTCAATTATCTTCCTGTACTTCACTGAATATCAGTAGTTATCCGCATTAGTTATGCGGCTAAATCGCACCACCCCAGTCTATACCCACAACTTATGTGGCTAACATTTTAGCTGTATAAATGACCAGTCAAAGGCAAGACAGAGACTTCAGAACTCAGACAGAACTGGAACAAGACAAGGAGCAAAGCAAGAAACCAGAACAAGGCAAAGGGACTGGAACAAGGCAAAGGCAGGAATGAGGGCAAGTCAGGAACGAAGGTAGCAACAAACACCGGCTGGACGCAAGAGGACCTGTGGCTGAGGCAGCGGCTTGCAAATCAGCTGGAGTTTAAATAGCCAGGTTGCGATGACATCATCTGTTGGCAGCATGGGAAGTTTCCTGCTGTGGAGCCTTCTTCAGGGCATCGGGTGCACACACACACAGTTGCCTAAGGAAGACCAGGTCCTCAGTATTGGAAATGGCAGCATGGCAGTGTTCTAGAGGTGAGTGCAGGCTGGCCGCAGCGTGGCTACTGTGGTCAGTCAAGCGTTACATTAATTGTGTATGTCTTATTGTTATCCACCTGGAACTCTGAACATGAGCAGAACAGATATTTTTTAAATAAATAAATGGTTCCAGCAGGGTCTCTCCTGAAACAGCAAGCTTATCAACTTGAATGAACCTGGAAGAAACATAAAACAGACACAAACCTCCATAACTACAAGAACATGCAAAGAAATATAAAGCCACCATCTGCCAGGCAAAAAAGGACTATGTTATCAAACAACTAGAACTCTCTTTGAACCATCTGAGTAAACTGTCTGAAATTTTGCAGAAGCTCTCCAACTCTCTTTCTCAAAACACTTTAACCTCCACAGGGGGCCACACAGCAGAGGATTTTGCTGAATTCCTTACTAACAAGATCCTAAAGATAAGTTCTTCCTCCCGTAACAACACCCCCTTCTATCTACAGGAACACCTCAATGTCCTTCTAACACTACACTATCTCAATTAAGAACTATCACTCCACAAGAGGTTGAAAATATTCTCCAAAGAGTTAGCCAATCTCGTAGCCACTTAACCCAATTCCCCTGAGGGTCATTCGCAACCTAAAACATAAGCTTGCCCTATGGCTCTCCAATATAATAAATGGCATCCTATCACAAGGCCTGCAGCTCAACACACTCAAACAAAAGGTAATCAAACCTAATCTGAAGAAATCCAATCTTAAAATAATCAATAACTACTGCCCAGTCTCCAGCCTTCCCTTTCTCTCTAAACTAGTTGAAAAAGTAATCTACTCCAACTTGTTGAATTCCTCCAAGAGAAAAGCATCCTGCAGCCCCACCAATCTGGTTTCAGGAAAAGCCACGGTACTGAATCTGTCCTACTAGATATCACCAATTGTTTTCATCTAAAGGTAAATCAAGGGGGCAATTCCATCCTCGTCTTATTAGATCTGTCTGCAGCCTTTGACACAGTTGATCACAGCCTTTTAATTCAGTGCCTAGGGAATAATCGTCATCAAAAATACTGCCCTTTGATGGTTCAAATCTTCCCCATCCAACAGAACTCAGTCTGTTATGTGGGCCAATGAATAATCCAATCCAAAAAAACTAATTTGTAGATGTTAAGATTTGTAGGTATGGGGGCCCTGGGCCAAGGTGAGAGATAGTACCGCCCACAGGGAGGAGCCCTATGAGCCTCACCGTCGGGAAGCAAGGTCTCAGCTGACATCAGACACAGATAACTAGAGTCTTTATTAAAGAAATAGAGTGGCAGTGCCCGCGGAGCAGGGAGTGCAGGACAACGTCACACAGGCACAGGGGGGCCACAGAGTCTTGCAAGTGGGGAATACCCAAGGAGGATACCTCAGTAAAGATGATACGGCAATGGTCCGCAGAGTGGGGTACACCGATGAGGCTCCTCAGTAGAGATGAAACAGCAGGTCTGCAGAGCGGGGTACACCAATGAGGGGCCTTCACTAGAGATGATACGGTAGTGGTCCACAGGTTGGGGTACACCCATCGCTACTGGGAGTACTCCGCAGACGGAGTACTCCCAGTAGCGATGGTTCCAGGTGAAGCCCCGGGGAACAGGGCAGGCAGCAGTCCAAAGCGTAAGGCCCTCCAAGGAGCGGATAGCCAGAGACGAGGAAGGGCCCCCGAGGAGCGGGTACCCGGGACATCTCACGCTGAAGAAGCAGGAGCTGGAACGGAAGTCCGTAGTGAGCGAAGCAGATTCAGCAATGAGGGAACTCATTGCCAAGTCATAGGCAGACAGGGCCAGCTGACTTAAGAGTCCATGAGGATTGACATCATCCGGGGGGGGGGGGACACACGACACCCCCGAGGTTCCCGCCATGACGTGCTTAAGACTGACCCGAGAGTGCGCGTGCGCCTAAGGAACTCCAAGGGCAAGATGGCTGTCGGCAGCGTCCACGCCAACCAGGGAGACCCAGGAACAGGAGCGAGTAGGCCAGCGATAGCTGGCGGAGATGGCCAGTTCACCCAACGAAGTCAAAGCAGGGAAGCAAGAGGTGAGCAACAGCGGTCGCAGCCGTCTGCGACCGTCAGACATAACAGTGGAGTACCTCAGGACTCTGCTATTTCCCTGATTTTTTTCAACGTCTACATGTCCCATCTGCAACCTGATATTATCATTCAACATTGAATGCTACCTGTTTGCAGATGGCATCCAACTTTGCATCAGTCTTGGAACTGAACAATCTGCATTTATAGCTAATCTCAACAACTTTCTGGAGGCAGTAGTCCAATGGCTCAACAGCCATAAACTAAAATATTAACCCCTCCAAATTTGAACTCTTCTGGCTCAGCTACCAAGGACATATTCTACAAGCTTTACACTCCATATTAGGCAGTGGGATGTGCATGGGTAAAAAAATTTCTTTTGTTTGTTTTTCATTTTGTTTTCAGGGGGGATTTCCCCACAAATTTCATTTCATTCTGTGGTCCAGATCTGTGTCCCTTTGCACTATATCACAAATCTACCTCCACCTACTCTTAAACAAGCAACTGTATACAATTATTTTTATTCAATGAGCCACTTCAGGAGTGATTCATTTCTTGTAGGAGGAAAAGGGTTTCATTAAGAAGAGTAGTTTCATGGTATAGATGATGTTCCCAATACCTGTGGGCATAGCCAACTTTGGAAAATGATTGGGGTGCTGAACTCAACATAAATTACAGTGCCCCCAGCATAAAAGAAAAAAACCAGAACACAAAGGGCTGAGTGTGACTGACCAGCCTGTATTTAAATGTCCGAAGAGGAGCAAGTAATGTGACATGGGGAAGACTCATCTGGCCAAAACAAAAACCAGAGAAACATTCAAACTCCCACAATTTATTCTTCTCCCCAATCCCAGTTTATTCTCAGCAGTCTCCTCCCTCTTGCTCCATCTCCCCACCCTATCAACAACCCATCCACATCACAGTCTCTTCTGCCACTCCTGTCACCACTCCACTCTCTCAACCTGACTTTTTTTAAATTCTCCTAGGTGGTCAATATTCAAAGCACAATCAGTGCTATTTAGCCAGATAAGTGTAACTTATGTTCAGTGGCCATTACTTAGCCGCACATTCATTGATGAATACTGGCTTGGCTACAAAGAGACTGAGGAGGAGTGTTCTTATCCGCTGGATGATATTTCAGGAGGAAATCGAAGCGATTAAAAAATAATGACCAACGAGCCTGTCGGTGATTCAGGTGTTGTGCGTGCCACAAGTATTCAAGGTTTTTGTGGTTTGTGTAAACCGTGATTTGATGTTGAGTGCCTTCAAGCCATGGGTGCCGTTCCTCAAATGCCAATCTAATCACTAAGAGTTCCTTGTCTCCTATCCCATAGTTTCGTTCAGCTGGCGAAAAATGCTGGGAGAAAAAAGAACAGGGATATAGAGTATGGTTGTCTGCGTGTTGGCTAAGGACCGCTCCTACCCCAGTGTCCAAAGCATCTACCTTTATGGTGAAAGGTCATCGGGGATCCGGGTGACATAGGAGAGGCTCTTGGAGGAACACCTCCTTGAGTTTTTGGAAGATGTCCACGGCTTCTGGAGACCATTGAGAAGGATTAGTTCCTTTTGGCATCATGGCAGTAAGAGGCGCGGTCAAGGTGGAGTAGTGATGAATGAAGGATCTGTAGTAGTTGGTGAATCTGAGGAATCTTCTGAAAGCTTTAAGTCCAGTAGGTTGGGGCCAGTCTTGAATACTCTTGGTTTTCTGCGGATCCATCTGGAACCCCTGGCTGGATACCACATAGCCCAAAAAGAGAATGGATTCTTGGTGAAAAGAGCACTTCTCCAATTTGGCGTATAAGTGGTTGGCTCTCAGTCTCTGGAGAACTCTCTTGACATCCAATAGAGGACTCTGAAGGTTCTGGGAGAAGACCAGTATATCGTCAAGATAGACTACTACACAGGTGTAAAGCATGTCTCTAAAAATTTCATTCATCATGATTTGAAACACGGCTGGGGCATTGCAAAGGCCAAAGGGCATGACCAAATATTCAAAATGTCCATCGCGGTTATTAAATGCTGTTTTTCATTCATTGCCCTGGCGCATTCGGACCAAATTGTATGCCCCTCTAAGGTCCAACTTCGTGAATATTTTGGCTCCTTGAAGCCTATTAAAAGCTTGGAGATCAATGGCAGTGGGTAGCGATCCTTCAGGGTAATCTCGTTCAGGCCCCGGTAGTCTATACATAGGCGAAGGGAGCCATCCTTCTTGCCCATAAAAAAGAACTTGGCCCCGGTAGGAGACTTCGAAGGTCGAATGAAGCCCTTCGTCAAGTTCTCTTGGATATAGGAGGACATGGCCTGGGTTTCAGAGAGAGAAAGTGGGTACAGTGTCTGGTGGTAGATTGATGGCACAGTCAAAAGATCTGTGAGGTGATAAAGTGTCTGCCGCTGTCTTAGAGAATACGTCTTGATAGGCAGCGTATTATGACGGTAGGCCCGGAACAGATGTGGTGGTGGTTAGGCATGGCATTGGAGAAACCACTTCGAGACATCTCCCATGGCAAGATTCTCCCCATTGGGATAATTGGAGGGTGCTCCAGTCAAATTGAGGTGTATGTAATTGTAGCCATGATAATCTGAGTACCACTGGATGTATTGCCTTATCTAGGACTAAAAAAGAGATGGTCTCGGTATGCAGGGACCCCGTTCAGAGACGAATAGGTTGAGTAGTAAGCGAGACCTCACCTGGCAGTGACTCGCCATGGATTGAAGACAAGAGTAGTGGTGTAGGTGTCCTGTGCCGGGAACGCCAAGGGAGGTCGGCAGTGACTGGTGGAAGCCGCCACTCGTCCCAGATTACATGGTGCAGCGAAAAAAGAGGTAAGCATGAGAGGTCGCAGCCGTCTGTGACCGACGGGCGCAACAGTAACATAGTATTGTAGCAATTTTCAAAAGCCATTTACCTGCGTTAAGTGCACCTAACATAGGTAAAATCTATGGATAACTCAATGGCATATATTGTAGCAATTTTCAAAAGCCCACTTACACAATTAAAGTACATTTACAACTGTAAAACCCAGTTTTAAATATGTAAATACTTTTGAAAATCAGGCCTAGTCTGTGTTCTAGGTACAGTTTTTCCCCGGAAAAGCACCCATAGAAAAAGCAGATGCAAATGTCTGCAGGTACTTTTTGGCTGGGCAAAAGATTGGTGCAAAACCTGTGGTTAAAAATAGCTACCAAGTTAGCATCAAAATGCAGTTTTGAAAATTGCCCCCCCCCCCCCAGGTGATTAGTATAATATTTTAAGTGAAATTAAACACACCCAGGACAGAGAATTAAGGCAGCTATGCAGTATCCTTCTGAACCTGGGTTAATGTGAATGTCAGCAAATAAATACAGACAACTTGTCCATTCAATGTTTACACCTGACTAAACAAAGGCAGGATTCTTAAGTTAAACAAATGATGGTAACAAGTCAAGGTCAAAGACTTCATGTTCTCCCAAATATCTTTCAAGAGACTCCAGGTTGATGTAAGTCACCAATTTAAAATGAACTAAACACCTGTATCACTGTGAATGCCCGCATCCTGCCAATGTCCTTGTCTCTTACTGGAGAATGAGAAATTCAGAGCTGGAGAACAGGAGATGAAGAAGATGGTTTACTGTTCCCCATTTTGTAGAGAAATGGATGTCGGCCTCCTGAGGAATCAAATATTAACTGCGAAGGCAGACCCTGTGTATGACGGGTGGAGAATTCACCTAGTCCAGTCTTATTTATTTAGTTCACACCTTTTTATTGGTAGCTCACTGGTGGTATGCAGAGCCACTATCCTGACGTTACTAAAATGTGGAATTGGGCAGCTAAAATTAAGAGCAAGACGCTAACACTGCTTGTCCCCCAAATGCCTAAACCCACACACTCCTACACCCCTTACGTGCCAACACTTAGCAACACCCCCCCCCCCCCCCCCCCCCCTCTCACTTATATATCTCTGGACAGCACGGATATTAGAAGGTCTGTCCAGAAGTCAGGAGGAAGGCTAAAATATCTGGATTTTAGCCCTCCAGGACCAGCTGCCGTCCCTTCCAGTCAATCCTCTGCCACATCTGCCATCTCAGTTGTCCGGGAAGCGCTGCTCATCTGGCCCAGCTCCGTGGTGCCTTGCTGCCGCAGATGCACAGTCTCTCTTGTAGCTGGGCCTCGATCTGACCCAGCCTGGCATTTCTTATGTTCTGATGTCCCGCCGCTGACTGCAAGTGACTCACTTTCTCTTTATTGACCATTCCTTCTTCCATTTTAGTTTCCTGCATAATACAAGATCCTCTGCTAAATTTCACAAGAATAGATGCATATTCACCAGAGTAGATGCATTAGATCCATATCCTAGCAAAAAAAGACTAGAGGGACTTCTATCAGAAGATGCCAGAAATGGTTCACAAAGATCAGTAAGAAGATACAAATAGGTGCGTACTCTATTAACTCACTTAAAGAAAGAAATTGCTATCACTGTCTTCCAGTGCCAGACTTGAATATTCTCTATAAAACTCACAGTCTTCCAGAACAGCCCTTCTTCTACACTGCTTGGACTCTGCTAAAGGATGTAATATAGCCTGTTTTTCAGTCCTCTTGTCTCCTGCAGCACCAGCCAGCATTGTTCCTGCGGTGGTGAAGCCTTTGCCCCTTTTTGCTGATGTCCTCAGCAAGGGCCCGAAGTTTATGAAAACTCTTGCCCTGCTGCCATGGTCAGGAGAGCAGCCTTCCTTCTCTGGAACTCAGGGATGAGTGTTTCAACTCTGCTAAAGGCTGTAACAACCTGTTTTTCACTTTCTTATCAGCTGCAGCACCAGGGCCGGTGTAAGGATATTAGGCAAACCTTCTGCCTTCCCCCAGGCCCTGGCTCCAGCCCCCAACATAATTCACTCAGACAAGGCCCCCTGTCTTACACACACTTAGGTCCCTTGTCTCATTCACATTCGCACCCTTACACAGGCTCCCTCCCTTTCTCTCACTAACACCATAACTTTCTGGTACACACACAATCCCTCTCACTCGCACACACACACATACAAACAGAGGCGGCCCAGTGTGGCCCGTCGAGAATCTGCTTCTCTCGGCTGTGAGCAGGATGGGTGCTGTTCACAGCCCCACAAAGCTGCTCTTTGCCGCCTCCTAATGGCTGGTGCCCTAGGCGACTGCCTAGTTCGCCTATTGGGACGTGCGGGCCCCTGTGCAGCACCAGCTGACATTGTTACAGTGGCGGGCAAAGCCACACCCCTTTCCTTTGATGGTGGCACAATTACTTGTGGGGCTGTCATTCATAGATGATATCCTGCCAGTGTTAAATGTTTTTCACTGGCTTTCCCATTGTATTTCACATCAAATTTCATATTCAATTTTCTAAAGTTTTTTAGGATCTGGGCCTCCCTGTCTAAAATAATGGCTAGTTCCTTATGTGGAGAGACTCCAGATTTGAGCCACTGTTTGGTTTCTAGTAGCATAAGATATTCTGGATGGGGGAGACGTGGGATTTATCATGGTTGATCTGTTGGGAAATGTGTTGAATGCTTGAACTTATAGTAATAGTAAATAACCACTGGATGGCATTATGAGAGAGGTGAACCTTGTAAGGTAATGTGTTAATGTGATTTGCGTTAAGGGGTAGTGTGTTGGTCTCCTTAAAAATCTGGGGTATGTGATTGGTGGGAAATGGTTAAATGGGAGGTACACATTTTTGAGGATTTGGTGAGATCTGGCTCTTCTCTGTTTTGCCCTTTCTAGGATGGGTCTGGTAGAGGAAGGATGTAGTGTCCTGGAATAGTCATCCTGCAGGTTGGGCTGAAGACCACCCCAGTATGGAGTGGGACCTTGCAGGGGATTTTCCCCTCAAGGCTGTGGCTTGGAAGAAGGTTCCCCTTTCTTTGAGGAATGGTCCCAGAGCTAAGGATGAAGACAGGGCATTTCCTCTCCATGAGGAAAACAGCCAGGAGAAAAGAGGGGGGTTATTCTGAAAGGACTGCCCCATTAAGTACTCAGGGCATGAAGGATGCCGTGGAGACCTATGCATGGCTGGATTGGAGAAATAAAAGTAGAGAAGGCCAAGTGTGAAAAGAATCAGGAGTAAAGTTGAAGGGATGAACCTCATTCCCTTATAGTTGTTTTGAGCCTGGAGTTGAGCTTGAAGAGGAATCTGGGAGTGCATTGCCTGTCCCTTGTGGTTTGGGGTGGGGTAGAATATGGAAGAAGGAAGAGTACATATCCATGTCATAATAGGAGAACAGGATGGTGGGGAATGTAATTGTTATGTTTCCTTTTAAAATGTGTGAACTGGAGAGTGGGAGATCTAATTGATGTGAAGGCTGAGAGATTGTTGCTCTCACCAGTGATAAGGGGAATGTTTGACTGTTGATTCCCATGAATTCTGATGTAATCAGCATTTATATGCCTACTGCATGCTGTTATTAGTTCCTTGCATCAGAACCAGGAAATAAAGTGATGTGCCTCTTCTCATGCATTTGTGCCAGCACTATGCGGTAGTTTTGGGGCTGGAGTTCATGGAGGGGAGATGGATGGAGTCCTCCCTGTCTAGTCAACTGAACAGTTGTGAGCTACCTCCCCTCCCCTCCCCACTTCACCATCCTCATGACCTAACTTCAGAGCCCACTAAATACATTTGGGAGAAGGATCCTTTTACAAATAGAGAAACACCTTCCCATCATTTTATAAGAACATGCCATACTGGGTCAGACCAAGGGTCCATCAAGCCCAGCATCCTGTTTCCAACAGTAGCCAATCCAGGCCATAAGAACCTGGCAAGTACCCAAAAACTAAGTCTATCCCATGCTACTGTTGCTAGTAATAGCAGTGGCTATTTTCTAAGTCAACTTAATAGCAGGTAATGGACTTCTCCAAGAACTTATTCAATCCTTTTTTAAGCACAGCTACACTAACTGCACTAACCACATCCTCTGGCAACAAATTCCAGAGTTTAATTGTGTGTTGAGTGAAAAAAAACTTTCTCCGATTAGTTTTAAATGTGCCACATGCTAACTTCATGGAGTGCCCCCTGGTCTTTCTATTATCCGAAAGAGTAAATAACCGATTCACATCTACCCGTTCTAGACCTCTCATAATTTTAAACACCTCTATCATATCCCCCCTCAGCCGTCTCTTCTCCAAGCTGAAAAGTCCTAACCTCTTTAGTCTTTCCTCATAGGGGAGCTGTTCCATTCCCTTTATCATTTTGGTTGCCCTTCTCTGTACCTTCTCCATTGCAACTATATCTTTTTTGAGATGCAGCGACCAGAATTGTACACAGTATTCAAGGTGTGGTCTCACCATGGAGCGATAGAGGCATTATGACATTTTCCGTTTTATTCACCATTCCCTTTCTAATAATTCCCAACATTCTGTTTGATTTTTTGACTGCTGCAGCACACTGAACCGATGATTTCAATGTGTTATCCACTCACCTAGATCTTTCTTGGATGGTAGCTCCTAATATGGAACCTAACATTGTGAATCTATAGCATGGGTTATTTTTCCCTATGTGCATCACCTTGCATTTATCCACATTTGGATGCCCAATTTTCCAGTCTCAGAAGGTCTTACTGCAATTTATCACAGTCTGCTTGTAATTTAACTACTCTGAACAATTTTGTATCATCTACAAATTTGATTACTTCACTTGTCATATTTCTTTCCAGATCATTTATAAATATATTGAAAAGTAAGGGTCCCAATACAGATCCCTGAGGCACTCCACTGCCCACTCCCTTCCACTGAGAAAATTGTCCATTTAATCCTACTTTCTGTTTCCTGTCTTTTAGCCAGTTTGTAATCCGTGGACAGTCCAGAAGTCTGAACAGACAGCATGATGAACCAGGCAGGAGATCAGGGCAGGCGGTGAACAAGCAGAGATGAGGAGGCAAGGCAAAGGTCAGGACGGGCAGCAGACAAGCAGAACCAGGATGCCAACCCTAAGTCAAAACCAAGAAGACAATCCAAGGAGCGGGGTACTGGGAACAGGAATAAGCGGGACCACAGGATCAGGAGCAGGCAGGAACTCGGGACCAGGAACTCAGGATCAGGAACATTGGAACGCAGCAACAATGCACTCTCTCGAGCAGGACCTGTTGCCAAGGCGAAGAGCAGCTGCCATCATTGGGCCTGCTCCTCAGGCCCAGCCCTGCGTCTCTGCGCACAAACATCTGTGCAGGCCGCTGTCTGTGGTCCTGCACAGCTCTTCCTGCTTCCCCTTAGGTGCCGGCGCGCACCTCTCCACTGAATTTAAAGGGCCAGGCACAGGAAGTGTATTGCCCCACCTAGGGAGTGGACTTCCTGCTCCAGCCCTATAAAAGGCTGCTCTGTCAGTTAGTCTTGGCTTGCATTGGAGTTGCTTTCACTCTGGAGGCTCCTGCCTGCCAGAGCTCCGTCAGGTCTTCTTCTGTCTTCTCCATGGAGTTCTGTTTGTTGTCACGTCACGACACGCACGCCATGTCAAGTTAAGTCTTCGTGCATGAGGTCCTCGTCCAGGTGTCCTGGTGTCTCGTCTTGATCCTCCGCTTCCCTGTTGTTCCTGGTTCCTCGATGTCCTGCCCTTGCTGTTTCATCAACGCTCCTGAGCCTTTTGGTCCTGTAGGCGGTGGTCCCTCGGATGACGTCTTTCCTGAGTGGGGGACTAGCCTGCAGGTGGACTGGTGTCCTGTGCTCCTGAGCCGTCATGTCCTGCCAGCCGTTGGTGGAGCTTTCGGACGACATCGGCTCCGTCGTTGGAGTTCTGCTTCGACTGGATCCTTCCCTGCGCTTGTCCCGCTCCCAGCGTGGTCCGTGGACCAGCCTCCTCGGGCTGTGTAGGGTGCGCAGTGGGACAGGGTGGTCCGCCGACTCAGTCACGCGGGTGGGCTGAGTAGGGCACCTTGAGAGACAGTGCCAAATGTCCTTCCGCCCAACTTCTCATCTTGTCTGGACTTCATCAGTTCCTCGTCTTGTTCCTTGATGCCCATTGCATCACTCTTGGTATCATGTCTTGTTCCTGATGTCGTCGCATCGGACCATTGGTCCATGATGTCTTCGCATCAGCTTTGGTTGTCAAGTCCTCGTCCGCGATGCTGTTGCATAGAGTCTGCTGTTATGTCTTCGTGTCAAGGTCCGTCAGGCCTGCCGCTCCCATGATGTTCCATGCAGCAGGTCTGAAGGGCTCAGAATGGTCGGAGGACCATTCAATTTCCAACATCATCTGTTGTTGGCCATGGGAGCCTGCAGGCCTGGCAGAGGGTAAGACCGTCAGCCATGCTTGAACATGCCGTCAACCCTCGGTTCGGTCCTGGATCCTTCTGGGGTCGGGACTGAGGCCCAAGGGCACACTAAAACATCCAAGTGTAACACTAAGAAGGGGGGTAGAGCAGGATTCAATGGACTAGTAGAACTTTTAAGATTGGAAATGATCTGAACAGAGAAAGAATCCCAGACAGATCCATCAGCGAGGAGAATGCCAGAAACAGAATTAGTTGCATCTAAGAATTCATTTCATATAGTCTCAATTTTCTGGGTAAAAAGTTTGCAAAGGTCTCTTGGCAATATTGAGGCCGGGATAAGGAAGAGTAAAATTAATTTTACTGAACGGAATAGCTCATGCGGGTTGTTAAAGCAATGAGATAGCTTAGAATAGATATAGGTTTTTCTAGCAGCAGGAGTTGTTGTTCAATAGGATGATAAAATAGCCTTGTACGCATTAAGAAGTTCAGGAATAGGATTAGATCTCCACTTCCTTTCTGAGAAGTCTCTTATGGGATTGAAGTTTGGCAGTGAACCATGGGGCAGTCTTATGATGTTTGTTTTTGGAACAGATCTAGTGGGGGCAAGAATATCAACAACAGATAACAGAGATGTGTTCCAATGCTCAACAATGGTGTTTGGGGAATCAGCAAATCTCTGGTCAATAAAGCAATGAATCTGTACTGCAAATCAGCAGTTCTGCTTTACTGAGTGAAACCTCTTCTCAATAAAGTAGAAGGTGGCTCAAAAGTATTATGGAATTCATGAAACAGAACTAGTGAACTAGAAATTAGGTAGCAATCGGACCATGGGAACTTTGTTAGTTGTAATATTATCTTGGGATTGAGAGAGAATCGGTCTGGATTAATAAAATAAGGTCCAAGGTATGGCCTGCATGATGAGTAGCTTCAGTGATAAGTTGTTCAAAGCCACAAGCAGAAAGAGTGTTTAGGAATGTTATCAAGCATGACAGGGGGAAACGCAATCAACTTGAAAATTGAAATTGCCTAGGATCACAGTATTCTGAAGATTAATTTCAGCTGACATGATGGATTTGATAAAAGGAGAACGTTTGTGTTGAAGGAGACCTGGAGGACAATAGCTGAGACATATTCACCAATTAGATTTGAGGAGTAGGAGTTCATATAGAGCAGGAATCGAAGTCCGGATTATAGAGAACTGCAGCAATAACTTAAAAACCCTTACCCTCTGCTTCTCCATGATTCATGTGGTGATGGATATAAAGGAATATTGTGGACAGCAACATTGATTTAAAATGGGGGTATCATAGTCACACAGCCAGGTTTTGGTGTTACAGAAACAGTCTGACTTTAAAGTGAGAAGAGAGTCATGTATGAGTCTAGGTTGCTTAGACCTAGATTGAGCATTTATCAGTAGAATAATGTTACAGGCGCGTCCGCCATGCCGCTGACGGGCCGAGGGTTTGGAGGCCCTTGGGTACTTATCGTAGGCGCGAGGAGCACGGCCGTCTCTAGAGCAGGTGGTGTGAGCCCTTGAGCCACGGCGGGAGCTAGGGAGGAGCCCCAGCCACACCGTGGGAGATGAGCCGGTGCAGGCATGGTGAGCCAGGCGGGTACTGAAGCAGGGGTTAAGGAGTGGATTCTGACCCTCAACCGGACCTGCATGCCCATGGCAACCAGCAATGCAATGTTGGTTGATGAACAGTCCTCAGACTGTTCCAAGCCCTTTCGGACCTGCCGCTGGGTAATGGCAAAGGGCGGCAGGCCGGACAGAGGACGAGGGCAGACAGAGTCCTTAGTACACGGAAGACATCTTAGACGAAGGCTGGTGCAGAGACATCAGAGGCAAGGGCTGGTGCAGAGACATCAGAGGCAAGGGCTGGTGCAGAGACATGGGCACTGTCCCTCAGGGCGCCCTACTCAGCCCACCCGCGGGACTGAGTCGCAGACCACCCCGTCCCATACGCGCCCTACACAGCCCAGGAAGGCTGGTCGCGGACCACGCTGAGAGCGGGAGAGCGCAGGGAAGATCCAGGCGAGAAGGAACTCCAATGCTGGGACCAATGACATCCGAAGCCCCATCGGCTGGCAGGAAGGGAAGCTCCAGAGCACAGGGACGAATCCCTCCTGTTGGCCACTCCAGGGCCCAACAGGACAGAAGGCTCAGGAGCCAGATGAAGACATAGGGCCAGAACATCCAGAACTGGATCAGGAACTGGATCAGGTACAGACATCAAGGCAACTTCAGAGACAGGTCAGGACAGGGAGCCATCAAAGCACGGAGGACCTGGATCAGCAGACAGGACACAGCAATGTGTAAAGCCAATCCGAAGGCAAGTAGGAAGTGAAATGAGAGTCCTTTTATACTGCAGGTTGTAGGCAACTCCCTGGGAGGAGTTTACCTGGACCGCCCCTCGCTAGCCCTATAACTGAGATGGAGAGCTGCGGGCCGGCCCCTAGGGAGAAGGGCGTGGCCAAACAGGAAGTCCAAACGCAGCCAAGCAAGCCACAGGCAGGCCTCAGGAACAGCTAGGCCTCCAGGCCCCAGAGCAAGTCCTGGACGGTGCACAGGTGAGGCCCCTGCTTCGGAGTGGCCTCCGGAGGGAAGGTGAGATACCCTCCTGTAGCGCAGCAAGCAACAGGGGAATCGTACAGAATAACAGGTAGAAAGGATTACAAGAAGAGAGGAAGAAGGTGGAATATTTATAAGAACAACTGTGAAGGAAAAGGTTTCTTTGATGGAAATAAACAATCAGGTCCGTACCGGCCCTGGCCAGTAATTGTAGATATAGGAGAGTATTGGATGGAATGAGCCATGGTAATATGGAGAACAAACAGGGGAAAAAACTAAATAGTACAAACTGTACATGAAGGGGCACACAAAGGGGCAGGCTCCTTTGTTGTGCTCTTTCGTGTGCATGCTCCTTCGTGTGCATGAAGAAGGCGTGCAGCCCTCTGGGGCCCGCTCCGCAGATTTAAAGCCTGATGACATCAAGTGGTAGGCAGGAAAATCAACAAAGTAGGCGGGGAATGCCAAACCCAAGTCCAAGTCCCTGATGGAACGCTGCAAATGGTAGGCAGCTCGCCAAGCACACACACAGTGCCAGTGTTGAGAGCAGAAGATATGCAAGCAGGTACAAATCCCTCAGATAGCAAAGCCTCTGGCGTCCACTACTCGGATTTAAAGGCCGGGCACCTTCGATGATGTCAGGTGGGAGGCAGTACAATCAATGAGGTAGGCAGTAGGGATGTGAATCGTGTGCCCGATCGTCTTAACGATCGAATTCGTCTGGCAGGAGAAGAAAATCGTGATTGGCACGATTTTTTCAGTAAAAAATCGGTTTTTCCAATTAGAAAATGATACAATTTGACACTTTTCAGGTCAGTTAAGGTCAGTTTAGGAATGAATATGTATTCCTATTGGCTGCCCTCTTATTTTTTGATGTTACCAAGGTTCCCACTGACGTGATGGTTTAATATATGGGGAATGGGAAATGGAAACGGTTGGTAGCTTGACAAAAAAAGTAATGTGATCAGACAATGTGACTAGAACTTGTTTGTTTATTATTTTTGTTACCAGGCACTGGCACGTGAAATGCTAGTGCATGTTTTGAATTTGCCAATCCCTGTGCATTTTAGAAAGGTGGTCCTGGAATTATTATACACACTTCGAATATATGTATATGGTAATTGTTGGTAAGTGTATTTTTGAAGTAGCCAGTACGTTTACTTTCCCTCCTACTTTTACTCACCAGCTAAGCTTTATAAGAAGGGCTTCTCTGTTTGTGTGTTGCTTTTGTTTGGTGTGAGGAGAGGAGAAACATCAGCTCTTTATTCAATCTACCAGATCTATTTTATCAACCTACTCAATTTTT
The DNA here is from genome assembly GCF_901001135.1 of Rhinatrema bivittatum. Classification (NCBI taxonomy): domain Eukaryota; kingdom Metazoa; phylum Chordata; class Amphibia; order Gymnophiona; family Rhinatrematidae; genus Rhinatrema; species Rhinatrema bivittatum. Next base: position 122,468,916 of record NC_042617.1, read on the forward strand.
ATTGATTTATTATATCAGTGAATTAACTTGGAGTGTTGTGATCTTCCTGCATGCAGTGCCCTATCCCTGATACTGAGCGTGTTGTGATTTTCCTGCACGCAGTGACCTATCACTGATACCGGGAGTGTTGTGATCTTCCTGCACGCAGTGCCCTATCCCTGATACCGGGCGTGTTGTGATCTTCCTGCCCGCAGTGCCCCATCCCTGATACCGGGAGTGTTGTGATCTTCCTGCACGCACTGTGGGATAGGGCACTGTGTGCAGGAAGATCACAACACGCCCGGTATCAGGGATAGGGCACTGTGTGCAGGAAGATCACAACACGCTCTGTATCAGGGATAGGGTACTGTGTGCAGGAAGATCACAACACCCCCGGTAACCGGGATAGGGCACTGCGTGCAGGAAGATCACAACACTCCCGGTATCAGGGATAGGGCACTGCGTGCAGGAAGATCACAACACTCCCGGTATCAGGGATAGGGCACTGCGTGCAGGAAGATCACAACAGTGCCGGTATCAGGGATAGGGCACTGCGTGCAGGAAGATCACAACACTCCCGGTATCAGGGATAGGGCACTGTGTGCAGGAAGATCACAACAGTGCCGGTATCAGGGATAGGGCACTGCGTGCAGGAAGATCACAACACTCCCAGTATCAGGGATAGGGCACTGCATGCAGGAAGATCACAACACGCCCGGTATCATGGATAGGGCACTGCGTGCAGGAAGATCACAACACCCCCGGTATCAGGGATAGGGCACTGCGTGCAGGAAGATCACAACACCCCCGGTAACCGGGATCGGGCACTGCGTACAGGAAGATCATAACACTCCCAGTATCAGGGATAGGGCACTGCGTGCAGGAAGATCACAACACTCCCAGTATCAGGGATAGGGCACTGCGTGCAGGAAGATCACAACACTCCCAGTATCAGGGATAGGGCACTGCGTGCAGGAAGATCACAACACCCCTGGTATCAGGGATAGGGCACTGCGTGCAGGAAGATCACAACACTCCCAGTATCAGGGATAGGGCACTGCGTGCAGGAAGATCACAACACTCCCAAGTTAATTCACTGATATAATAAATCAATAAAAAATTGAGTAGGTTGATAAAATAGATCTAGTAGATTGAATAAAGAGCTGATGTTTCTCCTCTCCTCACACCAAACAAAAGCAACACACAAGCAGAGAATCCCTTCTTATAAAGCTTAGCTGGTGAGTAAAGGTAGGAGGGAAAGTAAACATACTGGCCACTTCAAAAATACACTTACCAACAATTACCATATACATATATTCGAAGTGTGTATAATAATTCCAGGACCACCTTTCTAAAATGCACAGGGATTGGCAAATTCAAAACATGCACTAGCATTTCACGTGCCAGTGCCTGGGAACAAAAATAATAAACAAACAAGTTCTAGTCACATTGGCTGATCACATTACTTTTTTTGTCAAGCTACCAACCGTTTCCATTTCCCATCCCCCATATATTAAACCATCACGTCAGTGGGAACCTTGGTAACATCAAAAAATAAGAGGGCAGCCAATAGGAATACATATTCATTCCTAAACTGACCTTAACTGATCTGAAAAGTGTCAAATTGTATCATTTTTTGTTAGTGCGCACTAACTTCCTGTTAGTGCGCATTTTTCATGATAAATCGGGGGAATTTCTATTGTATCGCACTCTTTACCGATTAATGACGATTTAAAAAATATCGGACGATAATTTAAATCGTTAAAAAACAATTCACATCCCTAGTAGGCAGTGCATGCTCAGTCCAAGTCCCTGATGGAATGCTATGAATGGTAGGCAGCTCGTTGAGCACACACACACACACAGTGCAATGTCGAGGGGAGAAGGTATGCAGGAGGGGACAAATTCCTCAGATAACAAAGCCTCTGGTGTCCACTATATTAGAATGTTAGGGAGAGTATGTTTAGAACATTGTGGACAGCAGGAAAATCTGTGCATGCCTGTTATACACAGACTTTACCACTAATTTTCAAAGCCTTTTTCTAACAATGTGTAATATCTGCATGTAAATATACATGCAGACTTTTGAAAATCCAAGTTTGCATGTATCTTATCCCCACTCCAACTCCACCCTGAAACACCTATCTCGAGCACACATAAAAGTACATGCATAATTGGGTTACGCACATCCGCTGGGTCTATTTTCATCTGGGTTTTAGGCATAAAAGGGACTTTGGAAGTTCCCGCATAATGGGGTAGATTTTAAGAAAGTGCGCCTTCGCGTACTTTTGTTGGCGCACCAGGCGCAAACAAAAGTACGCTTGATTTTAGTAGATACGCGCGTAGCAGCTAAAATCCAGGATCGGCGCGCACATGGCTGCTGATGTCGTGTAGCTGGTGCGGCCCCGGGCCGAAACCACGCCCCCGGGCCCGCCCCCGAAACGCCGCGCCGATCCAACACGCCCCCGACCACGCCCCCCTCAAAAAAACCCCGGGACTTACGCGAGTCCCGGGGCTCTGCGCGCGCCGGTAGGCCTATGGAACATAGGCGCACCGGCGCACAAGGCCCTGCTCGCGTAAATCCGGGTGGATTTACGCGAGCAAGGCTTTTAAAATCCGCCCCAATGTATATTATTGCCTTTTGTATACTGGGATAAAAGAAAGAAATTTGATATCAGTATGTCTGGAGTGCTGACTGAGAACTATGTGCAATTAAACAGAATGCAGATCCTTTTGGTGTAGTGGTGGTCCTATAGGTTATTTGAGAGAGTCAAATAAAATCTATGTCTCTGCTCTCTCTTCTTTAGAGTTTACTTATTTACCTAAAAGGATGACTCCCTCAAAGGCTTACTGTCAGTTACAAAATACTTTAAAAGGGCTTAAATGTCTGTCTTTTATTCACCAAGTCACAGTCACCTGTCATGGTGATCTTTACTAAATAGCATCTCCAGGTGTACTGTTAATGCTGTGATATAAAACTGGGTTCGGCAAAAAATTCATTGCTTTCATGGACACAAGGTCAAACAAACATCTCATACCATTTTCCTCTCCAATTTTGACTGAGTAGTACTATGCACATCAGGTCAACTACATTTTTGTTTACAGGGATTCCTTTTGTCTTTGAGAGTACTTTCAGTCACAGCGTGTGTTCTTTCAAATTATAGTTTTACCCCTGTTAGTGATCAGGCAATATTTCTCCTAGTATTGCATATTTTTTGTATTGCTCTTCATCTTACATATACATTCCTGGCTGCTTATGATCTGATTTTCAAATGCAGGTCACCAGAATATATATCCAAGCACAGCACATGAACTTTTCTGCATTAGCATAAATAGCTTTAGTGAATCGGTTCTTATTTCTCCTCTGATTACACATTCATTCAGCTGTTCATTGCATGTGAACATTTCTAACATTCCTCTGCTTTATAAGTGCATCTTTCCAGAATGCGTTCACACATAACATAGTTTTAGTGAATTGGGCAGAGAGCATATGAAAGAGATTTACGTATCTCAAAAGTATTAATATTGCATAAAAAGCAAGCCTTTTTCATGTGAAACCTATTTGTAGAACTAGGGGGTCATGAAAATTCCAAAGGGGGAGACTCCGGAACAAAATCATGGTAAGGGTGAATGCTTGGAATGCCCTCCCGAGAAGGTGGTGGAGATAAAAATTGAATTCAAGAAAACATGAGATAAACATATAGAATCCCTAGTGGAAAAAGGATAGTAATGAAGTATTGGAATAACTTTCACATAGCGGCAGCTGCAACCAAAAATGACAGTGGTATATCTGCATCATGCTTCCAACATGGCATGGGGATATAAGGATGTGCTTTCATTTCACAAAAAACTTTAAGAAGCAATGAAATTATTTGCTTTGTTTCTGAAATGAAACAAACCCAAAAATGTCAAAATTTTGGTGGCTTGTTTTATGTTTTTTTTAAATGTCATGTGCTATTTATAAATAGCTCACACTAAATTATGTAAACTAAATTTGTTTAGCTCATGCTATTTGCAAATAGCATATGTTATTTCAAAAACTAAGCAAAACAAATAAAAGAAATTATATTAAATAAAAAAAAGAACAACAAAACCAAAACAAAATGAAAAAAATGGGGCATACATAACTTTATAGAGTGACCTGTATGGTATGTGTTGTACTCTGGTGGTTTAGTGTGCCCTAGGGCCTCAGCCCAGACCCAGACCTTCAGGGCCGAGCTGAGGGTTGACGATGGCTCCGCATGGCTGACGGTCTTACCCTCTGCCAGGCCGGCAAGCTCCCAAGGCCAACATCCGAGGATGTTGGGAGTTGAATGGTCCTCCGACCATTCCGAGCCCTTTCGGACCTGCTGCGAGCAGCATGGAACAGCAGGCCTGGTCTGAGGTTGAGGGCAGACGGCCTTGACATGAAGACATGTCAATGAGTGATGCGACGGCATCTAGACGAAGACACTGGGTTGATGCAACAGCATCCTTGGACGAAGACACGTGGCTGATGCAACGGCATCCTTGGACGAAGACACATGGCTGATGCAACGGCATCCATGACGAAGACACTACATCCAAATAGGCAACCCACAAGGCATGGCATTGGCACTGTCTCTCAGGGTGCCCTACTCAGGCCACCCGCGGGACTGAGTCGCAGACCACCCTGTCCCACTGCGTGCCCTTCACAGCCCTTGCAGGCTGGTCATGGACCACAAGGAGAACGGGACAGCGCAGGAAAGATCCAGGACATGACGGCTCGAGAGCGCAGGACACCAGTCCACCTGCAGGCCACTCCAACCCAGGAAAGAAGTCGTCCGAGGGAGTCCGACCCACAGGACCAGAAGGCTCAGGAGTGTCAGAAGACGAGACGCAGGAACACACATCAGGACATGGAGGAACATAGCGAGACATCACAACATGGACCGGGACCTCAGGCAGAACACCAAGACATGAAGACATGGAAGAAGGCAGACGAGACGAGGAAATCCACGAAGACAGAAGACCTTACAAGGCTCTGGCAGGCAGGAGCCTCCAGAGGGAAGTCATCACGATGCAAGACCAAGAACAGACTGACGGAGCAGCCCTTTATAGGGCTGAAGCAGGAAGCAGTCACAGAGGTGGGGCCAGCACATTTCCGGTGCCTGGTCCTTTAAATCTTGGAGAGGTGCACGCCGGTGCCTAAGGAGAGGAAACAGGGGCTGTGCAGGACCATGGCCAGCGGCCTGCACAGCGTCTGGGCGTCAGACGCCGGCAGGGCCTGAGGAGCAGGCCCTGACGTCAGCAGCGGCTCCAGCCGCTGCGGGGAGCTCCGGGAGCAGCTCCAGCTGCCAGATGGCACCGGGGCTTGCGGCCTAGCAACCGCAAAGATGGAAGGCAGCGTCGGGGGCGGTCCCAGCCCTGAGGGAGAAGCCGGAAGGCCGCGGCTCCGATCGCGGAGCCAATGGAGATCCGGGGCGGCCTCTGGGCCGCAAGGACAGTAACAGACCGCAACTCCAGCCGCGTGATGAAGGCCCGACGGCGGCGTCCTGCCGCGTCGGGTGAAGATATACAGCATGGGGTGAGTAAGCAGAGCCTGCTCGCGGGGAGACCCACGAGCAGTGCGTTCATAACAGTATGATTGCATCTAGCATCTGAGAAAGCATTGGGATAACCTGCATGGAGCAGAGTTACAACCCTATACAACAGTGGCACAACATCATCGGGTTTCCTTGAGACTGGGGTGATCTGTATGAAGGGATAGTGGTGAAAATCCAAACTTCATCGAGTTTGGGAAGGCTGGATTTTTTTTACACCAGCCTAACAAACCTTGGTCCCTGTAAGGATTATTACTTAATTTAATAAGATATAGAAGAGGGCCTAGATGTTAGCTTAAGTATTGGTCTTGTATGAAACAAAAGCGAAGAAGGCAAGGACTGAAATGACTTACTAATAAAGATGATGGAGGCCATCAGTGTAATAGATTTTGGGCAGGCTTGGGATAATAGGGTAGTGGTATAGAAAGGGTAAAGAGGTCAATTAAGGAGAGGGAAGGAGAGATGATTTTGGCTTGCATATGGGAATTTATATGCGCATCTATACACATTGGTTGAATCTCAACTGGGCAGACCTAATGGGCCATCATTTACTACATTATTGTGTTAACACATGCTATCTTAGCTCTTCAGTGCTTAGGTAGGTTACTGCTTTGTCTCTGGTTTCACTTTCAAGCATGGCTGGCCAGCTCAGTACTCTTATAAGAGCAGATCACTGCTCTCCCACACCTGTCAAGTCTCATACAGTTTTATGATGCAGAAGATTAGCAGCAGGAAGTGCTGGCTCATGAGTTTTGGACTTGCTTGCAGTGCTGGCACAGATGCTGGAGGGCACTCAGCAGTAGTGGGATATATTCTGGCCACTTATGTAAGTTTAGCTGAAAGAAAGGCAGAGAGAGGATGGATGCCATACAGCATCATCAAAGATTCAAACAATGAAATCATGTTTGGCCTTGAGACTGAAATAATCAGTGGTGCAGGGAATATCAGGTAAATTCCTTTCACCTGGTGAATTCTATTATCAACTTAGAAAAAAATCCCTGTAATTTTCCACTTGATTTCTCATGAATGAAGATTTACCTGTTGACAAGGAATGCCTGGCTGTCATTTCTACTATCTAACACCAGATGTCAAACTTGACTACTCATTGTGTTTCATGCCACCAGCAATCATTTCATCCCAACCTCACACTCAATGGCATAGTTTTATCTGTGGGATCCTTACTGGTTTTGTTAAATTGCAGTGCCCTTTAAATCCATTTGAAATCCTCTCACGAATAAAGCTGCTTCTTTTATGATATCAATAATTGATTTAGACTTTGCCTTATAATGGGCTGGCTAACTACAACATTTTAATGAATGTAAAATTGCCAAGTCATAGTTCCTTGAACCTGTTTTGTAGAATATATTTGTATTTGTACATTAAAAGAAAACTTCAACTCGAGTCATCTCAAAGAGCCAAGTAGATGAAATATTCCCTCCAATTATATATTGCTAAGCATTAGCGCTTAGAAGGAAAATAATAACATTGTCATTAAAGGTAATTTTTTCTGAAATTTGGAGGGTGTTGTCCCCTTTCATACTGCATTGCACTCCTTCCCTCAGTGAACCTTACCTTCCATGGGGGCTAGAGGATAGACCAACCAGATTTCCTCCTCCTTTGAGGTTACAGCTCAGTTGGGATCAAGGCTGGAATTTGGCACCATAGACTTTCGTTCACAACTACCAGAGATGTATTTCCCCTCTTACATCCCCTTACTTTAGTCTAATCGTTGCAGGGATAGCCCTCGGCTGGGGGCGAGGTACCAGGGCTCCTTCTGAACCCTGCAATCATGGTTCCTAAATCCAGCCACTAGGTGTCAGTGTTGCACATTGACTCTGACTCCCTTTCCTAAAGGGCTATGAAAGCTACTGGACCAGTATGAGGAAACTACTTTTAATTCAAAAATGATTTTTTAAAATTTCTGCAGGTATCTGTCACTGTATTTTAGCATTATTTTACAAGAAGCAGTTTACTTTTTCAGGTCACTAAATTGATGTGCTGCTTTGTTTCTGAAATGTATTGTGTATGTAGGTATGTAGCTAGAGATAGATATGTATGTATAATTGTGATGAATTTCCAATGAGAAAGAGAATTAATTAGTCTTTAATCAATTAATGATAAAAATAGGTATTGAAATTGAAGTCAGATTTAAATAAGTACATTTTAAAAATGTTAGTTGTAAGTGTGTACAATAAGAAGTTATGTGGGTAGATTTGCAGAATCTGTTAGTGGATTTTCAGTCACCTGAAAGTACATGTATAATATAATTATACACATACTTTTAGCCATATTAAAAACAACGTAGCTTTCTGGGCAGCATTTTGGGAAGTATAAATTGAAACCTCGTGCATATATTTGTTTTAAAAAGTACCGGGGCAATATTCAGCCACTGAGCGGCTCGGCTAGTTAGCCGGATAATCTGGCTCACTAGCAGGGTATATTCAGTGGTGTGGTCGCATCACTGAACATACCCAGCTATCTTTAAGTTAGCCACATATGTTTATGCGACTAACTTAGGGCAGGTCAGTGGAACGACGAGTTAGCTGCTTAACTTATGCGACTGTAACCCCGACCGCTTTTTGGGTTACTAATAGGTCCTGTAACAGCCTAATGAAGTTAGGGAAATAATTAAGGGAGTATCCATTCCTGGACAGCCCTCCCACTGGCGGGACTGTATTGGATACCCTTGGTCTTGAGGTTTTATAGCAGAGCTCTACAAGAGGCTCTGGGGGCAGTATTATTTGGAAGTCAGAGAGAGAGGCTGTATTTTCCTAAGTTGGTTTCTGGGCCTACCTGGAGCCTTAGAAACCCTCCGAGCCCCCTCCAGGATAAGCCAAAGGGGCTCCACTGCTGTACTTTCCCCATGAGGTGGCTTCTCTGGGACTAATTTTTGGGATTTTGAACTTTCATTTAGAGAGGAGCCCTGTCGAAGGCCTGGGCCTTTCTGAAGCCAGGGACTGGGGAACCCGGAGTTGAAGACGTCCAGTATTTAGGGAAGATCTTAACAAGGGTGGTGACCCGTTGCAGAGGGTTTCCTTGTTATCTAAGTTGGGGAAGAGATCTGTTTTCCAACATCTGGGAGGAAGTGTTTTCTGACCCTCTTCCTGCCCGGCATGACTGGATGTGCAAACTGTGCAATTGCATGGAGCGGCACACCCGGGGAGGCAGTGGGTCAGTGGGTTGGCGGCGGAGAGCGGAGAGAGCTCTCTCCTTCTTCGGCTCCCGGAAGAGGTTATGAGCTAATATCCTCTTCTGGTGGCCAAAGAAACAGAGGGCTGGCCGGCTGCCTGTGCCATGGTGTGGTGGCAGCACGGGGGGGGGGGGGGGGAGCGGCAGCGGGGACTCTATGCACAGGGCGGTGCAGAAGCTAGTGCTGACCCTAGCAAGGGGACTGGCAAGTTCTGTAGTCCGCCAAGGATTCCTACCACTGGGGTCCCTTCAGAAGATTAATCAACTAACTGTGAGTAAAGATCCATATTCAAGGGAGGACATCCATCCACGTCTACCAAAGCCCTGAGGGATAGATAATTAAACTCTCTGCTAAGATAGATTTTTGTTCCAGTGGGAGGGGTTTCCCTTCCAGCCAAGGGGGCCTAGTCCAGAGGGATTACTGCACAATCTAATTCAGAAGTATGGATGGATTCCTGGCTTAATAAAGACTAATGCACAGATAGAGGAGAAAAGATCTGTAATTAAGAGAGAAACTGCAGAGGCTGTGGTATATGATTTGCCATATTTAATTGTGCCATTCAACGAAACTGTTTCAGTAAAGCATTATTTTGGACACTGCCTATATGGTCTGAGTGTGGTTTGTTTGACACCCAACACACAACTCACAGCAGAATGAGGGAGCTCTATCACAGCTCACTAGTCACCCCGTACTGGGACCAGAGAAGACTCCTTTCCACCCCTAGTCAGAAGGACCTACACCTTGGGATGGGAGGAGAAGTAAAAGCTAGCCAGGGTCCCTGCCCCAAAGAACTTACAAATAACTTTATATCCCCCTCCATACTCGACTTGTACATGAAGAAGGGGTTACACAACTAATTCTGCTCCTCCCCGAAACGTCTACCATCTACCTCTGGATTGCCCCTGGCTTCTGTGCTTAAATTGTAGCCGCATAATTCATTATGTAGCTATTATTTAGGCGCACAAGTCTTTAAATATGCAGGTCTAGCCATTTATACGGATACATTTTGAATTATCTGGCCAAATGGCTTTTGAATAAGAATCTGTACATGTGTAGTAGGCATGCCCATAACATCATCATTCAACACCACCTAAGTGTATATATGAACCTTTCGCTATATAACAACAAGCCGATATTCAAACCCAATGTATGCAGGTACCTTGTTTCTGAAACTGGCTGGGTTTAAAAGTACAAGCATACTTCTGAAGATGGCCACTCTGTTGAAGATGTACCCCTGTTTAGTTGTACATACTTAAAAAAAAATGCTATTGTTAATTGTTGTTATTATGAATGCTTTAATGACAAAATAATTATGGTCCAAGAAAACAAACCGATAACTGATCCAAGATGGCTGATAGCAACAAACGCAAGGAGTAGAATCGGTATAAAAATGGACTTTATTGAATCTTGCCCGACTCTGGCCGAGTTTCGCTCAACGAGCTGCCTCAGGGGCTATTGCAAACAAATAAAAGACACACATACATATATATTTGAAACAACAAATAAAATGAAATATAAAATGTTGTATAAATCATATTAAATCATAATAAACAATAAATATAATAAAAACAGACATACTATTATGTAAACATAAATTGAATTGACTTCAAACATGCACACATTATACATATAAGTGTACAAGTCTATATGCTATCATTTCAATAAAAAAAATGTATGTGTGTGTATACAAATATCAAATGGCATACAATGGACAGATAAAATACAAAGGGGAGAATGTGTATACATACAAACAACTTGATAAAACCTTAAATAAGGGGATTAATTAATTAAAAAATTAATTTAAAAGATATATAGCAAATTACCATCATGTGTATCAAAGATATTAGATGAATGTATACTGAAATTAAAGAAAAACATGTGTATAAACTTAAAAAGCTAATAGAAACCAAAGAAAAAAAGAAAGAAAGAAAAGGAGAAGAAAAAAATAAAGGGATGAAAAAGTAAAAAAAAGGGAGTAAAAAAATAGAAAAAGAAAAAATGATGCATGTGGATGGTTTTCAGGGTCTTCTTATAATATTAGTACAAACAACATGTCATTGAATGAATAAAAACAAAATAAGTACCTTAAGAGCCACTTGAGTTGGCTCAGATTAGCATGGATCTCTCATATCATACTTAGAGAAGCATTCATCAGCAAAAACTGACTTAAAATAAAAGGAAAAAATAAAAAAGTAAATGACTACAATTGCCACAAAATGTAAAATAGTAAAAAAAAACATAAATATATTAAAATATTTTTACCTATGAAATCTGGTTTTAAATCAGCCACTTTTAACAGCAAACCGCTGTAAACACAATGGTGTTTTAGTTCTTTAAAATGCCAAAGCACGAAGAGAAAGAGGATTTAAATCAATGAAAGATACAACCAATATCATTGCCTTACATATCTAAAGCTACTCTGCCTGTAGGGTACCGAAACTAAAAAGGTATTTGAAAACTTTGTGTTTCCCTCTGCCTTCTTGCAGCCACGATTGACTTTGCTGCCGGCAAGGGGGTCTGTGATACACATACAAAGCAATACGCTTCGAGCGTTCCTAAGAACAATATTGATTACAAAATATAAATATATATATACGAGAGGTACTTGAAGTAGTCAAGACTAATATACTAATATACAGTATACATTCGTCTAATATCTTTGATACACATAATGGTAATTTGCTATATATCTTTTAAATTAATTTTTAAATTAATGTTTTAATTAATTAATCCCCTTATTTAAGGTTTTATCAAGTTCTTTGTATATATACAAGTTCTCCCCTTTGAATTTATCTGTTCATTGTATGCCATTTGATATTTGTACACACACACATACATTTGTTTTATTGAAATGATAGCATATAGATTTGTACACTTATATGTATAATGTGTGCATGTTTGAAGTCAATTCAATTTATGTTTATATAATAGTATGCCTGTTTTTATTATATTATATTATTTATTATGATTTAATATGATTTATACAACATTTTATATTTCATTTTATTTGTTGTTTCAAATATATATGTACGTGTGTCTTTTATTTGTTTGCAATAGCCCCTGAGGCAGCTCATTGAGCGAAACTCGGCCAGAGTCGGGCAAGATTCAATAAAGTCCATTTTTATACCGATTCTACTCCTTGCGTTTGTTGCTATCAAAATAATTATGGGACTTAGATAATCAATAAGAAATAACCCAATAGCAATAAATATCCTATTGTAATATTTTCTAAACAATAATTTCTTCTGGTGCCGTATAACCAGGACCCCTGGTTTCCTGCAGTTCCATAACGATGACACTTGCTGTGGAATTGGCTGGTTCCTGAAGAATTGCTGGAAACCACTGGTCCATGCCAGCCCTCTACCAGATCCCACCCAGATCTTCTGCTCCTTCTCACCCAAAACTGATGCTGCAAACCTCTTCACTCTGTCACTTCTTCCCTCTCCCCCAGTGCAAGAGTAAGACTGGCCAGTGGTTCAGAGGAAGAGGCAATGGCAGCGTGCTGTATTCACAAGGACTGAGATGGTTACTGTCCCCTCACAGGTCTCATCTCTCCTGGCTTCTGCATGGGGATGGGGGCCTGTGAGAGCATGTCAGCCAGCTTAGTCTCCAGAATCACAGCATGCTGCTGCTGCCGTCACAGGAACCAGCCTGCACCCATGGGAGGGTAGGCAGTGGCACTGGTGAGGACAAGAGATGATCCATGAATGGGGCTTGGGGGAGTTGGCAAGGGGTGGAAAGGAGATCAGTTTGGGGGAAGACGTACGAGGGGTGGAAAGGAGATTTGTGGAGAATAAATGGAGAGATACAGACGAGAAGAGAAGATTTGCAGGAAGGGCAGAGATGAGGTTGGGGATGAAGAGAGGAGATTGATGGGGAAGAAAGTCCGCAACAGGTGGGAGACCCAACATAGGGATGAGAGAGGTCAAGATTCTCTCTCCTTTCCTCTCCTTCACCCTCTCCTCTCCCTCCCCAGTCCTCCCTCCCTCCTTCCTTTATTCCCAGTCTCCCTTCTTACCCATCCCCAATTCTCATTCTCCCTCCCCTGTCCCTCACCAATCTGTGAGATCCCTTTCCCCGACCCAAACCCTCTCTAAAACTAAATTGTCCTTACCCACTGGAAAGGTTTGTTGGCTCTCCTGAGTCCTGCATGCCTCCTACTATATCTTTACTTGTTTCTTCTGTCTGGACTCAGATACCTTTTGCAATATCTTCCTGCTGTCTGCCTACAGCCTGGCAGCTACTTGAAATTCCCCTAGTTTTATATCTCCACCCAACTTACTTTAATAATAATTATAATATGTTTTTTGATTTTTAGTTCCCCTTTCTAAATAATGCTCAAGGCAGCTTACAACATTTGTTTCAGATTTTAAGTACAATAAGTCTCTGTCCCTAAAAACTTAAAATCTAACGGGGGGGGGGGGGGAATTTTAAATCCCTGGAGCGTGGGAAATCCTGTGAGATACGTGTGTGGCTGGGCCACACGCGCGCCGTGCGCATTTTCAAAATGGCCTGGCCACGCACATTATCTCCTGGTACGCACGGAAGTTCTGGGCCTTTAAAAATGGGTGGAGTCTGGGCAGGGGCAGGGTGGGGGGCCGGCCGGGACAGCGCGCGCTGGTAGTCGGCCGGCACGCTCAACTTACTTCTGCTCGGAAGAGCAGGTACGTTTTTAAATAAAACAAAATAGGGTAGGTTGGGTGGATTTAAGGGTCAGGGCGGAAAGGGGAAAAGGGAGGAAAGTTAGGGGGATAGGGAACTTGGCAAAGGCCTGATCGCGTCACTGCGCATTTTTTAACAAAATAACCCCTCCTTGCGCGCGCGAGGGTATCAGATTTTCTAACATGCATGCGGTGACGTGCGCATGTTATAAAACTGGCGCATCCACATGTGCGTGCCTGGAACCCGCGTGCCCATGGACGCCCACATGGTCTTTTTTAAAATTTACCCCTAAGTGGGTACCCCAGGCAATGGAAGATAAAATGACTTGCCCAAGGTCACAGGGAATGTCAGTGACAGTCTTTGGCTAGGAGCCACAGACCATAGATCTCTGAGCAACCTGAACTTGTCCACTAGGCGTTACTGTTGATCAAAGGCTGGGTCTCCCTACTCCCTAGGGACTGTGAATGCTACTTCTGCAGCATCCCCAGCTCCTTGTCAGCCCAGGGAGCAGAGTCCTGGGCAGGGAATCAAACTCCAGTCCTCGATATGTGCAGCACTGCCACAGAGACACCAGCCCAAGGCCACTGGGAGTATTTCTAAAATCATATCATTTTAAACAGATGATCTCATTATCAGATCAGCCTGCATAGGTTAAAGTTTTTGAGTACTTCATGTTCACAGACTTTAGCTAGACCTTTCAAAGTGGATTTATGCTTTGAAAATTGGCGGATGTGCGTGGGCCTTTCAGGGCATAGGTGCATGTAGTCACACCTACTTGAAAACAGATATCATTTTGTGTATGTAGATTTACATGCATATTTTTGAATATCAAAAGTATCCATGTAAATCCTAAATCCCCGCTCCCAACTCCAGTCCGGGATGCCAATTTAGTATGCACAAACTGGGTTTTATGCTCATAAGTGCCTTTGAAAATTGCCCTCCTACTCTACATTTCTAAAGCAAATTTAAGCTTGCATTGTGTATTACATATAATTATGGAGTTTGGTGCTTTATCAGGCTTGGAAATCAATTGGGCAAAATCCCTCTGGTATGTAGTATAACATAAATGCAATCTATAGTAAATACCCTATTAAAAAGGCAGGAGATAGCTTCAGATACTTAGGCATTGAAATTTCAAAGTCTATGGGATCTATACTAAAGAGTAGTGCATGGTAATGCATGTTATGTACTGCAGCTTATTCACTAATACCATTAAAAAATGTTGGTTTATGCACGTTACTACATGCCTCACCTCAGTAAATAGATCCACTAAGAAGGTAGTTTACTAAGTATTGGGGATAATGCAAAGCTGGCTAAATTTACCATTAATCTTTGATGGGAAGAGTTAATGATAGTTTTGATACAATTTCTGGATGCTTTTCAAGGCATGCATGCTTTAATTAATAAGAAACATTTCTCTGAACTGAGTTATGCAACCACACAAGTTTTAGGGACTGGGAAAAATAGTATAGTAGAGCTGAAAGCCATCAAACTATGTTACATTTAGGGAGGCTTACAGGTCCTTGATTCCAGATCTCACTTTTTTCCTGCATTTTTGCAGTATATATTTGAATAGATGACTACAGAAGGAAATTGATGACAGTACAAATGGAGGAAAAGATTTCCAAAGATCCTTTGTTGTAAGGGACCCTTGAGGACATTAAGAAGATTAGCTGTATATAATATTTGTTTGTGTTGGCAGCATTTGTTTGAAGAATATTTCATTAATATAAAGATGAAAATCAGGTTTCCTTCCAACAGCCACTAACCCATTAATTAATTCTGAACTGAAAGGTGAGCTTATTCTGAACTGAAAGGTCCCTTATTATTAGGTTTAGGGACATTGTTTGCCAGAATGTTATGATGACTTCCACAACTTCGGGTCTTTTGCTTCTCTGACTATGTTGAAAGTTCCTCAGTCTTTTGTCTTTTAGTAATTGCTAGTTACAGATATATTGAATGAAAATTACAAAAGCTGTAATGTTCAATTACAATGTTACATTTTGGAGTCATTTCTTAAGATGAGCCCTATCAACTAAGTTTATCAGATCTTATGACTGGAAAGCAGTGAAGCACCAAAAAATTGAAAGAGAAGTGGGAAATCAATTGAATATTTCAAAAGGTCAAAAGGATTGGCTAAAATTAACAAAACCACAAAATCATCTCATAGAAGGGAGGACAGTTTTCCAAATGATTTATACAGCTAAAATGTGTTTTGCACCGGTTGATCAAAGAGGTTAAAAGTTTATGCGTTGTTCGCAATGTGCATGCTTTTACACCCATTGAGAGGAAGTTTTCCTAAGGACGTGGAAAAGTATGCGCATAGAAAGCATTTTCAAATCTTGGTGTGCAACTTCGAAGCAAAATTCTAACCACAGGAAAAGCAGGTGCAAGAGACCATACATAGGGGGTCATTTATCAAAATGCGCTAAGGCGTTTTCGCATGTGTTAAGGGCTTATCACATGCGATAGCACCATATCTTATGGTGCGATGCAAATTTGAAAAAGAGGAGGAGTTAGAGGTGGGCTGGGTTTGCCGGTCTGCAAAGTGCTATCACACAGACTTAACCACACCTTTTTTTAGTAGTGTTAAGCTGTGTGATAAGGTTTTAGTGCATTGTCTCCTGCAGGGCCTATTTTAGTAGATTTGAAGCACTTGGAGCATGTGAGAGAGAGAGAGAGAGAGAGAGAGAGAGACACTAGCTATAGTGTCTTCTCCCTAGATAGGTATTTGTATCCCTATGGGTGGCCCACCTAGTAACTCGAGGTGAGGTTTAGGTATTAGTGTTGTGGGTTAGGGGCCACTTTGACATTCAACGTGAGACGTACGAACAGAACAGTGGTCTCTTGTGAAGATTTGATGACCTTCGGAGTGAGGAAACTCACTCCAAGATGAGATTTGTGCAAGTTTCTCTCAACCCAGCTTGATGGACTCTCTACCTGGGTAACATCAAGCTAGGTGGCGAGAACATTGCCCAAATATAATCTTTGGGTGAGTTTCCTCAATCCGAAGGTCATCAAATCTTCACAAGCGACCACTGTTCTGTTCATACATCTCACGTTGAATGTCAAAGTGGCCCCTAACCCCCTACACTAATACCTAAACCTCACCTCGAGTTACTAGGTGGGCCACCCATAGGGATACAAATAGCTATCTAGGGAGAAGACATTATGGCTAGTCTCTCTCTCTCTCTCTCTCTCTCAGAAATACAACAGGTATGGCACTTATTGCAAAGTCTGAAAATGTTATCACACTTTGTGCTAACTTAGCTCTTTGCATAGGTAATTAGCACAAATTGCAATAAACTGTATATTAGCATTAAACACATCACTTTTACTATCGCATTTTGATAAATCCAGGCCATAGTTTGTTCTTGTGACAAGTTTTGATGTGAAAGTTTAGACATACTTTCACTTTAAAAACTGCTGCAAAGCCCCTGGGTGGACAGTTTGAAAATTGCCTCCTTAATGTTTGGCAGTATTGGCTTGTGAAGGAGAGTAAATCAGGTTTGTTGGAATTTATGACATTGTTACTAATACCTTCCTGAAAGAAGGTAGTTTCCACTCTAAATTAAGAATCAGTAATTCAGTCATTGATTAAAATTTTTAACCTGGACAGTTCCCTCATACAGAATTATAGGCCACTTGTGAATGTGCCTTTTTGGGGGAAACTGGTGGAATGACTAGTAGTCCATGAAGTCGATCAATCTCTGGAAAAATTGAGTCTTTTGGATCCTGACCAGTCTGATTTCTTTTCTAGGTATGGCATGAAATCTGCCCTTCTGGGCTTGACAGATGGCCTCCATCTCAGGCTAGATGAGGGGTAAGAGTATGCGGTGGTTCTTTTAGATTTCTCTTCAGCCTTTGACACTATAGTCCATTCTAACCTGTTAAACCAGATACACAGTCTGGGTCTCAGGTGCACAGAATTCAGTTGGCTTTCCTCTTCTTTGGAGGATTGGATGTAGAGAGTGAAGACTGGGAATTCCTTTGCTTACTCTTGGGAATTGAAGTGGGGTGGGGAGGGGGTGGGGTGGGGTCCTTCGGTGACTTCCCCTACACTTTTTAACATGCATGCCTGTCCATTGAGAACATTTAGGAGGTTGGGACTGAATTACCTCACATATGCGGATGATTTGCAGATTTATGCAGATTTTGGTTCCAGTCATTTAGATGACCTCGCCAAAGTTTAATCAGGGTTTATTTTCAGTAGCTAACTAGATGAGGGTTAAAAGTGAATGCTAAGAAAACCCAGGTGTGCTTTGAATTAAATTACCACTTTTCCAGAACTGGTTTTGGAGAATAAGGTCTTGGAGGTCTTATTGGAGGACCATGTTTTGGGAGTGATGCTAGATTCAGAGCTCTCTTTGTCTGCTTATATTACATATGTGGTTCATTCTTAATTTTTTCAGTTGGGTATTATTAGCTTTGCCCTAATTTGTAGAGCAGTGATCTAACTGCAGTATTTCATGCTTTGATTTTATGAATACTGGATTGTGTAATTCTTTGTGGGACTTTCTAGGAGACATTTACAAAGATTATAACTGATTCAAAATATGGCAGCTTGTATTCTTTGGGGATTTTCCTCTAAGGATCATGTTTCATCTGCCCTAGAAAATTTGCATTGGCTTTCAGTTCAATTTAATTGTGAATTTGTTATACTGTATAACTTTTAAGGCCCTAAAGAATGATGAACCTCATTACCTGGTAGGATGCTATGCTTTTCTTATGACCATCTTTTAGTGGTTTCTTTGGTACCATTGATCAGATTGTCAGAAACTGGAAAGAAGGCCTTTTCATGTGCCAGTCCTAGGATTTGGAAATTGATCCCTAGAGAATTGCATTTAATAGGCAATTATCTACATAAAACAGAAAAAGGCCTGCATTTTTAGTTTTGCCTTAGTTTAGGTTAAGTTAAATTGGATTGCTGGAGGTTTGTAATGAAGATATGGGTGTTTTTTATTTTAATTTTATTAAAGATGTATTTATATGAGTGAACTTAATTTGTAGTTGTAGTTTGAGGTTATGTTATTTGTTATGATTGTTTTTTTTCTATAAATCTATTTTGTTAATTTATGTTGTTTTTTATAATACTGTAATTTGTTTTACATTATGTGCCTGCCTCAAGCTGTTGGGGAAAGGTAGTTTAATTTTAAAAAAAAAGAATAAATAGATTAATTATATACTTGAATAGCTCAATAGGTTATATACAATATATTTAGATACACTTAATGAAAAGCTGAAAGAGGCATATTTAATCACATGAGCTAGTCATAAAGACAGATTCTTCTTTTTTAGACAGGATTATCGAGACTAAAGGTTATGTCTTTCAAATGACTGTAGAATTTTACATGCTTCAGCTGTTTCCTCTTCCTTCTTCCAGTGACAGAGCATCAGAATGTTCCAGCAAGGCTGAAGGATAAAAATAGACAGTCTCGCTGGATGCTTCCCAGATAAATCAGTAAGTAGCAAATGTAAAGTTGGAAAAAAGGCAACACACAACTTCAACTCTAATAGAGGGCATCTCTTCATCTCTAGGGCAAGCCTACGGCATGCATGCACATATTAGTGGTATGTTTGGACTGCAAGACACCATCCCTTTGGAGAGACAGCTGCAAGCTCTGAGTAGTCAGGGGAAAAGAAACATAGATACAAAGGATTAACAGTTTACTAAGAGGGATGAACAAAAAAGAGATAGGCAGGATGCAGAGAAGACCTACAATGCAACCAAGAAAGGCAAATAATGCAATACTATTTATGGAACAAACAAATCCAGTACAAGTAACACAGGACTGCTCCCAAAGAATAGAAGGTGTGCAACATCATAGCATGCAGAGGTCCAACAGAAAAAGACAGAAGGAGGGATTAGGCATTGTGTTAAAATAGAACCAAAAGACATACACAAACAAGACAGAAAAATGCAGCAGATACCATACTAGAATGCTAGACAGAGACAACCAAATGAAAAACATTTTCAGACGTAACACACCAGACTCCATGATGGACAATGACAGATATGTATAGGGAAATACTCATGGAGTATACCTCTGAGTATCCTTCTAGAGTCATTGGGGAATAAATGCTCATTCTCCCTCATCCAGGCAGTATCTCTCTGACAGTGTACCCTGCTTTGACTCCTGAACTAGAACCGGCATTCACAAGGGGGTCTGG
The DNA here is from genome assembly GCF_901001135.1 of Rhinatrema bivittatum. Taxonomy (NCBI): domain Eukaryota; kingdom Metazoa; phylum Chordata; class Amphibia; order Gymnophiona; family Rhinatrematidae; genus Rhinatrema; species Rhinatrema bivittatum. Next base: position 122,488,479 of record NC_042617.1, read on the forward strand.
ATAAGTCTAAAACATCCAAAAAAGAAGAGATTAATTAGTGGACTGAGTCTACCAAGTACTAAGCCAAGTATTAGTGTGAAGACAAGACTTACTCTTATTCTGGCAGCAGACATTTGACCCATCCACAATATTTGTGTTCTCTACCCTCATTACACAGATAGAGTATGCATAAAACATGCTTGACTTACTGGAGTGAGCAGGAGGATCCACCAGGGGTAACAATTCTAATGCCAATACTGGTTCTGGTTGACCAGCTGCATGAAAACTCTTAGGCAAAGGTTGGGGATATGCAGTGGAGATGCTATCCATCTCCCTTTCTCAATCAGACAATGAGCATGATATTGTAATGTTTCCCTTTCTATTCTGTGGTCAGATATTAAAGGAACCAACCCTGTTTGGGCTGCCTAGGGATTCTAGACTGCAGACTTTAGAGAAAGTGTAAGAAGAGGAAATGGGAACAGTCACTCTTTGGCCTCCATTTGTGTCCACTATTCTTGCACAGCATGCTTCCCTCCATGAGTACTAACATTGCATCCCTAGTCTGACCATTGAGAGTAGAAAGCATGCAGGGCAATCTAGCCTTGAACGTACTATGCCAGCCAATATGTATGATGGCTGTGTTGTGGAGGATATCAGGGTGATTGTAGGAGTGTCATGGATGAAGGCAGCACCCTATATATTTTGGCATGTCTACTGGAGATTTAAAGAAGGTAAAGCAGTAATGGAGCCATTGTGTGTGAGATATGAGGATTCAGTGGACAGTGACCCTAACCTTGCTTGCGGTTGAAAGATAATGAGGACATACCAGCAATGCAGAGGGAGAGGATTGTATGGTATGCATAAGGTAAATATATGTGGTATTTGTCTAGTAAATGCTGTCTTTTAAAGAGGACAGTTGTGAATTAAGGGTGGAGATTAGAATTTATATAGATGGTATAGGGCTGCCTATGCCCTGATATACTTTTTTAATTGTAGAAAACGGCAGGCAGATAGGGCAAGCTCTACACTGCCAGATGGTTTGCTTTAAGACTAAGGTTACACAGTTATCACATTGAATAATAGTCATTTTGTAATTGATTTTGATATAGAGCACCTTTATTCATTTATTACATATATTTATTTATTAGTTGAATTTATTTCCCATCTTTTGAATAAGAAATTCACCCAAGATGGTGTACAAAAGCTACATGTAATCCGGGTTTTGGTTAAATATTGCTTACCTGATAATTTTCTTTCCTTGAGTTCTGCTAGACCAGTCCATTATTCTTGGGATTATTTCACTCCTCAGTTGCAGGAGGCAGAAGACACACCTCTTTCATGAATTTAGTCTTTGCACAAAGGAAGAGTGGTCGAAGACTCTCATCAGTAGTCTGCTGTCAAAGCAATTGGACAAAACTCCCCCTAGAATACCCCTGTTTTTCTTTTTTTAGGTCCTCCCCTCCTCTTAGGGAGGGCATAGAGGGAATTTAAGAGAAGAGAGAGTGTGTGAGAGAGGAAGCAAGAAGAAAGAGGAGAGAAGCTTGCTGCTACATGTGGCCCCTGTATTCCTACATAGTGCCTGGACTGGTCTAGCAGAACTCAAGAAAAGAAAATTATCAGGTAAGCATAATTACAACTTTCTCTTCGTCTGGTAGACCAGTCCATTTCTCTTGGAAAATTTCAAAGCCCCCCCCCCCCCCCCCAGGAGGATGACAGGGCCTACCTAAATACCCCAGCCCCAAAAGCCACTTCCTCCTTTGCTTGAATGTCCAGCCTGAATTGCTTGGTAAAGGAGTGTAGTAATGGCTAGGTTGCAGCTCTTTAGATCTCCCCCAGGGAGACTGAAGAAGCTTCAGCCCAGGAGGATACTTGTGCCCTTGTGGAATATGTCCGCAGGGCTGCTGGCATTTGTTTGCCATTGAGTATATATGCTGAAGAGCCAACTTGCTATGGTGGATTTAGAGGCAGACTCTCTCTTTTGGGATCCGCCAAATAGGACAAACAGTCTGTCTGTTTTCCTTAATGGATTTTTCATCTTTAGATACCTCTGTTACACCCACCGGATATCAAATAAGTGCAGATTGCCTTCATTGCTTTTGCCATCTTTCCCACGGAAAGCCGGCAACACCATTTCTTGATTTAGATGGAAGGCAGAAATCAGGTTGGGGAGAAAGGACTGTACTGGCTTCTGTATAATCATGTGGTGCAATATTACCATATAAGGTTCTCTGCATGAGAGAGCTTGCATCTCTGAAATATGTATGGCCAAACATACTGCGGCCAAGAAAGCCATCTTCAATGGAAGCCCTCCTTAAGAGTTCGAAGGGACAGGAGTCTTCAGGACAGATTGAGGTCCCCCTTCAGAAAGCATACCACATGGGGGGTGTGTAGCAACCTGAGCGCCTGCAGCATGGCCCCTGAAACATGAAATGGCTGTCACCTGTACTGCTAAGGAATTCAGGGCTAAGCCCTTGTCCAGTCTCTTCTGCAGGAAGTCCAGGATTCATGCAATTTCTGCTCTCCTTCCTCCTGGCAAATCATAGTTTTGTGCAGTTTTCAAAAGTAAAAGTTTCTTTAGGATACCATGTCATTTAGACATTGCTGCTAAAAATGCCCCCCTCCCCCGACCTGCTAAATTTAACTGACTAAATGTGCAAGGAGTATAAATTTAGTCAACTTAAAAATGGGTGCTGCCAAGGTGTTGCCAGGGCATGTTGATGACAGCTGGCTAGCACTGTTTTTCAGCGCAGCTGGACTATGCTCAGGTAGGCACCCCCAGCCGCACAGATAGCAGGCATAAATGTAGCCAGTTAGGTTTGGCTCAAACTTTGGCTAAAGATAAATGACCAAAATGAAGTTATGTTACTCATTCAGCGGGTCCTTGACGTTTGACCCTATTGTATGTATATAGAAAATAAATGGTGGATCAGAATCTCTTCCCTAGCCTTCTCTGATGTCAATATTTGTTTCTGTTATAAGAAGAGGTATCTGCTCATTAAAGCTTCCTCTCACAACCTCCTGCAACTAGAATGTGGGTTTCAGGAAAATTATTTACCCTGTAACATTTGGTTAACCCATATTTCCTCGTCATCTACAGCATTATTACTGAACTGTGCTGAATGTCCACACATTCTCATCTAATGTTAGGGTTACCCACTGAACTGTGCTGAATGTCCACACATTTTCATCTAATGTTAGGGTTATCCACTTGTTCCATTTCTGCTGGCCAGACTAATCTGGTCCTGGTTTCACCCCATAGCATGCACAAATTTGTACTTCTGATTTGCTTATTGATCCTTCTATGAAAAAAGCAGCACCTGCAGATCCTGGCATGCTGTGGTGGGTGGGTGTTGTGTTCTGCGGCCGCAGACGGCCGCAGCCGCAGCCCCCTACCTGACCCGGATCGGCGGGCCGCCGCAGCAGCGTCGGGTAATTCACGGGAAGCTGATGGTCTGTCATTCCCTCGCACCGGCGCGGGTCTCTACGATGGTCGCCGGGCTTGGGAGTCGTCCCTGCTCCCTCTTCGCGGTGTCGGGCGGCTTCCCCCGCGGGCCTGGAATCCAAGATGGCCGCCACCATCTTAGGTGCGAGGCCACGCCTCCTTTCTGAATTTAAAGGGACCTTGTCCCTTTAAGTGCCTGCACCTGTTTCCAATGAGCCAGAGCAGAGGAAGTATTTAAGGAGACTTCCTCTGCTCATTCCTTGACCTGGCAACGTCTCCTGTCAGCGTTGTTCGAGTCTGCTTGCTTCGGTGAGTCTTCTTGTCCTTCGGATCTTGCTTCCTGGTTCATGTCTCGTCTCATTGATTCCTTGGTTCCTGACTTTGGATTGGCAAGCGGTGATTCCTGGTGTGTGACTTCGGACTGGCAAGCGGCGATCCCTTGGTGTGTGACCTCGGACTGGTAAGCGACAACCCTCTGGCACTTGACCTTGGACTTCTTCTGGACCATCATCTCCAAGGGCCTACCTAAGTCCCAGCGGCCCAGGGGGACCACGGGCTTCCAGGGGTGAAGCTCCAGTTAGCCCTTGCACCGTCCTCACGACTCCTTGACCTCTCAAAGGTCCACCTAAGTCCCAGCGGCCCGGGTCCCTACGGGCTCCTCCCGGGGGGACCGCGGGCTTCCAGTGGCGAACACACAGTTGGCTTCTCCGACGTGTCGACTCTTCGCCTTCACCACAGTTGCCTCAGTCTCCAGTGCCGAGGGTCAGCCGGTCACATCTTCTGTCTTGCCTCGCCACCCGACGGGAGACCTTAAGGATCCTCCTAAGGTATACCATCCTCCCGTCGGCCCAAGGGTTCACAAGCCTGAGCATAACAGTGGGGGTGGGGGGATTAAACAAGGACTGGATCAGCCTGATCAGCAGAAATGGAATCTGTCGGCAAAGCCTGCCTAATTTACAAATCCTTAGTCTATGCATTTCCAAAAGAATATGTGCTTTAATAATTTGTTACTTTTGAGATATGATACTGTCTGAAAAAAGAGGGGATGTATCGTAAGCTGCAGCAAGGCTATATGTTACCCACTGCCTGTTTTTTAAATGGAAACAGTGTCTGCACAATAAAGTTATATTATCTGTAAATAAACAAGTTCAGAATTTCAGATATGGATGACAGTTTTTTACCTGGCACTGCTATGCTACCAAGGTCTTCCTTGGACTGCAGTTTTAATTACTGAAAAGTGCTGCACTTCCATACATTTGAATTGGAAAAGAATTATGGCTCATAGAAAACTCTTGTACTATAAATTATGAAATACTGTAAGGGCAGTTTTCACATTTTTTTTGTGTGTCCCCCCTCCCCTCCAAAACTCTGCATTTTTTTGTAACACTTGCGCTTTTACCCATGGGGAAAAAAGGGAGGGGGAGTACACATAGTGATTTTATTTTGAAATCATTTGTACTTTATTTTGTTTTTATTTGTACAGTTTGAGGTGCATTCAAGACATTTCTCTTAGAATAAAACACCACATAGTGAAGAATGTAAACAATTTTTAAAAAAGAACAAAGTACATTTGCCAATCAATATCCACAATAAGGAAAAAAAGGATCCAAGAAAAAAAAACAATTTAAAAAGAGAGAAAAACATATATAATAATAGGAATAAAACACTTAAACAGTGCTGGGTCTGGGACTGTCTGGCTGCGGAGTATGTGGTTTTCTGTGTGCTCTGCGTGTGTGGTCTGCCTGTATCGTTGCCAATTTTCAACTGTGAAAATTCCAAAACAGACGCAAGGAGTAAACGTTTTCACTTTTGTCCTTCCACATGACTGTTTATTTAAAAAAAAAAAAAATTATTACGTACTTTATTACTAGAAAACTGTGCACAAAGTGAGGTGCAGCCAAATGATCCTAAATATAAAAATACCAATAACTGCCACCCCCATCATTAGGAAACATACATTTGATTTAAAGAATCAAATATTTGGCATTTATCAGATAACACAAATTTTCTAATAACTTATTAAATCTCTTTTGCCCCTTTACTGTTGCTTATCCCTTGAGCCAGTGATCAATTTCATAGTAAGATGTAGTTGATGGCTGATAAAGCCCAAATTGGTCCATCCAAGTTTGCCCAGTTAAGATTCCTCTGCTTTGGATAGATGAGCATAAATATTGTCACACGCAACCCAACACCAACTTCCCCCTACTATCTTGCCTTTTTCACCAGATATCACACCCCTATTGTAATGTGTGTTGGGTGTGGGTTTGACCGCCAGAAAGCCATGAGTAAACTGAATTACAATTACAATATAGTAAACCTTCCAAACCAAAACAGCACTAACTGCCAGCACAGAAACAATAAAAACCCTACCTAAGAGAAAATAACACTACAAACATTACCTGAGACCCTAAAACACCAATTTAGCTATTAGGAAAACAGAACAAGCAAGATTTGTTAGAGAACCCTACACAGAAACAATAAGCTTGCAGACTACCCTCACCTTGGGCATACATGTAAAACTCAGACAGATCCTCACCAAATACAGAAAAGTGACCATAAAGTATTAATAGAAACTTGCAGCTGGAAATTGATGCAAGCCAAATTCTGTATATAATGCAAGAATGGAAAAACAGAAACATCACCATTCCTCACAAAACAAACAATAAAACCAATAAAAAGTAAAACATCTTAATAGTGAACCATATTTCAATATGGTTCATAAATATTTCAAGAGCTGATGGATAGGATAACATCCAATGATTAATACCTCAAAATAAAATTTAAAAAATGTACCAAACACCAAAATTTCAAAACATCAGAAACATCAAATAAAGTCCAAAAATTTCAACAAATATGAATATAAAATATTCCCTGTTCTCCATACCTGGGAACGTTTGATTTCCAATCACCCTTAGATTGTCCTGAATTAGTGGGTGGGAGGGTGAACACTTTTTATCCTCTCTCTCTTATACACACAGGGATCCATATTCAGATGCTGAGTGGCTAGTTACTGTAAGTTAGCTAGTCAATCGGTTAACCTAACCAGCTAACTCCGCTCCTCACGGGAACACCTATTGCCCACCCCCAGTACGCCCACAACTTAACTGGCTGTATTCTAGCCAGATAACTCTTTATCTGGTTAGAATATAGCTGGTTAAGATTATTATAATAGCAGCTTAGACATTTAGGGGCAGATTTTAAAAGCCCTGCGTGGGTAAATCCAGCTGGATTTACCCGCGCAGGCGGGTTACGCGTGCCGAGCCTATTATGCATAGGCTCAGCGATGCGCACAAGCCCTGGGATGCGCGTATATCCTGGGGCTTGAAAAAAGGGGCGGGGAGGGGGCGGTCCGGGGTGGGGGCATGGCCAGAAGCCTCTGAAGGCCCGCTAGGCCAAGGGATCGCGTGCCAGCACTCGGCCGACGCGTGCAACCTACGCCTGCCCAGAGGCAGGCGCAACTTAAATAATAAAGGTGGGGGGGATTTAGGTAGGGCTGGGGGGGCAGGTTAGATAGGAGAAGGGAGGGGAAGGTGGGGGTGGGGGTGAAAGGAAGGTTCCCTCCGAGGCCGCTCCGATTTCGGAGCGGCCTCGTAGGGAACAGGGAAAGCCATCGGGGCTCCCCTAGGCATCGGTGCGCGCAAGGTGCACAAGTGTGCACCCCCTTGCGTGCGCCGACTCTGGATTTTATAACATGCGTGCAGCTGTGCGCGCATGTTATAAAATCAGGCACAGATTTCTGCGCGCCGGGTTGCACGCACAAATCTACGCCCGCGCATTGGTTCGAAAATCTGGCTCTTAGGTTGGTAACTTTTTAGTAATCCGTCTAATTGATTTTTGAATATCTACTCCACACTCCCTAACACACACGTTCGTTCTGTTTCACAAACACATCCATATATAAACATAAGGCTCTCATACACTCACTGACTCTTCCCCTTCACACTCAGTGATGCTCTCTCTCCACCACCCCCCCCCCCCCCCACACACACACACACACACAGGCTCTCACCACAAAAACAGGCTCACTCTGCCTCACACATATTCACTGGTGCTCTCTCGGTCACACACATAGGTTTTCTAACACACATTGGCTCTCTCCCTCTACACACCACACATGTACATAGGTTCTTTTACATTCATAGGTTTACCCCCCCCCCCCTTATGCACACATGCACACATATATATAGGCTCTCTCTCACACTCACTGGCACTCTTTGCTCCCCATACACACTCATGCACAGAGGCACTCTCTCCTTCCCCCACATTCACAGGTTCTCCCCACAAACACACAGGCTCTCTCTCAGTCACTGGCTCTCTCACACTCAGTGATGCTCTCTCTACACCACCACCCCCCCCCCCCCCCCCCCCACAGGCTCTCACCACAAAAACAGGCTCACTCTGCCTCACACATATTCACTGGTGCTCTCTCAGTCACATACATAGGTTTTCTAACACACATTGGCTCTCTCCCTCTACACACACACACACATGTACATAGGTTCTTTTACATTCACAGGTTTATCCCCCCTTATGCACACATGCACACATATATATAGGCTCTCTCTCACACTCACTGGCACACTTTGCTCCCCATACACACTCATGCACAGAGGCACTCTCTCCTTCCCCCACATTCACAGGTTCTCCCCACAAACACACAGGCTCTCTCTGTCACTGGCACTCTCTTGCCCACACACATAGGCTTTTTCACACCCTTTACACACACTGTCACTCACTGGCTCTCCCACACATGTACACAGGCTCTCTCATACTTTGGGCCTCTGCTTCAGCACACCCACAGCCTGTTGGACCTCCTGTTGTTCCACAGTGAGAGGAGAGGTACCGTTGGCATTTACTTGTTGCATCACTTGTTGCCACGTGCAAGAGTTGAGGAATTGGCAGCCTCACAGAGCCTTTTCGTTTTTTGCCGCAGGTGGGAGGAAAGGGCCTTTTATTGTTGATCTGTGGGCGTGAGTCAAGGTGCTAGCCGCCCTGCTGAGCCTTTTTTTTTTTTTTTTAACTTGGGCTGGGGATGGAAAAGTAGTTGCTGGCAGTCGAGATTGCAGCAGGGAAATGGGGAGTCGGGCAGAGGCAGGCAACTTTCAGGAGGCATAGCACCATCCTTGACTGTGGAGTTAAACCACAGCTCCTTCAAGTTAAGTGACCAGATGTGATGCAAATTGAAAAATAGTTGATGCATTCTCCTGGAGGTTTAAAATCCAGACAATTTTCGGACATTTTAGCCCTCCATCTGGCTTCCAGATTGTACCTTAAACTTCCGTACAATCTGGAGGAAATCCGGACAGTTGGCAACGCTATATGTCTGCCTATGACTTTCTCTCTCTCTCTCTGTCTGGGTCAATGGCCTTGAAACATGTTGGGCTACCCGGGCCATGGTCCTATCAACTTCTTGCCCTACATGGCATCAGCAACTAGGGTGCTTGTGAATGCAGGGACGGAGGTTGGTTTGTTGGCCTCCTCAATCCCCCCCCCCCCCCAATCAAACAGATGTTCAGCTGCCCTTGGTCTAGGTGTGATGTGTCTGTCTGTCTTTCAGAGATGTTTTTCTCTTCTGTCTGTGTCTCTGTGCCTGCTGGGTTTGGGTATTTGTCTCTCTGTATAGTATCTGGATCTGGGATGTCTTTTTCTCTGTGTGGGGTACAGGCCCGGTGCTACTGGATGTGCACACCATGCAATTGTATAGGGCAGCTGTTGCGACTGTCGCTGCCCGACGTCTCCACTCCGCCCACCTTACCTCTTTTGCGACTCCCTCTTTGGTTGATGGAAGTTTGGCTGCCATGGCGTTATCTTGCCGACCTCTTCCGGCGTCCCCGGACCGGCTAGACGCTGCCTTCCGCCATGTTCTCCTGAGGTCTAGGGGCGTGCGCGCGGCGCGGCCCCGACTCAAGTACCAGCAGTGGCGCGAACCTCAGGGGCACCCCCCTGAGATGACGTCATCCTCACCGGATACTTAAGGTCTTCGTTTTTGCTAGCTATTCGAGTTAGCAAGGGCTTTCTCCAGGTATCGCTGTGGATGGGATTCGCTCTCTGCATACCTTGCTACTCTGCCTCCTTGGACTTTACCAGGGGTACCCGCTCCTCGGGGGCCTCGCTCTCTCTCTTGCTTTTCAGGTCGCAGTCTGGAACCTGTACTCGCTCCTCGAGGGCCCACGTTCCCGGACCTGCTACCGAATACTACTTCTGCCAGGAAGTCACCACTGCCTACAACACCAGTGAGTTACCATCTCTCTCTCAGAGCTTTCCCTGGAACCAGGTACTCGCTCCTCGAGGGCCTACTTCATTCCAGCCTCTGGGCTGCCTCAAGAGACTATTGTGTGAGTGTTACCATCCAGGTTCTGTTCCTGAACTCTGCATACTCTGCCTACTCACTATATTTCAGTTTCTCTACAGCTCAGCCATCCTGGGATCGCTGTTCCAGTGCCTGAGGGACCACAGCCCAGTTGGGCTCTTCCAGCTCACTACTGCCACCTCTGGTGGTTCACTATACAGTCTAATAAAAGATCTAGTATGTGTCTGTCTCCCAACTCTGAGCCTGACCGGTGACCCCTCTCGGGATCTTCCCCCAGGGGCGTGGTCATCTGCCACCAGCCCAAGGATCCACCCACAAATATCACAAATAACAGATTGCTAACTCCATGGATCCGGCACAGCTCAATGCCTTACAGGCCATACTGGGCCTGGCCCTGCGCATTTCGGAGCATCAAGACGCTTTGGAGAAACTTACTTCAGCGTTTCATCAGCTACACACACAGAAGGTTCAAGGCACAGCTTCCAGCCTTGAAGGTCAGTTACAGGAGGTAACTTTAAAGACTGCTGTACCACTAGCGGCTCCAATTTGTTTTTCCGGAGAAATCCAGAAGACCCGGGGTTTTTTAAACCAGTGCTGCATGCATTTTGCCTTACAGCCATCTTTATTTCCTACGGCTTTCTCCAAGACTACCTACATCCTTTCATACCTGGATGATAGGGCTTTGTCTTGGGCATCTACCTTGTGGGAACGCAAGGACCCCATTTTGCAGGACATAGAAGGATTTTTGGACTTATTTAAATCCATTTTCGTTGACCCTGCTCGAACTTCTGTCGCCGGTTCTGCTTTGGTTGAATTGAAGCAAGGCAACAGATCATTGGCTGAATTTGCCATAGAGTTTAAAACTCTTGTGGCGGAACTCTGCTGGGACCCCAAATGTCTCAAGACAATTTCTTTTTCAGAGGCCTAGATAACCGTTTAAAGGACGAGCTGGCTGCTTGTGAAACTCCTGACTCGCTGGACGAATTAGTAGCCTTGGCCAATCAGATTGATCACCGGCTTCGGGACAAGGTGAAGGAACTCCAGCCTAAGGTGTTACCTGGGTTGAAACAGGCTAGTGCTATACCTGCACCTCGGATGGTTCCAGTAATCCCTGCTGCTGATAAAGATGAACCGATGCAACTTGGTCATGGACCGTTTGACTTCCAAAGAGAGAAGACTTCGGAAGAGGCGCGGCCTTTGCATGTACTGTGGTCAGCCCAGCCACGATGTCTCTACATGCTCCATTCGTCTGGAAAATGGATGGGCCTAAGTCCTGCAGGAGGACTGTTCTTGGGCCTCACTATGCCCTCTCCTCTGCTCTCTCCCAGTCTCCTTGACCTACGGACCAGTCACGGTTCAAACTCCTGCCCTGGTGGATTCAGGGGCAGGAGGCAACTTCATTCTCAGACGTCTAGTGGAATACTTGAGGATTCCCCTCATCAAGTTGAAAGATCCACTACTGTTATCCTCCATTCATGGAGAGCCCTTACCGGGCAACGTGACTTGCCAAACCGTACCAGCTACTCTCCGCACCGGAGCTCTCCATACGAAATCGCTCTCCTTCTTTGTACTGGAAAGAGCTATGCACCCTATTGTCCTGGGGTTACCCTGGTTGCAAGTGCACCAACCCCAATTTGACTGGGCATCCTTGGATCTCTCCTGCTGAGGCCCAGAATGTCATGGGAGGTGCCTTAAGGAAATCTCACCTATCATTTGCATGCCTATGACTCCAGTGATGCCAGAACTGCCGCCCCAGTATGCATCCTTCGGGGATGTATTTTCCAAAGAAGCGGCTGATATTCTTCCTCCACATAGGCCCTATGACTGCCATAAGACTGAAGCCCAATGCTGAGCCACCGAAAGGACGGGTGTACCCTCTCTTAGCCATTGAGAATTAAGCAATGTCGGAATACATTGAAGAAAATCTCCAGAAGGGCTTTATCAGACCATCAAAGTCGCCAGCCGGTGCAGGCTTTTTCTTTGTGGGGAAGAAGGACGGTACCCTATGTCCATGTATCGATTATCGAGGTCTAAACGAAATCACGATCAAAGACCGTTACCCCTTGCCGTTAATCTCGGAGCTGTTTGATCGGCTGCAAAGGGCCAAGATATTTTTAAAGCTCGACCTGAAGGGGCCCTACAACCTCATTTGCATTCAGAGCGGCGATGAATGGAAAACGGCCTTCAACACGCGAGACGGCCACTTCGAGTATCTAATAATGTCGTTCGGGTTGTGCAATGAACCCATTTTCCAAAATATGATGAACGACATCTTACGGGATCTGCTGTACAAGAATGTTGTGGTCTACCTGGACGACATATTAATCTTCTCCCAGGATTTGGACACCCACATTGCAGATGTCAAGCAAGTACTCCACCATCTTCGCGAACACCGGCTGTATGCCAAACTCTAAGTGTGAATTTCACAAAGACTCAGTGCCTTTTCTAGGCTACATAGTGTCGAAAGAAGGCTTCCAAATGGACCCTCACAAACTTGAAAGTATCAAGAACTGGTCCCAACCTACCAGCCTGAAGGCTTTAAGGAGATTCCTGGGGTTTACCAACTATTATCGAAGCTTTATAAAGAACTATTCTTCTTTAACCGTACCCTTGACTGCGATGACTCGCAAGAGTGCCAACGCTTCAAAATGGTCAGCGAGGCCATTTTCGCGTTCGAGAAATTGAAGACTGGCTTCTCCACAGAACCGTACTTGTGGCATCCAGACCCCAACAAGCCCTTTATCGTCGAAGTTGATGCTTCAGATGTGGGTGTAGGGGCTGTGTTGAGCCAAACAGGAGACTCGAAAGCCTTATGTCCCTGTTCCTTCTTCTCACGAAGATTTTCTCTAGCCGAGAAAAACTATGGGATCGGCAATAAAGAGCTCTTGGCAATAAAGCTTGCATTCGAGGAATGGCAGCCTTGGCTTGAAGGCGCTCAACATCAAATAACCGTATTCATGGATCATAAAAATCTCCGCCACTCACAACGTCTGAATTACAAACAGGCCAGATGGTCCTTATTTTTTAATCATTTCGATTTTGGTTGAAGTTTTGCCCTGGAGACAGAAGCACCAGAGCAGGCGCTCTGTCACACTCTTTTCATTCAGAGGTTGTGCCTGATGAGCCACAACACATAATTGACCCGAAGAAGATCCTCTTGGCATCCACCCAGTCTGTACCCACTGGTAACACAATAATTCCTAAAAGACTCCGGAAGAAAGTGCTCTTTTGGGCACACGATTCCAAGCTGGCTGGCCATCCTGGCCAACGTCGTACCCTGCTCAATATACAGAAGCTGTATTGGTGGCCTACCATCAAAAAGGATACCTATTCCTATGTGGCATCCTGCACCAATTATGCCAAGAACAAACCCGCTTCTGGACAACCATGAGATCAGATGCAACCACTGCCAGTTCCGGAATGGCCCTGGTCGCACATCGCTACTGACTTTGTAGTCGATTTACTCACTTCCGGAGGAATGAATACCATCTGGGTGACAGTAGATCAATTTAGCAAGATGGTACACTTCATGGCGCTCCCTGGCATACCTTCAGCCTTGGAGCTTGTAAAACTCTTCATAACACACATATTCCGTCTCCACGGATTACCTTCTCACATCGTATCCGACCGTGGGTCCCAATTCACGGCACGATTCTGGAGGGCCTTGTGCAAGTTGTTTGACATCTCTCTAGACTACACCTCAGCCTATCATCCGCAGTCGAATGGCCAGACGGAACGGATGAATCGAACAATGAAGCAGTTTATTCGAGCTTATGTCACATCCTGACAGAATAACTGGGCCGAATTGCTTCCATGGGCTGAATTCACTATCAACTCTCATCCAGCAACATCTACTGGATTGTCACCTTTTGAAGTGGTTTTTGGACGTTCCCCTACACCACCACTTCCACTGAAGCTCTCCGTGATGTTCCCAGCAGCTCAATCCACTGCTGATGATATTCATAATCTGTGGGTTCAGACAAAGGACATGCTAATCAAAGTGAGTGACCGTGCTAAGAAGTACTACAATGAGCATCATTCGCAAGCTCCAGTCTTCAAGCCAGGAGACAAGATCTGGTTGTCAACCAAGCACCTCAGGCTTAAACTACCCTCCTCTCGGTTTGCTCCTCACTACGTGGGACCATTCCCAGTCCTTCAACGTATTGGCAAAGTCACCTACAGTTTGAAGCTACACCTGGTCTCAACATCCATAATGCTTTCCACGTTTCACTTCTGAAACCGCTCATACTCAGCGAATTTTCTTCCAAATCTCAGGACCAACCTATCATCAATGCAGAAGACAACTTAGAGTTCAAAGTCGAAGAGATTCTGGATGTTCAAAAAAGAGGCAATACTTTTGAATATCTTCTCTCCTGGGAAGGTTTCGGCCCCAAAGAAAACTCTTGGGAGCCTCAGACCAATATCCTTGACAAAGAGAAGCTTAGTCAGTTCCACATCGCACATCCTTCCAAACCCAAGCCTGGTACCCGAAGAGGAGATCACCCTTTGAAGGGGGGTACGGTTGCGACCGTCGCTGCCCGACGTCTCCACTCCGCCCACCTTACCTCTTTTGCGACTCCCTCTTTGGTTGAAGGACGTTTGGCTGCCGCGGCGTCATCTTGCCGACTTCCTCCGGCATCCCCGGACCGGCTAGACGCTGTCTTCCGCCATGTTCTCCTGAGGCCTAGGGGCGCACGTGTGGCGCGGCCCCGACTCAAGAACCAGCTGTGGCACGAACCTCAGGGGCGTCCCCCTGAGATGATGTCATCCTCACCGGATACTTAAGGTCTTCGTTTTTGCTAGCTATTCGAGTTAGCAAGGGCTTTCTCCAGGTATCGCTGCGGATGGGATTCGCTCTCTGCATACCTTGCTACTCTGCCTCCTCGGACTTTACCAGGGGTACCCGCTCCTCAGGGGCCTCACTCTCTCTCTTGTTTTTCAGGTCGCAGTCTGGAACCGGTACTCGCTCCTCGAGGGCCCAAGTTCCCGGACCTGCTACTGAAAACTACTTCTGCCAGGAAGTCACCGCTGCCTACACCACCAGTGAGTTACCATCTCTCTCTCAGAGCTTTCCCTAGAACCAGATACTCGCTCCTCAAGGGCCTACTTCATTCCAGCCTCTGGGCTGCCTCAAGAGACTATTGTGTGAGTGTTACCATCCAGGTTCTGTTCCTGAATTCTGCCTACTCACTATATTTCAGTTTTTCTAGAGCTCAGCCATCCTGGGATCGCTGTTCCAGTGCCTGAGGGACTACAGCCCAGTCAGGCTCTTCCAGGTCACTACTGCCACCTCTGGTGGTTCACTATATAGTCTAATAAAAGATCTAGTGTGTGTCTATCTCCCAACTCTGAGCCTGACCAGTGGCCCCTCTCGGGATCTTCCCCCGGGAGCGTGGTCATCTGCCACCGGCCCAAGGATCCACCCACAAATATCACAAATAATAACAGCTGCACACCTGGGATGGGTGGCAGAAGAAGAGGTGGACACTATCCCACTGTGGCTCAGAAGAGGAAGAGGCCTGAAAGATCACCAGTGGACCCCATCCCACTGGTAGCCAAAGAAAGAAGAAGAAGCCTGTTCTTCTGCTTCTTCTCGGTGCCAGCATGCGGGGTCCAAAACAAGTGCAGCTAAAACATGCTCTATGCTGATCTCGCGATGCACGAGATCAACATAAAGGAAGTGCTAACCCCGTGAGATTTGATTATCCAACACACAAGAAGGAGCAGCAGAAAGGCTTCCAATGGTATATGTGAGTGAATGAATGCCTGACTTGGGTGTGGTGTGTGTAAATGAAAGCCTGGTTGGGGTATAGGTATGAATGGGAGCCTGACTGGGGTGTGTGAGTTTGTATGAATGGGAACCTGTCTGGGGATATATGTGTGAATGGGAACCTGTCTGTGTGTATGTGAAGAAAGTTTGTGCCGCCCCACTAATCCATGCCATACTCAAGATGTCTGGAAATGAAAAGTTTTCAGGTGTGGACAGTGGTGAATTTTCCATCCTTATTAGTCTTAATTATTGGGTGTCTGTGTCTGCCATTTTGAAATATTTTATTGTTTGGAACAGTTTTAAAATTGTGTATAAGTTCTTAATTGTTGGATGTTATTGGATTAAAATGTTTAATTTCTTATATTTTATTTATGTAATATGTTTTTGGTTTTTTTAATTCTTTATTTATAAATTTTTTTACATATTACAATGCAAAAAATAGGTTTACATCAAACATCAGCAAACCTAAATTGCACTTAAACTGTTATAAGGAAACAGAAAGGTCTTAAAACACACATATGGAACAAAATATTTTAACATTTGTAACAAGATTAGGAGAAAATCTGCAGCATTATCAATCTATTTACCTGGTTGGTTCAGTGCTGTTGATCTTTTTTTTTACACTTTCAATGTAGTTCTTCATAATATGGTTTGTTTTTTTTGTTTTTTGGGTTTTTTTTAATTTTATTTTTATTGCATTTCAATTTAATTACAAACAAAATATAAGATGTATGCAATACAAAGACTAAAAGAATAATTCATTTCTCAATGTAATAATATTGCATAACATCCAATCACTAGAAATATAGAGGAAAAAGGAGATCATCATCAACAGCTAAGTACACGGAGCAATTTAAAACAAAACATTTTTACCCAAGACTTCTATACTACTCCCCCACCTTCATAACATTAATTCTCCACATAAAACAATATCTACGGGTGTGAATCCAAATAGTTACGTAGCTGTTCTGGGGTATTGAAGACATACTTATTGTCCCCATGCTTAATGAAGCATCTACAAGGGTATTTTAAAGTAAATTGTATCCCTTTTCCTATCACCTCTTTCCTTAACGCAATAAAGTTTTTCCGTCTCAATTGAGTTACCTGGGTTACGTCTGGGAAGATTCTAACAGGAAACCCATAGAAGTTTTGACTTTGATTTTTGAAATGTTGTTTCAATACTGCATCTCTCTCAAGGAGAGATGTGAATTGAACCAACAATGTTGCCCTATTTTCTATCTGTGCTTCAAAAGACTTTTCCAAAAAGTTTGTTAAATCCAAACTTCCTTGATTTTGCTGTTCTTTTTCTACTTGTGATTGTTGTAAATAATGAATTTTTGATAGTATAGGGATAGAACTATCCGAGTATTTCAAAATATTCTTTAAGTAGCTGTTAAACAAATCTCTGGGTGTCATTAAGTATGTTTTAGGAAAGTTTAATAATCTCAAATTATATTTTCTATTTTGATTTTCCAGAAATTCAATTTTACCTTCTGTTTCTGTCACAGATTTGATCAAATTTATTTGGACATTCTGTATTTTCACAAGTTGTGTATCAATTGATCTAGATTTCACTTCTAATTTGCCAATTT
The DNA here is from genome assembly GCF_901001135.1 of Rhinatrema bivittatum. NCBI lineage: Eukaryota > Metazoa > Chordata > Amphibia > Gymnophiona > Rhinatrematidae > Rhinatrema > Rhinatrema bivittatum. Next base: position 122,505,572 of record NC_042617.1, read on the forward strand.
TTTCTTCTATTAGAATATTATTTTTTAATGCTTCCTGAACAGTTCTAGTCAGATTATTTATTGACCTCTGAACATTCACCATCATTAAACCCAGTTCCTCCATTGAGAACTTTGTTGGAACTATTATAGGTACGTCCTCAATTTCTATTTGTTGCACAACCCGTTGTTGCTTTAATGTCCCACTCTCCCCTTCAGTTGACAAAATAGAGCAGTCTTTGATTTCAGCATGTGAACATTCTCCCATGCTCTCAGAGACTTTGGTTCCATTTGAACTTCCGTCCTGGTTAATTGTAGAGTCTTTCAATACAATTTGAATTTCAGCTGCCCTATCAGATGGTGGGATAGGCCTTTCTGGAGCACCGGGTGACAGAGATATTTCGCTAGCCTGATAACTTTTCTCTTGCTCCAGAGCTCTGTTATCTGCGGCTCCCTCCGGTGTAATTGTGGGGAAGATTTGAAAGCACTCCTTAATGCTGGGTTGAATCAACTTATTTGGAGTTGATGACACGGAGGTTTCTCTCAATTTCGCTTTCCTCTTTGTGTGAGGCATAGCGAATATCATCCAAATAGTCAGATTCCCCAAGGTTAACCCAACAAAGAGCTTTCAAATTATGTATAGAAAGAAAATATAAAACTTAGCTTTGGTGGTCTCCTGGCCACTACTGACAAAAAAAACAGTCCCAATCCGTCCCAATCCGGGCTAAGGCGGGCAAAGGCGCGCGCCCCTTGGCCGCGAGCGGCTTAGCCGTCGCACCGGCGGCATCGCGCCGGTATAGGCAGGTTTAAATACCTATCCGGCTCCTCCTCCAATGGATGACGTCACCAGGTCTCCGCCCCAAACAGGAAGCAGGTAATCCACCAACCTCTCAGCGGAGAGGCTACGGGCAAGGAAATGTTCACGGGCCCTCTCGGACCCAAGAAAAAAGTCAGAGCGCAGCGGCGTCCGCCGGTATAGGCAGGTTTAAATACCTATCCGGCTCCTCCTCCAATGGATGACGTCACCAGGTCTCCGCCCCAAACAGGAAGCAGGTAATCCACCAACCTCTCAGCGGAGAGGCTACAGGCAAGGAAATGTTCACGGGCCCTCTCGGACCCAAGAAAAAAGTCAGAGCGCAGCGGCGTCCGCCGGTATAGGCAGGTTTAAATACCTATCCGGCTCCTCCTCCAATGGATGACGTCACCAGGTCTCCGCCCCAAACAGGAAGCAGGTAATCCACCAACCTCTCAGCGGAGAGGCTACGGGCAAGGAAATGTTCACGGGCCCTCTCGGACCCAAGAAAAAAGTCAGAGCGCAGCGGCGTCCGCCGGTATAGGCAGGTTTAAATACCTATCCGGCTCCTCCTCCAATGGATGACGTCACCAGGTCTCCGCCCCAAACAGGAAGCAGGTAATCCACCAACCTCTCAGCGGAGAGGCTACGGGCAAGGAAATGTTCACGGGCCCTCTCGGACCCAAGAAAAAAGTCAGAGCGCAGCCATAATATATTTTTTTAATTGATTTGATGTATTTTAATTTGTAAACTGGTTTGATTTTAGCTCTAAAGGAAGTATAAAAACATAAAATAATAATTCCCTTTGTTATTGTACTTTATTCACAGAATAGTTTTAAAAACCTAGCAGGACCAGCTTGATAGACTAGTGGCAGTACAGTGTACTGCCATGTGGGAGACCTAGGTTTGATTTCCAGATCTGGCTTCTGCTCATTGGGCTTGCAGGGACTAAGGATGCTGGAAGATGAGAAAATCTAAATAAAAGAAAAAATCTGAGCAACCACAAAGGAAGGTTCATGCTTGATAGGCCCAGTTAGGAAAGATTTCAACGGACCACAAGGCCCAAGGACCTGGACAAAAATAAAATTGCAATTACATGTGTGAAGTTTTTGTTGTGACAACACTACATAAGAACATAAGAACATAAGAAAATGCCATACTGGGTCAGACCAAGGGTCCATCAAGCCCAGCATCCTGTTTCCAACAGTGGCCAATCCAGGCCATAAGAACCTGGCAAGTACCCAAAAACTAAGTCTATTCCATGTAACCATTGTTAATGGCAGTGGCTATTCTCTAAGTGAACTTAATAGCAGGTAATGGACTTCTCCTCCAAGAACTTATCCAATCCTTTTTTAAACACAGCTATACTAACTGCACAAACCAAATTCTCTGGCAACAAATTCCAGAGTTTAATTGTGCGTTGAGTAAAAAAGAACTTTCTCCGATTAGTTTTAAATGTGCCCCATGCTAACTTCATGGAGTGTCCCCTAGTCCTTCTACTATCCGAAAGAGTAAATAACCGATTCACATCTACCCGTTCTAGACCTCTCATGATTTTAAACACCTCTATCATATCCCCCCTCAGTCGTCTCTTCTCCAAGCTGAAAAGTCCTAACCTCTTTAGTCTTTCCTCATAGGGGAGTTGTTCCATTCCCCTTATCATTTTGGTAGCCCTTCTCTGTACCTTCTCCATCGCAATTATATCTTTTTTGAGATGCGGCGACCAGAATTGTACACAGTATTCAAGGTGCGGTCTCACCATGGAGCGATACAGAGGCATTATGACATTTTCCGTTTTATTCATCATTCCTTTTCTAATAATTCCCAACATTCTGTTTGCTTTTTTGACTGCTGCAGCACACTGAACCGACGATTTCAATGTGTTATCCACTATGACACCTAGATCTCTTTCTTGGGTTGTAGCACCTAATATGGAACCCAACATCGTGTAATTATAGCATGGGTTATTTTTCCCTATATGCATCACCTTGCACTTATCCACATTAAATTTCATCTGCCATTTGGATGCCCAATTTTCCAGTCTCACAAGGTCTTCCTGCAATTTATCACAATCTGCTTGTGATTTAACTACTCTGCACAATTTTGTGTCATCTGCAAATTTGATTATCTCACTCGTCGTATTTCTTTCCAGATCATTTATAAATATATTGAACAGTAAGGGTCCCAATACAGATCCCTGAGGCACTCCACTGTCCACTCCCTTCCACTGAGAAAATTGCCCATTTAATCCTACTCTCTGTTTCCTGTCTTTTAGCCAGTTTGCAATCCACGAAAGGACATCACCACCTATCCCATGACTTTTTACTTTTCCTAGAAGCCTCTCATGAGGAACTTTGTCAAACGCCTTCTGAAAATCCAAGTATACTATATCTACCGGTTCACCTTTATCCACATGTTTATTAACTCCTTCAAAAAAGTGAAGCAGATTTGTGAGGCAAGACTTGCCCTGGGTAAAGCCATGCTGACTTTGTTCCATTAAACCATGTCTTTCTATATGTTCTGTGATTTTGATGTTTAGAACACTTTCCACTATTTTTCCTGGCACTGAAGTCAGGCTAACCGGTCTGTAGTTTCCCGGATCGCCCCTGGAGCCCTTTTTAAATATTGGGGTTACATTTGCTATCCTCCAGTCTTCAGGTACAATGGATGATTTTAATGATAAGTTACAAATTTTTACTAATAGGTCTGAAATTTCATTTTTTAGTTCCTTCAGAACTCTGGGGTATATACCATCCGGTCCAGGTGATTTACTACTCTTCAGTTTGTCAATCAGGCCTACCACATCTTCTAGGTTCACCGTGATTTGATTCAGTCCATCTGAATCATTACCCATGAAAACCTTCTCCATTACGGGTACCTCCCCAACATCCTCTTCAGTAAACACCGAAAGTTACCTAGTGCCAAAGCATTTAGAATTTTTTCCAAAAATTGGGAAAGTTATTGTGCCCTTATTTTATTGCCACAGAAAACTCCAACTTGCCACAGCAGTGACGGTGGAGGGTTATCATACATACAATCCTTCTCTCCTACTGACGTTCTGCGTGAACCTTTGCAAATCACTTTATCTACTTGTGCCTTCCTTTATTCAGCATTTTCTATTCATCCTTCAGAAGCTACTGTATTATACAGATCAGACATCTACCCTAGAGGTTAATGTGTCCATGTTTCTGATATTATGACAGGATCAGCCACTGCAGGGCTCGAACCAAGGGCTGCTTGGAAAGATAGACTGCTGCTCTGGCAACTAGGCAAAACCCACAGGACAAGGAAAGGCTCAGGGTCCAGGATGAATAAACTTGACCACAGAGGCAGAAATGATGCCCCAAAGGGTCCAAATTGGCCATCAGAAGAAGACTGGGAAGAAGAAAGTGGTCCCAGCAACTAGAAGGTTGCCTGCCTATGTCCACTACAGAATCTGATCCTGCTGTCCTGTGTTCAGAGAACCCATGTTCCTGTTGCCAATAGTTCAAAGTGCCTGTTCCTGCTAAGTCCTCGTTTCCTCTTGCAGCAGTCCTACTGCTCTGTCTTCAACATTTTCACTCATTTGCCTGCCTTCTGCCAACTCATTGTGCTATTCCACAGAAATTTCTGCTTGCACACTGTTACCATTAAAGATTTCTTGGCTTACATACAATTCCCAGATGGCGTCTATGTATTCTTAGACTTATGTATCCAGATTGACATACATTTGAACAAACATCTTACGGAAAACAAACAAAAAACCCATAACCATTCCAAGCACACACTGTCACAAAATGTACTCCAACTGAGCTGGCTCCCCTGCTCTGGAATGTAAGCAAACCAACAAATCAATTTAAGAGTTTCACTGACGAACATGATATTCTTGGTATCAGAGCTAATCACAGCACTGAGACTTTGTCTCGGAGATTTAGATCTTGTTGTGTGAATTAATTAAAGGCAGGACTGTAATTATAGTTTTCCTAGAAGTCTCTTCAGCCTTTGATATATCCTGACTAGGGTCTTTGAGTTTGGCATAGGAGTTGGGGGGGGGTTAAAATGGTTTAGGTATTTTTGTTTGAGCATATTCAGCAGGTGAAAGCTGGGGATATCCTGTCTAATTAAAGAATCATCTTTTCTGGTGTTCTTAAATATTTGGTATTATCTATCACACTTTTTAATCTGCATTTATCCCCACTAGGGAACTGTATTTCAACCTTTAGGGTTCAGTGCAAATTTTATGCCGACATCAGTTGATTTTCCCATTGGGTTATTCAAGTGATGCTTTAGAGCTCACCCAAAGGACTTTTGTCTTCTCTAAATTCAGCACAAGTTTATTAGTTGTTATCCATCTCTCTCTACTGCATGAATACAATTTATCACTACCTCTAAAGCAGGAGTAGGCAACTCCTGTCCTCTAGTGCCTCAAATTGATCAGGCTATCCACAATGAATATTTTATGAGATGCATTTGCATGCAGTGGAGACAGTTTGCATTTGCATGCAGTGGAGACAGTTTGCATTTACAAGCAGTGGAGAATTGCATACCTCAGCTGTAGAGCCTTGAGCTCAGCTGCCAAACTCCAATTGACTTTTCCTTCTTTTTAAAAAAAATTCAGTGGCAAGAGACCCACAAGCGAGCGTTTCTTCCATAGAACTCCAGCTTTGGAACAGCCTTCCATTAGTATTTGAGGTTCAGGAAGAAAGTGAAAGTGTTTTTATTTTGTAGCACTTTTATGCCTAATGATTGAATTCAGGTTTCTTTTATCCTTGTGTAATTCCCTCTCCAGTTTAGGGACCAGGAAAGCAGGGGCACATGAGGGTCCCAGGACCAATCCTTCAACTCTTTCCCACTGCGATGCAGTCCCAGGCCCCGGGACAGAGTTCTTTTCCAATGGGGGGGAGGAATGAATCCACTAAGGTCCAAGGTGGCAGGGGTGACTCTCAGTATGTTGCCTTGGGGAGACCGTAGTTCTCTCTGACCTTTAAGGGAGGTAAGTACAGGGTCACACAATGTGGTGAGAGCTCGAGGACATGTTCCCTTGCAGCTCCTGGGCCCCACTTCCTGCATTGCACCTCATCAACCCTTTAAGTGACAGCTGAAAGTGGGGGAAAATCTCTGAGGAGAGCATATTGGAGAGAGATATCTTGTGCACCAAAAGCATCGAGATTTAAGCTGCCAATGGCTACAAAAAACAATTTGTAAGGACAAGAACAGGCTGGCAGTAAGCAAGATAGTGGATGTTGTAAATAACTCCCCATCACTGATTCCTGAGAAGGGAGATATAGGAAATCCTGTAACGTAATTATAGCTGCAATGGATGTTAAATTAGACCAATTACATTTCCATTCAATGAATTACAGAATTTACTTACTAATACTACAAAGCGCATTGTGGGAAGTGGAAATGCATTTCACAGGGCTTGACAAGTGAGTACAGGCCTTGGAGCAGGAAATGGCGGTGATAAATGCGGAGGCAACCAAAACTGAATTTAAACTGGAAGACCTCGAGAACCAAGTGCGTGATTCATAGGTTTTCCAGAGCGCATTAATGAATGTGATCTGAGAGTCTCGCTGGGAGCCTTGATTTTATCAGCACATGAGATGTTCCCCAGATTGAGTGGGCACATCTCATGGGAGTGCATGGCAACAGTCAGGGGAAACCTAGGCCTGTAATCACCAAATTTTTAAACTTTCGTCATAAAGAGGAGATTTTGTGACAGTACTGTCTGTCTGGGACTGGGAGGCTTTATCTCTAAATGGTGTTTTAAAGAAGCCCCTGTTCAGTTTGAGTCTGGGTGGTGGGGTTGGGGGGGTTTCTGAGTTAAAAGACTCAGATTTTTTTATAATGCAATTGCAAAAAGACATAGGGGAATGAGGATTCCTCTTATGAGAAGAGACACTGATGATATACACCGCGGCTGTTGAGAGTTTTGTTGTGTGTGGTTGATTTTTTGCCCGGTTGTCTTTAAAGGTATAGTCTTGTGATAGCCTTTTTGTTAGTTAAAGAGGAGATAGTTGAGCAAAAGAGCTTCAAAAGGCGCTGATAGGTGGTGTGGGATATATGTGCATTTTTGAATGCTTGATGATACAAATCAGATGTGATTGCTGACTTTTAATTTTTATCAGGGGAAGAGCTACTTCACAAGCACTCCCAGCTGGTACACAGCAGATTTTGTCTTATTTTAACAACAAACAGCCGCATATAAAATTTTGTTGCAGAAGTGGCATAGCTTTACAAAATAAATAAATAATATTACAATGTCCTTTAGAATGTACATTTGATCTTGATAAATTGTGATAATTAAAAGAGATTTTGGAAAATATATATGTATATATGATTTAGCATCAAGTAGACATAGGGGCTGTCTGTTTAACATCTGCTCTTCTCATGTTAATTTCTATAAAAAGCTTAAAAAGTAATTGGTATTAGGGATGTGCATTCATTTAAAATGAAACTGCAAAATGCAACAAATAAAGCTAATTTGTTTCATTTGGGAGGTCCTGAAACAAATTGGGGGCCCTCTGACTGAAAGGAATCCAATTCGTTTATTTGGTTTAGGTCTGAATTGGATTGCTGTACATCAAAATGGTGCCATCCGCTGGGGGTGACGGCATCATTTGGTTTGCAAGTGCCAAAGAAAAAAGAGGACCAATCGTGCTGTTATTACGGTGTTGCCTAAGATGGGAAGGGACCCAAATTCTCCTGCTTCATATCTTTATTAAATTTCAATATCAAATTGTTGGCAAAGAATATGGCAAATTTGCTTGGATGGATCTTAGCCACAATTATAGGAGAAGAACAGGTGGGATTTGTTCAGGGCTGTTAGCAATTAGGAATATTTATAAAATTCTTGCCTCCTTGAAAGTCAGTAAATGAAGCACATACCATCTATGTTGCTAAGCTTGGATGCAGAAAAAGCATTTGATAGGGTGGAGTTGGATTTCATGTTTCAAACATTACAGGCTTTTGGGATAGAAGTCTTTTGTGTCTGAGTAGTGTGAACATTATACAGTAACCCGCCGGCATATGTCTCTGTCAATGGTCATAACCAGACATTTATTTTAGTCAAGATAGCAGACAGGGATGCCCCTTGTCCATGTTTTTGTTTATTTTATTCTTAAAACCACTTATTTTGAATATTCAGGGTAATGAATTGATTAAGGGTGTTGCAATAGGATCATGAGCCACGCAATTTTTTAAATTAGCTGTTTTTGCAGATGACATCTTCCTCCATATCACAGATCCACAGACCTCATTACAAGCTGTTTCGTGGGATTTTTCCTTATATGGGAAGTTAATGGTCCTGAAGTTGATTAAAGACAAAAGTGAGGCACTGCCCACCTTGGATCAGAGGTGACAGGGATAAGGGGAGAGTTTCCTGATGCAATGGGAAACAGATTAATTTTCTTATCTGGAAATAATATTAATTACAGAGTTAATTTTTTAAAGTAAATTAGTTGTACAAAAAACTTAGAGGGTAATTTTCAAAAGGATTTACATGTGGAAATATAACTACTATCATAGCAATTTTCAAATATATTACCTATATAAAGGACACTTACACGAGTAAATCATATGAACAATTCAATGGTATATATTGTAGCAATTTTCAGAAGCCCACTTCCTCGGGTAAAGTGCATTTACACTTGTAAAACCCAGTTTAAGGATGTAAATACTTTTGAAAATTACTTTGTTTATATTTGGCTGGCGGGGTTAATTTTTCCAAATGATTGTATTGCCCAAGTGGCATTATATGTTTCAAACGATACCCTGTTATTTGTCAAAAGCTGGATTTGCATCTGTTTGATACATTACTACGATAATACTTGTGAAAGAATACAAAACCAAGGATAGCTTTGACTAAGTTAATGCGAAAATGGGAACACTGAGGCTTATGAGTGGCAGACCTGAAATTATATAATGTGGCATGCAATTTAAGACGTAGCGGATTGGCTATACTCCTATGACAGTGCAGGGGGAATTGTTTTCTCCTTTTGATCTGGGCTGTGTTTTGCATTCTTCATTGGCTGCCTTGCCTGGACACCTAAAAGGCAGCCAATCCTGGAGATAGCTTTGCTCCTCACTCCAATTAAAAGTTTTGCCTCACAGTTTTTGCCCCTGATGAGTAACCAACAATTTTTACTGGGAATCCAGTGATGGGAATCTATCACTGGATATAAAAGATATGGTCTGAAATAGGCCTGTAATTGGGCAGTTTTTGAATGAGGAGGGAGTGCTTAAATCCTTTCAAGAGATGTCCACAGAATTCGGTGTGGAACAGAAGCATTTTTTCACGTTTGCCAAACTAGGCTCTACATTCAGTCCCTTAAAATACAGGACTGGGCCAATGACAATAGGGAATTTTTATCAGACATGTTTGATGTGGAGGATCCAGAGCACCACAGGGAGTAACCATGGATCAAAAATGTATACAATTATGGATCCATAAGGTTTTGGGGATGGCCAAAAAGGTTATTTTTCAATGCTGGTTGTGGGAGAACACCCGCGACAATGACACAGCTGAGGAATCAAATTAATCACATGTGTAGCTGTAAACAGTATGTGGATAGAACAGATATTCAGAGGAAGAAAATGTTTTCTTACAGATCTGGGACCCTTACTTACAATCATAGGGCTAGGAGTCTAGTCCTCAATGACAATTGCGGTGAATAAATGACTTTTGGGTCCTGCGTGGGTACACGAAAGGACGCATTTTGAATTGAAATATCCTTATGATGGTTTGCTAGGGAGGTGGGGGGTGGAGGGTATATGGGGGGGGATCTGACTGTTAAGGAAAGAGTATTATGTTTGCAGTACAGGGCACTGGAAAGTGAAAACCCACAGACCCAAGCATGTTGAAATACCTGTGTTGGAAGAGTTATTTATGTTTTTTGAAAATCAATAAAAGCGATTTAAAGTAAAGGATATGCATGCCTGTGAAATATACTGGAGGCTCAGAGTAAGTGTCCAAATGAAATATTTATTGTCAGAATTCTTAAATTGCAGGAATGGCACTTTCATATCAGATCTTGGCATGAAAAGGTGAAATTTACAGTTCTCCAATTTTGTCTGTGCAAATGTCTCTCAGATTTGGGCAGGGAAGTCCTCAGACTCCATGGCTTGAAAGAGTAAGGTCCCCAGTTCGTCAGGTTATCCTCAGTTGGGCAGGAAAAAAAAGCTCTTCCAAAAATACTGTTGGTAAAAGATTATAGTCTGCACAAACATCCCGCTTTATCTTCTCTCCCCAGGGTGTAGACTCCATTGGGGACCTCCAAAGGTAACAAAAAGTTCTTACTCACAGTTCTCTTTTTCAGATGACAGAGATGGGTTTTCTTGGGAAAGGACCAGATAGCAAGAAACACAGCAGCTTTCTCAAGATGTTCCCTTTTCAGGACAAGAAGTGTGGCCATAAACTTACTCCCTGGTAACTCAAGACAAAATTTTACAAAAATAGGTAAAATCTGGAATCCTCCTGAAACAGGTCACCTCCGATCCAACCACTGTGTGTGGAAAGGAGAACAGAGGAATCTTCCCTATCTCATGATCTAACCTAACTATTGAACGCACACAGGGTGTGTGGCACCTTATAGACTAACCAATTTATTGAGGCATGAGCTTTAGAGGACATAATCCATCTGACGAAATGTGCTCGAAAGCTCGAAAGCTTGGCTACACCAGACTAACAGGGCTATCCCTCTGAAGATCTAGCCTAACTGTTGGACACCCCAAAATCCTCCAGCCATGGATATCAGGGCTTTCACAGGATAAAGATCTCAAAAAATAAGTCTATAATCCAAAACCAAATCCCTGGAACCAATCTCAATAAGGACTCGTTCCCTTCCCATTCAAGGTGTTGATCTGGGCTGTGAGGCCTAGTACTTGAGAAGAGGAACAAACTTTAATTGAGAAAAATCACTCCTTCACCTTCTTCTTCAACCTCTAACTAAAACTGTCACATTAAGCTAAGCTGCAGGCTGCTTTTATAAACTACCCGGGGCATCGGCCATTTACAGCAACCTCAATGGGGAAGCTGTTCCAAATGGGGTACCTCTCCCTCCACTGCCTTTTCTATCCTAGCTCAAAGGATTTAAAACTTGAGCCATGTAGTGATGTTACCAAAGGGTCATCATACCTGTCCCATCTTTTTTCCAGACAAATTTGTTTTTATAATTATACATTGCATTATTTTATGTGCTATGTTTTATTTCAATGTTTTATGTTATTGCAGTAATATGCTTTGTGCAATATTACTTGAGAGAGGCCCAATAGAAATAATTTAAAATAAAGATAAAAATAAACATATCTCAGCCTTGGCTACTCCCCAGAAGAGAAAGAATATCAGAAGCATTTGAACCTGAGCCAGTACTATGGGGATGCAGGAAGCTATATACTATCAAAACCTCAAAAGCAGAACTTTGGCCTGATCAGGATGGGGGAAATGACCCAGGTGGAAATGCATTGACCCAAAGCAGATTTGCCCAATCATGTCTGATGCTCCATACTGGATACCCCAAGTAGTCTTCTATCTAGTGGACTTCTGCCTCCAACATCCTGAAAATATTACCCTTGCTGGGGGTTTGAGAAACCTGTTAAGGTTCACTGCTGCCACAAAGCCAACCAGCAAGCACTGGAAACCAGATTCTGAGGCTATATGCAATGTTTTTTTTATTGCTAGTGGAGATGGCATAGTACCTTAACAACAAGCCATAAGTCTATAAGACTGAAGAGTCAAAGCCAGTTTCAGTTTAGCCACCAGTGAATACAAAAATATCAGCATACAAGAAGGAACAGGAATACAGAAATTATACAGAGACTGGTGCAGCATTCAGAAGAGCAGGGATCACACAAGCACAAACAGAAACAATGAACCAGCCAGAAGCACAGCCAGTAGAATTGGAAGAAATACCCCCGACCAATCCAGGCTGTTTTCTGCTGGGTCATTCAGGGTACAGTAGATTGGGCAGAACACTGTTAACAGTCAGAAATAACATTAGTTTGAAGGCAATCCCTCCGGGGGGGGAGGGCAGATAACTAATTTAGAGTGAATTTTAAACAGTTATTAACCAGGTAAACTTGGTGAAAGCCATTGCTAATCCCTGGGTGTAGACTTGGTGAAAGCCATTGCTAATCCCTGAGTATAAACAGCAGGGAATCTATTTACCTTTGGGATCCTGCCAGATATTTGTGATCTGGATTGGCCACTGTGGAAACAGGACACTGGTCTTGATGGGTTGTTGGAGACATTTTTTGTTACTTTTGCTGAGGATGTATATAGAGGTTAGGCCATATGGATTCAGAGTTTTCACCCAGACATAGACTAATTTGAAGGCCACAGGCCAGCCTCTGAGTGAACTCCTGGTTACTGTCTTGCACTGTGAATGTTTACGAACAGGCAAAGTCTGTTTATTTAGTTATACACTAAGGGGAAAGATTTTAAACATACGCACTCGGCGTACATTTGTGTGCGTAACCCGGCATGCACAAATGTACACCCGATTTTATAACATGCGCGCGCAGCTGCATGCATGTTATAAAATCAGGGGTTGGCGCGTGCAAGGGGGTGCACAATTGTGCACCTTGCGTGCACCGAACCATGCTGCCTTCCTCCATTTCCTACCCCCACCCCACCTTCCCTTCCATTCCCCTTACTCTCCCGTCCCCCCAGCCCTAAGCTAAACCCCCCTAAAAAAATGTTCTTACCCAGTTACGGCTACCTTGGGCAAGTTGCTTGCGCTGGCCAATAGCTGGCCTGTGATCCAGGGCACAGCGGCAAATGGCCATTGTGCCTGGAGGCTCTGGCCCTGCCCCTGCCCCACCCTGGATTGCCCCGCCCCCACCCCGCCCCTTTTTATCAAGCCCCGGACTTACATGCGTCCCAGGGCTTTACACGCATCGTTGGGCCTTTTGAAAATAGGCCTGTGCGCGTAAACCCCCTACCCACGTAAATCCTCCTGGATTTACGCGCTTAGGGCTTTGAAAATCTGCCCCCTAAGTCTATGATGTGCAAACTAGCAATTAACTTATACTAAAGCCTGAGAGAGAGAATGAAGGCCGTTACAGCTGTGTCTGAAATCTGATAAGAGCTCAGAGGGAGGGAACGAGGCTGCTTTCACAAGCCTTGTAGTGTATAAGGAGACACAGCAAGAAAGAAAGGGGAGAGAGACAGCCCTGGATGTAATGGTATGGCTGATCCTTTGGAATGTAAGCTTTTTATATCTATGTAGCAGTTGTTGTTATTTACCATTACTTCTTTATACAATCTGATTTTAGTTTGTTCTATCCTCCTATTGCTCAAATAAACTTACTTACCTGGAACCGTGATGCACTGAATCAAAGTTTGTGTGTGGTTCTCTGTGTAGGGGATAAGCTCCTGGGTTCAAGTCCCCAGGTACAATCCCAGTAATTGTGTGTGTATGAAATTAGCCCTGCAGGTCAGAGCCCCTGGGCAGGATACCAGTGTGCATGGTCTGAACCCGTAACAAAATTGGTGATGAGGATGTTAGATTCCAGATGAAAAGTTTATATGAGCCTTTAATTTGTGCCTGAGTACTCCTGGATCTTTTAGTGTTAAGGGCAGATTTGTTTATTTTGGGACCATCTAGTTTGTGTTAAGAATTTTTCTTGTAATCTGCAGGAAAACAGGATAGAGCATAAGAAAACCTATTGAGTATAGAATATTCTGTGTGTATTTAACTTTAGCATTATGTGGCAACAGAAGGTGTCATTTGTTAAGAATCAAAAGGACATTAAAGTAGAATTAAAAGCAGAAACGAAGAGAAAGTACCTTTTGGAGATTGCAGCAGCTTGTGGAAAGAATCCATAGGGTCCTAATGTCGCAGCAGACTTAAATTCTTTGATGATGTAAAAAATAAGACTTTGAGTATATCATGCCACAATGCCCAAAATAAAGAATAAGCAGAGCATAGCCTTAATAGGGCTACTGTTAGATATTACAAGTGTTTGGTCACAGTGCTTTAAGATGTAGACAGATAAACTGAAACAAAAAACCATAATAGGTTAACACAGAAGAAGTTATCTTCTGCCCAGTTGGCAGAAGATAGACAACGCTATGAGCAGCGTGAGGCTGATCTAATTGAGAAGCTAAAAATTGATAGTATCCAGAATGAGCCTTTTAAGTCTGAAATTACTGTTTAAATAAACAGTTACTTGAAAAAGATGAAGAATTAGAAATTCTTTGGGAACACTGTAAACCCAAATCCTCTCTCTGATTATAAGAATGAAAAAGAAGGTGATATAAAGACCACTGTGGACAGGGGAGCAAATGATCCAGAAGAGAGGGGGAGGGAGAATGTCATCACTGCATACATCCGTGACAGGATGTAAATGGAAGGCCTGCACTAGTCAGAAGTTTGTGGCATTGTTATCGATGTAAAAGCAAAGGCAATCAGCAAAAAATTGTTACAAACCCCAGATTTCACATTCAAGTGTTTACCTCCCCCCTTCCAGCAGGCCTGCAGATTAAGTTGCGGGTGGCTCACACCCATTCTTTCTACTCTCTATTGTGGCACACCCAATACTTAATTAAACAGTGGGTTGTCTGGCCTCTGCTGATAACCTAATTTAAAGCTTGCAATATTTCAAATGAGCAGCTATAGGTTTAGCAAAAAGATTTTGTAGAAGCAGGGAGAGATCTGTCTCTTTGTAAACTTTTTCTTTCTTGCTCTTCCTTCTGTCTCACATGACCAATGTTTGAAGGAATGTAAACAATTCTGGTCCTGTGATTAAGCAAAATCTTGTAGTTAGAAAAGAGTAAATTTTTTGTGTGTAAGTTAATCAAAAGTAGTGGCTTTCTTCTTTAATTGTGTATAGCTCAGTTGCTTATAGCTATTTCTTACTTGATACTGTGATTTAAAAAATTAAATTAACCTCTCTTTGTGTGTGAGATTTTTTTTTTACAGATTTACACGAATAAAAGTTGCTGCTCAGGATAAAGTGCAAAACCTGAGTTTTTTTCTCTCTCCTAGATTTTGTTTTGGGGGGTTTTTTTTTAATGATCTGTTTTAAAAATTCGGATTTTTTCGCTTAATTCTGTTGCACCTCGGGGGGTGGACTCTTGTCCTGGAGCAGTGGAGAATGGCTCCCTGATAGGGACCAGGAAGCACATGCCCCAGGGGGCGGAGCACTGGAGGAGACAGAGGCTAGGATGAGATTCACTACTGGAAGCCCGTGGTCTCCCGGGTGGAGCCCATAGAGACCCAGGCCGCTTGGACTTAGGTGGGTGTCGCAGGATCTCTTGGAGAGGTAGTAGACAGGCGTGCCCACGGAGAGCAAGGGAGCGCGGTCAGACTCGAGGCTGTAGGTCTGATGGAGCAAGGAAGACCAGAACAGCGTAGGTGATGACAAGGCAAGGGACAGAACCAGAATCAGAACGTGGTCAATGGCAGCCGAGGTCAGAATCCGAGGATCAGTCCGAGGAGTAGTCAACGAAGCAGAGGTCAGGTTCTGGAGGTCAGATGAGGTCACAAGACAGGCAGAGGTCAGGATGCAGGCAGCGGTTAGAATGGTTAAGAAACAG